>NW_008341457.1:573634-606573 GCF_000622305.1 Nannospalax galili | reverse complement strand
ATCTCTCCGGGCCTTACATGACACAAGTGCACTTATATACATGCAGGCAATAAGACTCATAAAAATTAAAAAATATATAAATAAAATAATAAAAAAGAAAATAGTAGATAAAATATAATAAAATTATAAAATGGGCCACATAGTGAGACCTTATCTCCCCCAAAGCTCCCCCAAATCAAAGCAAAACAAAGTGTTCTAGTTAGCTTCTCTATTGCTGTGACAACAACCAATACCAATTTGGGGAGGAAAGAGTTTATTTGCCTTACATCTCCCGGGTCACAGTTCATCACTGAGGTAGGGACTCAGGGTGGGAGCCTGAGGCAGGAGCTGAAGCACAGGCCATGGAGGAACGCTGCTTAAGGGCTTGCTCCTTTCGCCCGTGCTCAGCCTGCTTTCTTAAACAACATAGGGAGACCTGCCTCAACCCAGGTGTGTCAAGGTGACAACGACAGCTGTCCAGCCCACAAAGCAAAACAGAAAACATGCCAAGCCAAACTAAAATAAAACAAATAAACCAAACCCAAACATACCAAGCCCAAGTGACCCCCAACCCCCACAAACCACGAGTGGCGATGCACCCCTGTCATCTGCACTCTGGAAGCTTAGGCAGCAGGTTTTAGAAAAATATTTACTTATTTTTATTTTATGTGTATGAGAATATTGCCTGTAAGTGCACCTGTGTCCTGCAAAGCCCAAAGAGGCCAGAAGAGGGTGTTGGATCCCCTGGAACTGGGGTTACAGATGGTTGTTAGTCACCATGTGGTGTTGGAAATTGAACCTGGGTCCTCTGGAAGACCAGTAAATGATCTTAACCGCTGAGTCATCTCTCCAGCTCCAAGAAGACAATTTGAAGACTGTTTCAAAGCAAACCAAACTGATGTGGCTCATGCCTGTCATCACTAGGGAAGTGGAGGAAGGAAGATCAGGCGTTTAAGGTCAGTCTGGGCTTCATGAGACCCTATCACAACAAACGAAGAAGTAAAATTCTGAATAAAGTTGATATGTGTACTTGTGAGAAATTGTAAAAATAAAGTTTAAAAAACTGTTAATGTGTGAAAGAACAGTATAAAACAGGGCTGGAGAGATGGCTCAGCAGTTAAGAACACCAGCTGCTCTTGCAGAGGACCTGGGTTCAGTTCCCAGCACCCACATGGCAGTTAACAACTGTCCCTAACTCCAGTTCCAGGGAATCTGATGCCCTCTTTGGCCTCTGTGGGCATTGTACACATGTGGTGTACTTATGTACATGCAGGCCAAAAAAGCACATAAAATAAAAATAAATGAGTAAATAAAATTAAAATAAAAACTTGAAACCAAACTAAACCAATTCAAAGTGTAACATTCTGTCCCCTGAGCCTGCAGTATGTAGGTCTGTGGGTACCCTCAGCTCTGATGATACCTTTTTTTTTAAGCGTGGTTGGGGCGTATTTTTGAGACAGCGTCTCCATGTAGCCGCAGCTGGCCTGGAAGGCTCTATATTGTCCAGGCTGGCCTCAAACTCACAGAGATCAGCCTGCCTCTGCCTCCTGAGTGCTGGGATTAATGGGATACCTTTTTCTCTCTCCAGTTCTATGAAACTTCAAGTAGCTGAGAGTGTGTGGGAAGGACCACTGTGTAAACAGAAATGCCCTGTGGTGGGTGGTTTTGTTTGGAAGACAGAGGATGGTCCCCAGTGCTCAGGGAGACACAGGGTATATGAAGTGGTTTCATGTGGGAGACCCCTGACCTCTCCCACACCTGGGCTCTAATCAAGACTCCACCTAGAGCTGTGTGTCTGGAGGAAAATGGCTCAGCCTCTTTGAGTGTTCACAACTGACAGGGAGCTGTACAAACCTGACACTGTGTGACCAATTTGCCCTCTTACCTACCCCAGTAGAGGACGGAAGTCTACCCTTGGCAGAATGGTAACAACCATCTGGCAGTCTTTTTTCCTTGTTATTTCTATTTTCTGTGTATGGAGTTGTCAGCTGGCACATGGGTGCTGGGAATCAACCCCAGGCCCTTGGAGAAGCAGAAATGAAATAAATGATGCAGCGCCAACCTTTACTAGGAATCCTGGGAGGAACTGTTGTATGATGTCCACTTACCCAGATAGGGGCTGACCACAGACCCAAGTCCAGCTGGACGAACCAATGAGTCTTTTGGGGTTACTTAGGGCTAAAAGGCAGCTGCATCACTGAAAATGATCCTGTTAGAAATGGGTCTGGGGGCTGGAGAGCTGGCTCAGCAGTTAAGAGCACTGGCTGTTCTTGCAGAGGACCCAGGTTCGGTTCCCAGCACCCACATGCTGGCTAACATCAGTCTGGAACTCCAGTTCCAGGGGATCTGACGCCCTCTTCTGACCTCCATGGGCATTGCAGGACACAGGTACACTTACATACATGCAGGCAAACACTCATATACAGAAAAGAAAAGAAAAAAAGAAATAGGTCTGGGATTCCAAGAAAATGATCACATAATTTACAGTATTTCAGTAAAGCAGAAGTTTGGCTTTTGAGCCAGGTGTGGTGGCACGTCTTCAATTCTAGCACTCGGGGATCTCTGCGAGATAAAGGCCAACCTAATCTCCACAGTTCCAGGCCAGCTGGGGACCCAGGGGGACCTTGTCTCAATTTTTTTTTTAACTTCTGCAGAAGGTTGGAAAAGCCATTGTAAATCCAGCAAGGCACTCAACCGGAAGGAGTTTCATTGCACTTGTATTCCTGACACAGAGGGACCCTGGGTCTCACTCTGAGTGGTCAGAGCTAGGGCTTACATTCTTACCTGGTTGGCCAATTCAAATGGTATAACTGATAATCAAATCACAGCTTTAAAAATATTTGTTTACTTTATTTCAAATTGTATGCATGGATCTGTGAACATCTCAGGTCCTCCTGTCTCTGCCTTCCAGCTCTGGGGTTACAAGTGTGCGCTGCCATGCCTAACTTCTTATGTGGGTGCTGGGGATTCAAACTTGGGTCCTTATTTTTACATGCTCTTGTCCACTGAGCCACGTCCTCAGCCCTCATATATTGATCTTGATGCCTCTTCCTCCACCCTGATCCTTTTCCATTTGCATATTCTCTGTCCACCACCTTGTCTGTGGCTCCTCTACTCGTTAGAGGCTGTGTTCATGGATCCCAGCACCTCAAAGCAAGGTGTTTGGTGACTTGATAAGTGTGTCTGTAAATCATTTGATGTTTCTTCTTTTGAGAGGTGAATCAACTTCTTCCTTTTGATGTGGCTGACTCAGTGACTTATCTCTAGCAGTCAAGAGATCCGCATTACTGATTCAGAGATGAGATTATGATTCTCTTTCTCCCCCCCTTCCATCACTGATTCTGCAGGAAGCCCAGTCACCATTCTATTGATCAAGCCATTATATGGAAAGGTCCAACAATGAGGGCATAGGCCCAGATCTTCCTTCTTCATTTCCTCCATCTCTTCCTCCTTCTTCTTCTTCTCCTCCTCAGGCCTGCTGTACCTCCGGTGCTGCCTCCTCCCCCTCTTCCTCCTCTTCCTCCCCCTCCTCCTCTTCCTCCTCCTCCTCCTCCCCCTCCTCCTCCTCTCCCTCTTCCTCCTCCATCTCTTCCTCCTCCTCCTCATCATCATTCTTCTCATCTACAACCATCAAGCCTTGCAGGGCTGAGGCCACTCTTCAGAACATTCTGGACTGCCATTTGCCCAGGGTTTTTACTTTGTGACTCTCACCTGCACCCTTCCTTGGCTCTTGATGCCATCGACTCATTTTCAAATTTAATGAGAAAACATTACTTCTCAAAAATATATTTTTTGACAGCTGTGTGTCTGTGGGGATGGATCTGAAAACTTTACCCAAAGGCAAAACCCACATTTACCTTGTGCATGTTCAGTCCATAGCATCTAGAATCTTATAGATACTCAAAGAATACTTTTTTTTTTGGTCTTTTTGAGACAGGGTCTCCCTGTAGCCCCAGCTGTCCTGGAACTCACTATGTAGACCAGGCTGGCCTTGAACTCACAGAGATCCACCTGCCTCTACCTCCTGAGTGCTGGGATTAAAGGCGTGCGCCTCCACACCCAGCACTTAAATTTATTTTTATTTTCTTCGAATGAGTGTTTGCCTGCCTGTGCATATATGCCGTGTGAATGCAGCTGCCCCTGGAGACTAGAAGAGGCCATAGGATCTCCTAGAACTGGAGTTACAGGTAGTTGTGAGTCACCATGTGGGTGCTGGGAACTGAACCTAGGTCCTCTGCAAGAGCAGTCAGTGCTCTTAACTGCTGAGCCATCTCTCTAGCCCATCAAAGACTATTTTTGGATGTCTACATACATCCATTTTTCAGTTCCCTATGAGACTGGAAATTTGACTTTCCTCACTGAACACATAAAGAGGGCTGAAGTGACCAAGGATTACACAACTGAGAGAATGTGAATCTAGGACCTGGTCCTCAAGTTTTCCTTAATAATGGCAATCGTGGGGACTGGAGGCTGGCTCAGCAGTTAAGAGCACTGGCCGTTCTTGCAGAAGACCCAGATTTCGAATCCCAGCATCCACATGGTAGCTAGCTATTATTTGTGACTCCAGTTCCAGGGAATCCATGTAGACACCCATGTATGCAATGCCCTCTTTTGTCCTCTGTGAGTATTGCACGACACAGGCACACTTACATACATGCAGGCAATACACATAAAATAAAAAGAAAAAATAATGGAATAATGGCAATAATGGGGGCTGGAGGGATGCTCAGTAGTTAAAAGGACTGACTGCTCTTGCAGAAGACCCAGGTTCAGTTCCCAGCACCACACGGTTGCTAACAACCAGCTGTATCTCTGGTTACATGGGATTTGATGCTTCCTCTGGTCTCTGTGGGTATTGCATACGTGGGTGCACTTACATACATGCAGGCAAAACACTCATAATACACCTCTTCTTATTAAAACTTCCTAAGTGCATGAGTGACTTTGCTTGTTGCTGTGGCAAAGTATTTGACAAGAAGTCAGGAAAGATTTATTTGGCTTACAGTTTGAGAGGCCAGTCTGTCATGATAGGGACATCATGGTGGCTGAAGTGTGAGGCAGCTGCTCATGTTGTGTCTGAAGCCAGGAAGCAGAGAGAGATGGATGCTGGTGCTCAGTTTTCTCTGTCTCCTTTTTTATTCAGTCCAGGCCCCAGCCCAGGGAATGGTGCCACCCACATTCCGGGTGAGCCTCCCCACCTAACCTAACCTAGAAATTTCCTCACAGGCTCACTGGGAGGTTTGTTTCCATGGTGATCTAAACCACTTCAAGTGATGGTTGAGATGAACCAGTACATCAGGCTGTGCTAGAATGGTCTTAGCATCAGAAAAGAGACCAAAGGCCTGGTGTGGTGGCGCATGCTTTTAATCCCAGCACCTGGGATACTGAGGCAGGCAGCAAGGCCAGTCTGGTCTGCACAGTGAGTTCTAGGCCAGGTGGGGCCACAGAGAGACCCTGTCTTCAAAAAAGAAAGAAAAGCAGACCAAAAGGGTTCCACATTTACATTTTACTGTTTTATTTTATTTTATTGGTGCCAAAGATTGAACCCAGGACTTTGTCCATGCTGCGCAAGTGCTCTAAGCTTGAATTGCCTTTTAAAAATTCTCAGGCATCCATTTTAATGGTAAAGAAATGAATTTGGGGATAAGAGATTAGCCCTTGTTTTAGGGGAAATTCAGGCTGTGGACAGAGACCAGAAAAGACACTTTATTGTGTTCTTAGAAGGATCTGGGGTTGATTAGTCATGAAGATGGGATTGTTTTGAAAGTTCTCTCTCATGATTTAAAGGGATTTTCCCAGGGATGGTAGAGATCAGCAGTCAGTATATGTGTGGACACCTCTGACATCCTTTGAGGTGGGTTTTTCCCTGGTCATAAGTTATGGGGACAAAAGACAGATGTGCTCCATACCTTGCTAACAAGGAAGGAGAGAAATGGGGTGGGTCACAGACTCTACAGATTAGAGGGTTGACAGCCAGCTGATTCCTTTTCTTTTCTTTTCTCTTCTTCTTTTTTGAGCCATTTATTTATTTATTTACTTATTTACTTATTTAATTATTTTAGACAGGGTCTCCCTGTAGCCCCAGCTGGCCTGGAACTAACTATGTAGACCAGGCTGGCCTCGAACTCACAGAGATCTACCTGCCTCTGTCTCCTGAGTGGTTGGGACTAAAGGTGTGGGCCACCACACCCAGCAAGCTATTTATTTTTATTATGTGTGTATAACTGTTTTGCCTGCATGTATAATGATCCATGTGCTGGGAACCGAACCTGGCTCAGTGCTGAGCAACCGGTGCTTTAACCGCTGAGCCAGCTCTCCGGTTACCTATGTTTGACTTTTTATGTGGAATTTGAACTCAGGTCCTCATGCTCGTGCAGCAAGTGCTCTTACCCACTGAACCATCTTCCTGGCACAAGGTTGACAGACTTCTAGAACTGCTTTACAGTTGAGTTGAGACTCAAGGTTGTATCTACTGGGGTGGTGGAAATACTTGGAGAGCTGATCAAACAGGGACAACATCAGGCGTGTGAGCCCTCCAACTGGGATGGGTTGAAAATGACAGGTAACCATTAGTGTGGCTCAGAAATGGCAGAGTCTGGAAGATGAAGTCTTCACAAACATATTAAACATGTTGGGCAGACTGGGGAGATGGCTCAGTCAGTAAATTGCTTGCCTTACAAGCCTGAGGACCTGAGATTGATCTCCAGAATTCATAGAAAAAGTCTGGCATTGGGGCTGGAGAGATGGCTCTGCAGTTAAGAGCACTTGCTGCTCTTGCAGAGGACTCGGGTTCAGCTCCCAGTACCACCATGGGGGAGCTCACAATCACCTTAACTCTAGCTCTGGGAGGTTTGACACCCTCTTCTGACCTCCACACACAGACACATAAATACACATATGCTCCACACTTGTAATCCTAGCACTAGGAACCCCCAGGGTTCACTGGCCAACCAGCCTAGACTAGTTGGTGAGCTCCAGATTCAAAGAGAGACCCCATCTCAACAAAACAAAAGATAGACAGCACTTGAGGGATGACAGCTGAGGTCGTCTTCTAGCCTCTACACACATGGGTGTGCAGGTGCACCCTGTAACCCCCTCCCCAAGTCCATGCAAGGACTAAACATCAAATTAACCATGGTGATGTTTGGCCCCCAAAGTGGATGAAGATACGCAGGATTGGACAGCCTTAGGCATGCAGCCTTCATAGGTTGTGTCACACTGTTCCTGGGGACATGTGAACAAATGTCTACTCATCCCAGACAGGGAACCAGTGACAGATCAAATTAAGGACAGCACCAAATTCCGACTTGGTGAACCAGCGAGTTTTATTGGGGTTACTTACAGGAGTATGGGTGAGGGGTTACTTACAGGAGGAGAAATGACTCACTGACAGTAGTACCACCATAGCCCACCCCAGCACGGTCATGTCACCATAGCCCATCCCTGCACGGTGATGTCACCATAGCCCACTCCTGCACGGTGCCAGGAAGCTGGAGCGCACTGCACATCCCACTCATGGGTTGGAGTGCCTCCTTTCTGTGTAGGTCATCCATCACCCCAGCATTCTGGAGGTGAAGACAGGGCGTTCAGGAGTTCAAGGTCATCTTCAGCTACACAGTGAGTTTGAGGCCAGGCTGGACTATAAGAGACCTTCATCTCCAAAGCAAACAAAATTTTTTTTTCAAGTCCTATGAACTAAAGGGAATTTGGATTAATATTAAAGGAATGAATTAAACAAGCAAAGCTCTGTTATTTATACTTAAAATTTTAATTTAAAAAGTTTAAAGATTTGCCAGGCGTGGTGGCACACACCTTTAATCCCAGGACTCAGGAGGCAGAGGCAGGAGAATCTCTGTGAGTTCAAGGCCAGCCTGGTCTACATAGTGAGTTCCAGGACAGCTGGGGCTACAGGGAGACCCTGTCCCAAAAAGACCAAAAAAAAAGTTTAAAGATTTTAAATTAAATATTTATTTTGAAAATTTAATATTAATATATTTACTTTTTTCTGTATGTGTATAGGTGCCCATGCCTATGTGTGCAGGGCCAGTTCTCTCCTTCCACCATGTGGGTCCCAGAGATCAAACTTAGGTCATCAGGTTTGCCTCGAGCAGCTTTACCTGCTGAGCCGTCTTGCCGGCCAGATATGGTTCATATTTTATGTTCCTCATAGGAAACTCATTCTCAGAGCACGGAAAAACTTTAGAAAACCAATTTCTACAAATCCCCAAAACAAACCACAGTGCAAGTGTAAAATTTGAATGATCAACATAGAGATTTGGTTTTGGGGGCCAATGGACCCTTGGTTAGGTTTCCATAGTGATAAGAAAAGACTAGGGCATGGGTCAGCGAGAGGGCTCAGCAGGTAAAGTAGCTTGCAACTAAGCCTGATGATCTGAGTTTGATCCCCAGAACCCTCATGGTGGAAGGAGAGAACTGACTGCTGCAAGTTATTCTATGAACTCCACACACATATCACACCACACACACACAGACACATAAATAAATATAATAAAAATATTTAGAGAAATGATTAGGGCAATGATGGTATTGTAGACTGTCCTTTGAGCAAAACAATGGTCATTTCTTTTGTGATTACAAAAGGCCATATTAAATATTTTAATTATAATTTATTTATATGAAATGTATTTTATTTTTATTTATGTGTCTGTATGTGTGTCTGTGTGGGGGTGTATGTGCACTTGAGTATAATGCCCATGGACATGGAGGCCAGAAGAAAATGTCAAATCCCCTGGAAATGTAGTTACAGATGGTTGTTAGCCACCATGGGGTCCTAGAAACTGAACCTGTGCCTAGTTTATTCCTGTTAAATCTAAGACTCTGCCGAGGAGGGAGCTGGGCTCATTTGAGACCCAGAGGAGGTGGCTCAGCCACCAAGGAGAGTAACAGAAACAATTTATTACTCAGATACCAGGACAGAAGGCAGGGCCCAGCTGAAGTGGGAGTGGGTGAGGGTGTACACGCTGTGCAGGTGTGGGGCAAGGAGAAAGTGAGGGACCTAAAGCCATGACTGGGGTGCTGAGTGTTTCCCCTAGGCTGGTTTCTTTGGGCAATCTCTCTCTCTCTCATTCTCTCTTTCTCTCTCTCAGACAAGGTTTCCTTATAGCCCCAGCTGACCTAGAACTCAATATGTAGCCCAGGCTGGCCTTGCTGTCACAGAGATCCCTTGGGCAATTTCTAATTAGGATCAAGGCAAGCAGATGTGAGTTCTGTGGGATTCCCCTGAGATGCTTAGTGATCGCTTGGCCCATCTACACTGTTGTTGTAGGTGTGTGGGGACATAGCTGACTTTCCCACAGGGACGTGGTTACAAGGGTGTGGTTACACAAGACAGATGTTAAAAATCGATTGTATTGAGGAACTAGGAGGCAGAGAGTCGAAACCTCTCCATGTTGACTCAGAGCCGCTTCTCATAGGAGACAGTTGATTATAACAGAAACAAATCAGTTTTTCCCATCTATAGCTTCACAATGTGCTTTGGGTCCTTCCCACCCCCACCAAGTCTTTGCCCCCCAAAAAACCTGTTGTGTAGAGGGAGTGACCTTTAATTCAATTCTGTTTTGACTCCGTGGGTCAGAGTCTATAGGTGGAGGGTGCTGTTCTGTGAGACTGTCTCTCCCAACGTCCCTCAGCACCCACTCTGATACCCTACAAACCGCAGGTCGGCTCATCTGTGCTTTTCCCCTAACAGCCACATCAGCTGGAGCATTTACTTGAGTGGCACACAGAACTGAGGGAAAGGAGCACTTGCTGTCCCATTACATGAGGTGGTGCAGGGCTCGCAGATGAAGAGATGACTAGTGATGTCATGCAGGTGGAGAGCACAGAAACAGAAACTGGGGGACAAAGCCATGACTAGGCTCAGAGTACCTAGGGCTCAGAGTGCCATTAGTTTCTCATTGCTGTAATAAAATGTCTCACTACAGAGACTTAAAGAAAGAAGGGCTTTGTTTTGGTTCATGGTTTGAGGGAATCAAGTCCGTCAGGGCAGGGAAGGCACCACAGCAGGAGCGAGAGGCTCTGGGCACATTGTATTTACAGTCAGGAAGCAGAGACAGATGAGTGCTCAGTTCTCCCTTTTCTTTTTTAAGAAGGGGACCCCAGTCGTGGTCCCCAGCCCATGAGCTGATGAGGAGGAAGGAGAGAAAGGAGGAAACGGCAGAGAAGCAGGGGGAAATGAAGGAGGAAATGGAGGGTGAGGAGGAGGAGATGCAGGAGATGGAGGAGAGAAAGAAGGAAGAGGCAGAGGAGGAGGGGGGAGGAGATGGAGGAGGTGAGAAGAGATGGAGCCGGGTAAGAGGAGGAGGAGAGGGATAATCTTGGTACTGGACATGACTAATCCTTTCTACCCCATTACATAGTTTATGCAGATGGCATTCTCCAAGGGCCTAGGGGAAAGTCTCCACCCGCTGCTGGGGAAAGGAGCTCTGTAGAGAAGGGCCTGGAGGGCTTTGTGGATGGGAGGGGATGGTGCTAGGGGTGGTTTTGATGAACACCAACAGAAGGGAGGTATGAGGGACAGATTTGAAGGAGGTGAAGGAAGACAGACAGACACATGATGGGCAGGAGTGGGATGCTTGGGGAACTGAGGGGCTGGAGCCCTGGGAGGACCAGTGGGATATTTTCAAGGGTGAGGAGAGGGTTTCTGTGAGCTGAGGCTGGAACCCCAGGAGGAGTTCGGGCCAAGAAGTTTGAACCAGGAAGAGTGGAGAAGAATCTGAACAATGTGGGCCACCGGAGTCCAGAGCCAACCAGAAAAGATGGGTAAAACCAAGAATGGAAAAAACCAAAAGGAAAGTAATTCTACAAGCCGGGCCTGTGGATTGTGACATCCATCTATGATCCATCTATCTGTCTGTCTATCTATGTAACATCTATCACCTATCTGTGTGATATCTGTCTATCATCTACCTGTCCATCCTATCTATCATCTATCTATCTATCTATCTATCTATCTATCTATCTTCTATCTATATCTATCTATAATCTATCTATCTATAATCTATCATCTATCTATCTATCTATCTATCTATCTATCTATCTATCTATCATCTATCTATCTATTGGTCTTTTGAGATGGGGTCCCCCTGTAACCCCAGCTGTCCTGGAACTTACTATGTAGCCCAGGCTGGCCTTGACTCACAGAGATCTGCCTGCCTCTGCCTCCTGAGTGCTGGGATTAAAGGCATGTGCCAGCACGCCACAAAAATCAATTTTTATTAGCATGAATTGATTGTATTTTATCAAAACGATGAAATACTTTGACCTTGCTCACCCCTCTTTGGTGTCTCCTCTTCCTGTCTACTGCTGGCTCCCCTCCCCTTCTCAACTGCTTCCGTACCACACACATGTATATCATATATTTGAATGTATAAAATCCAGGTTCCACAGATCAGAGAACACACAGCATTTGTCTGCCTGAGTTGGGTTTATTTGCTTAGTATGAAGATTTCCTATTCATTTCCCTGCAAATGATACACTTTCTTTTTTTAAAATTTTTAAAATTTTAGATTTAAAAAAATTTTATGTTTATGTGTGTATTGCCTGCATGTAGGTAAGTGCAACCGTGTTGTGCAATGCCCACGGAGGTCAGAAGAGGCTGTTTGATCCCCTGGAACTGGAGTTATGGACAGTTGTTAGCTGCCATGTGGGTGCTGGGATTCAAACCCAGCTCTTATGCAAGAAGAACCAGTGTTCTTAACCACTGAGCCATCTCTCCAGCCCCATGATACACTTTCATTCTTTTTTTGTATACAATGAAGTTTTATTCATGAATGTATTAAATACATTTTTCTATGTACTTATAATTTTTCAAATTTTTAAAAATTTTATGTGTACAAGTGTATTCCTGCATGCATGTAACTGCATTTGTGTCATGCAATGCCCAAGAGGCCAGAAGAGGGCATCAGATTCCCAGGAACTAGAGTTACTGACAGTTGTTAACTGCCATGTGGGTGCTGGGAACTGAAACCAGGTCCTCAGCCAGAGCAGCCAGTGCTCTTAAACACTGAGCCATCTCTCCAGCCCCTTTTTTATCTACTCATGTGTGTGTGTGTGTGTGTGTGTGTGTGTGTGTGTGTGTGTAAGCATGCTCCCAAGTGTGTACCTGAGGAGGCCAGAGGAGGATGTCAGGAGTCTTCCTTGACCTCTTAAGGCAGGGTCTCTCAATGAACCTGGAGCTCCCTCTTTCTTGGCTAGTCATGCCTGGCCAGTGAGCCCCAGGGATCCACCTTTGTCTGACTCCCTCTAGTCATGTTCGGTTTTCTATGAGTATGCTGGGCATCTGTGGTGGTTTGAATGGGAATATCCCTCATAGGCTCCAAGTATTTGAGCATATCGTCCCCAGTTGGTGACACTGGGAGGTCTTAGAAGGTGTGGCCATGCTTGAGGAAGCAAGTCCACTGGGGGTGGGCTTGGAGAGTTCTTAAGCCTTGCCTGGTTTCCAGTCACTCTCTTGCTTCCTGTGCCTGCTTGAAGATGTGAGAGCTTAGCTTCTGCTCCTGCTCCAGCTACCTCCTGCCACCACACCTCCTTGTCATGGTGGACTGTAATTCCCCTGGAACCATGAGCTCAAATACACTCTTCCTTCTATAAGTTGCTTTGGTCAGTGTTTCTATCACAGCAACAGAAAAGTAACGAATACAGCATACAAACTCAGGTTCTCTTGCTTGCAGAGGAAGAGAACTACCATCCCTCAGTCACCACCTACCTTGTTTTTTGAAACAGGGTCTCCCTGGCTGAAACTCATGAAGTAAACTCGGTTGACTGGCCAGCAAACCCCAGGGATCCACCTGCCTCCACTTCCCCAGTGCTGGGATCATAAGAGCATACCCCACTTCCCAGCTATTTCCACATGGTTTCTGAATGGGTGTTGGGGATTCAAACTCAGTTCCTCAAGCTTGCACAGTGGCACTTTACCTACCGAGCCATCTCTCTAGCCCCCTGCAAATTGTGACCGCAATAGCCACCCTAACAGGTAGAAGGTGATGTCTTCTTGTAGGTTTCGATTTGCATTTTATCAATGGTTTCTTGAGTTGAATATAATCTTACATGCTTTATTGCCTCCGCAGATCTTCTCTTAAGAAACTGAGATTGGGGGCTGGAAAGACGATTCAGCACTGGCTGTTCTTGCAGAGGACCCAGGTTCAGTTCCCAGCAGCTCCTTAACTGTAGTTCCAGGGATTCGACACTTTTCTGGTCTCTTGTGAGGGGGACTCTCAGTGTGTGTCTTACTGAAGGGGATCCCCAGGGTATGTCTTACTGAGTCTGGTTTATCTTGCTAACTGGTTTGTGTCCAACTGTCATTCCTATTTATGGTTGAGTAATATTCCACAAACTATATTCTGTTTGCCTGTTTGGTGACCTTTGCTCTTTCATTATCGTAAATCACGTTACTACACACTTGGGTGACAGAAGGGGAAATTTCTAGATTTCACTGGTTGGTATCATCTTGTATGGACTGTGGAGATTCCCCCCGGAAGCTCTGGTTATATTAATACCTCAATGCTAGCTCAAACTTTGAAAGTCAGAGCCCTTTTTTTTACCACTACAGTATTTTCCGCTGAGATAATTTTTATTTTACTTTTTAAAAAGTTAGTGTTTATAATTTAACCTAATAGGAACATGGACTAAAAAATACATAGTTCCCCTGCAACCCACATAATAGTTTCCTGCTATGAATATATGTTGTAGTCTAAATGAATATGTTCCTAGAATTCACATACTGGAAGCTGATATTCATCTGGGTGGTATTAAGTGAAGGGTCTACAGAGGCAGCTCAGTGGGTAAAGTTCTTGTAGCACAAGCAGGAGCACCTGCATTCAGATCCCTAGCACCCATGTAAAAGCCGGGTGTGATGGCGCATGTCTGTAACCACAGCACTGGGGAGGTGGAGCCAGGTGGATCATCGATCAATCAGTCTAGCTAAATCAGTGAGCTTCTGGTTCAGGGAGAGACCTGGCCTCAAATAGTAGAGCTAGGTGTGGTGCCTTTAATCCCAGCACTTGGGAGGCAGAGGCAAGTAGATCTCTGTGAGATCGAGGACAGCTTGGTCTAAACAGCAAGTTCAAGGCCAGCTGGGGTTATACAAGTCCCTGTCTCAAAAAAAGAAACTCCCAAAATAAATAAAAGTTAAAGTGGAAAGTGACTTCATACTGACTTTTGGTCTTTACTCGTATGTACACATACATACAAAAGTAACCACACACTTTACACTGGGACAGTAGGAGGGACCTCAAGGGCATCTCAGAACTCATCAGACTCCACCCATCCCAGGAATGCCTAGGACACTGCTAGGACACTCAGGACCATGCAAATTGTGCCATGGTCCATCAGGTCCCAGCCAATGCTCAATCCAGCCTCACACCCTGACTTCATCTAAACAATGCAGTTTTATAGACACGCAGAATGCAAGAGTCACAGGCTCCTGGAGGCATGCACCCAGATTTCAAGGACAGCCCGAGAAGCCAGGCAATGGGTGTCAGTCAAGGTTGGGACCCCTTAGGTAATGCTCAAAAGCGTCCTGCATGAAACTTTGAGAGAAAAACCAAAGATACAATGGAGAGCCTGGAACATTGGGGATACCAGGCAGGTAGAGTGTTTGCTGAAGGAAACTGTGGACTCTGAGAGGGGCTGATCCAAGAGAGAGGCTATGGGGGCTGTGAACGCAAATGCCATGGAGTCACGTCAGGATACCATGTACCTGAGATTCGGGACATGGAGACACAGGATGTGTCTGCCTGACTTGGTTTTGGGCTTGTTTTAGCCTACCTTGCTCTTCCGTTCATTCTCCTTTAGAATCGGGAATATTTATTGCCTACCAGTCTGACACAGAAATAGGTAACTTGTTCTAAAAAAATATATTTATTTATTTTTACTTTATGTATATGAGTATTTTGCCTGCATGTAAGTGCACCGTTTGTGCAGTGTCTGAGGAGGCCAGAAGAGAGTGTCAGATTCCCCAGAACTGGAGTTACAGATGGCAGTCAGCCACCATGTGGGTGCTGGGAATTTGCAAGAATAGCCAGTGCTCTTAACCTGTGAGCCAGCTCTCCAGTCCTCAGCGCTGAGAGGTTTTATACTGAGCACTTTGAACATCTAGGAGTCTCTGCATTAACCACTGTCAATTGTAAAAAGGAACTTCTCTGACCACGGTTGAGTGGATCAGAGGTCTATGGGTATGTGCTGGATAGCTTTAGTTGTCGTCCTGACACACCTGGGTTGAGGGAGCCTTAACTGAGGATTTTTCTCCATTAGACTGGCTTGTAGCCATGTCTGTGGGGCATTTTCTTGATTGTTGAATGATGTGGGAGGGCCCAGTCCACTGTGGGCAGTGCCACTCCTGGCAGGTGGTCCTGTGCTGTGTAAGAAAGCAAGCTAGTAGTAGGCAGTTATCCTTCATGGTCTGTGCTCTAGGTTCCTGCCCTGAGTTCCTGCCTAGGCTTCCCTTGATGATGGACTGTGCTTGTTAGCCAAATAAACCCTTTCCTTTCCAAGTTGGTATTGGTCAGTGTTTTGTCACAGCAACTGAAAAGAAATTAGAACAGAAATTGGTACCAGAGAGTGGGCTATTGCTGTGACAGACCTCACTCAGTTGTTTTTGGGAGGATTGTGGCTGCATTTGTAACTTTGGGTTGGAAAAGTGATAGAATATTTAGAGTTTAGTGAGCTATTGCTATGGAACTTGGAACAGTTCTGCTGAAAGAGGTGTAGATGATGGAGGTCTGGCTTGTTAACCTTCAAGGGAAGCAAAGACTATCTGCGCTGCTTGATACTTTGAATTGAGAATCTGTGGTTTCTGGTTGGCTGGGGCTGAAGAATCAGCTGTGATTAAGAAGAGACCAGAATCACTGAAGTAAAACCTTTGCTTTACTGGGACAATTGACGTGGGTCAGCTGGGGCTGAAAAATCAGCTGTGAGTAATAAGAGATCAGCACCAGTGAGGCGAAATCTTCTATTTCCACAGGGCCGGGGCACAGAAGCTGTGGTCCAGAGGGGGCCCAAGGCTCCATCTCAAGCTGGAAGCAGGACTCGGTAACTATAAGAGTCTCCTACATAGTACTGGTTTTGAAAGCATGAACGAGTTCTGGAGAGCAGCTGAGGCTTGGTACCCCGAGAGGCCAAGAAAGGCCATTGGTGAAAGGGCAGCCTCAGTTGCAGTGAAGGCCCCAGGATCGAAGGGGTCATGGAGAGAATCTGAAGCTTTGCACTCTGAGAGGCCAGAAGAGCCCATTTGTGAAGGTGTAGCCTCACAAATCTCTCTCTTAGAGATCCCAGCATACTAGAGATGCTAAGACCATGGGGAGACCACCAAGGGCAGCATCAGGTGTGGAATGGAGCCAGCCTGGGCCCATGAGACAAGCTGTGTGTGCTGCGGACGACAGAGCTAAAGTGAAGCTACCCAAGCCCTTTGGAGTCCAGAAGATCATGAATGAATCCCAAATGTCCAGCCTGGAGCTACTTTCCTGGACTTTGGTTTTGCTTCCCTTTTGAAATAATACAGTACTTGTTTTGATTTTATAGGAGGAGCCCATAGTTAAGAAATTTTCAAGAGAGACTTTTAACTTTTAAGGTGTTTGAATTTTTTAAGGACTATGGGACTTTTAAGGTTGTACTGTCTGATATTGTAATATTAACATCATATCTTGGAGCTAAGAAATGGAAAAGTTGATACTGGATGTGGTGGTGTGCACCTTTTATCCCAGCCCTTGGGAGGGAGAGGCAGGTTCATATCTGCAAGATTGAGGCCACCCTGGTTCTCATCGTGACTTCCAGGTGGGCTGTGACTAGGGAGACCCTGTCAAAAAATCGGCAACAACAAAAAAAAGACCAAAGAAGAAATAGAAAGGTTGTGGTTTAATAGTGATGTTTGAGTGTCAACTTGACAAGGGGTCAGTTGTGCTGGATGGTTTTAGTTGTCAACTTGACACACCTGGGTAGAGGAAATCTAAAAGGAGGAATTTCCTTAGTTGGACTGGCCTGTGGCCATGTCTGTAGGGCATTTTCTTGATTGTTGTGTGATGTGGGCATTCGCTGTGGGTGGTGCCACCCCTGGGCATGTGGTCCTGTGTTGTCTAAGAAAGGAGGCTGAGTACAGGCCTGGAGAACAGGCAGTAAGCAGCATTCCTCCATGGTCTGTGCTCCAGGTTCCAGGCCTGAGTTCCTGCCTTGGCGTCCCTTCATGATGGACTGTGCTTGTAAGCCAAATAAACCCTTTCCTCCCCAAGTTGGTTTTGGTTGGTGTTTTTATCACAGCAGTAGAAAGCTAACTAGATGGTATAAACAGTAAGTATTCACAAGAAAGTTTGTCTCGTGAGGGTTAGCAAAGCAGCAAGGGCTCTGCACCTCGGGACACGACAGCAGCACTCATGGGGCTTTCGATTATTTGTTATTTATTTAGAGACAGGGTCTCCCTGTAGCCCCAGCTGGCCTGGAACTCACTATGTAGACCAGGCTGCCCTTGATGTCACAGAAATCCTCCTGCTTCTGCCTTCTGAGTGCTGGGATCAAAACTTTGTGCCACCACGCCCACCGAGTCTTCTTTCTCTCCTTTTCAAATGTGGCCACTAGTCGGATGTTCATGCCTTTGTGGATAGTACCATGTTCATGTACATACAGACAGCACTAAGTATTCTGGGAAGTTATTAATAACAAAATATAAAAATAGGTGATGAAGCCAGGAGGGGGAAGATGGGGTGGAGCACACTAGGGGGAGCTGCAGCGAGGTAGTAGTTGATGAATATACGTTATATAAATATATAGGACTTTCAAAGAAAAAATATAAAAAAAGAAAGCAACTGAAAAAAGTCTAACAAATCAGCCAAGAGCTGTGCTCAGGGATGTACCCACTGAATGCCAAAGAAAGTCTCATCTGTGTTGGGGGAAGGCAGCAGAGGCAGGGTGAGGTTGGTGCAAAGGACATCCCCGTGGGCCAGAGGTGTCAGTCGCTGGGACGAGACGGTGCAGCCTTGGCCAAAGTGCAGACGCAGCAGACTGATGCTTCGGGTGACAGGTGAGCAGATGCCCACAGCCAGGGTGGCCTTTCGGGGTGTGCTGCTATACATGGGTGAGCAGTTAGCCAGTGTCACTTGGATATGCAACCTGTAGATGCCACCACGGTGCACACGCAGCTGCCCCTGGTCCAGCTCTGGTCCGTGGGAAAAGGAGCGGCCTAAGGCTGGGCCAGCATCCCAAAGCAGCATGGGTTCCTTCCGGGGACCTGGGAGCAGAGGGTGAAGGAACAGGGGAAGAGGTTAGAGAGAGTGAGGTGGTCAGACAGACAGTGGGATGTAGGCCTAGGGAGTCAGATAAAGGGAGAGAGTGTGAGGTACTTAAAGGAATGGAGGAGAAAAGGAAGAGAGGAGGGAGGTGGGCACATGCACACTGGTAGGAAGAGAGGGAGAGAGAGAAATGAGACTAGAGGTGGGCAGAGAATAAGAGATGCAGAGAAAGAGAGAGAGCTGGGGGGAGATGGAGAGAGACAAATGGAGAGATAGAGATAAGGAGAGATGGAAAGAGAGATGAAGAGAGATGGAGAGGGATAAGGAGAGATGGAGAGAGACAGACAGAGGCAGAACTGCAGATAGACGGTGGTATAGTATATGGGGAGACAGATGAACAAACGGGAGAGAGAGAAAGTTCCGGGAGTTGCCTCTCCTGCCTTTTGCTCCTCCATCCGCATTATTAGCTGCCTCCTCTGTGTCTCACTTGAGCCCTACTCCCTTCTGCCAAGGAACCACGTGGACCCAAGTCAGAGGAGAGTCAGAGGGGTATGGCCCAGCTTCTGGAGATGCTTGGGAGAGGGACACATGATTATGGTTTGGACACTGGCCTTAGATCAGCTGGGATGAAGAAGGAAGTCAGGGAGAGTTAACCTTATGAACATCTTTGTAATGGTTAACTTGGCAGGGTCTAGAGGCACCACGGAAACAGACCTCTGAGCATATCCACGAGGGATCATCCACATTAGTTTAACTGAGGTGAAAACTCGCCCTGGACTGGGGTCCTGGACTGAATAAAAAGGAAAAAGTGCTGGCTGGAGAGAGATGGCTCAGCAGTCAAGAACACTGGTTGTTGTTGCAGAAGACCCGGGTTCGAATCCCAGCGCCCACATGGTAGCTGACGACTGTCCCTAACTCCAGTTCCAAGGGATCCGAAGGCCTCCTCTGTCCTCAGCGGGCATTGCACTACACCGGTGCACTTATCTACATGTAGGCGATACATGCTACACATAAAAATAATGGGGCTGGAGAGATAGCTCAGTGGTTAAGAACACCGACTGTTCTTGCAGAAGACTCGGGTTTGTATCCCAGCACCCACATGGCAGCTAACAGCTGTCCATAACTCCAGTTCCAGGGAATCCGGCAGCCTCTTCTGACCTCCGCGGGCATTGCACGGCATAGGTGCACTTACTGACATGGAGGCATAACACTCGTACACATAAAATAAAATAAATAAAATATTTTTTAAAAAAAGGAAAAAGTGAGCTGAGCACCAACATTCATCTCTCTGCTTCCCGACTACAGATGCAATGTGACCAGTCGTCTCACGGTGGACTGTGGGCTTGAACCCTGAGCCGGAATAAACCTCCATCCTCTAAGATGCTGTGTGGCAGCAGTGAGAAAAGGAGTGGAGAACATTGACCTAAACATCTTATTTCATGTTAGAGCAGCTCAAGTCACTCTCCAGAGGGGACCTCAAGACCCAGATATAGGGGACAGTCACTTTAATTTTTTTTTTTTTTACTTTTAGAGACAGGGTCTCCCTGTAGCCCCAGCTGTCCTGGAACTCACTATGCAGACCAGGCTGGCCTCGAACTCACAAAGATCTGCCTGCCTCTGCCTCCCAAGTGCTGGGATTAAAGGCGTGTGCCACCACGCCCGGCTCACGTTAATTAATTTTGA
The DNA here is from genome assembly GCF_000622305.1 of Nannospalax galili. Taxonomy (NCBI): domain Eukaryota; kingdom Metazoa; phylum Chordata; class Mammalia; order Rodentia; family Spalacidae; genus Nannospalax; species Nannospalax galili. Next base: position 586,675 of record NW_008341457.1, on the reverse strand, counting down.
GACAGAGTCTCATTACACAGCCCCAAATGGCCTTCACTTGAAATGGCAATTCACAGCCTGAATGCCACTTTACCCCCTGAGCCATGTCCAGTCCCTCAGTGGGGACTCTAGGCTGTCATTCTACCCTGAGCCACACCCCAGCTCCTCACTGCCTTTTTCACTGTGATACAGCCTGCCCACTGCAGATGGTAGATCAAGTGGGTGGAGGAATGAAGGGATGTGAGTGGCTGCATCGCTGTGGTTGCTCGCCTTGTTTTTGGGTTCTGTAAGCTAAGAGCCTGTGAGGAACCGAGAGAGTGAAGGAGGTGGTGTGTTCCAGGAATCATGCATCACCCCATCTTACTTTTGTACTCTCAATCTTCTTTCCCTCCCTCCTCTTTCTCTTCCTCTCTTTCTTTTGAGACAAGGTCTCATGTAGCTCAGGCTGGACTGTAACTTATTATATAGGCAAGGATAACTTTGAACTCCTGATTCTCCTCCCTCCACCTCTGGAGTGCTGAACTGACAGGGGTGCCCCACCACGCCACATTTAAGTGGTACTGGACATAGGGCTTTGTGACTGCTAGGCAAGCTCTGCCCACTGAGCTGTGTCCCAGCCCGCTCTTCTTTCCCTCCCTCCCTCCCTCCCTCCCTCTCTCCCTTTTTTCCTTCTTTCTTTCCCTTATTTTTCTTCTTTTGTCATCATTATTACTATTATTATTATTACTATTATTAGTTTGTCTTTTTGAAATAGGGTTTCCCTGTAGCCCCAGTTGGCCTCGAACTTGCTATGTAAACCAAGTTGGCCTCAGTTTCTCGGAGATCCACCTGCCTCTGCCTCCAGAGTACTGGGATTAAAGGCGTGTGCCACTACACCCACCTTATATACACTTTGTTTTCCCCCTCTCTCTCTCTCTCTCTCTCTCTCTCTCTCTCTCTCTCTCTCTCACACACACACACACACACACACACACACACACCTTCCCTTCCCAGCCTTACCTGTGTGATTGAACTGCAACTCAGCCACCTCCCACTGGAAGAAAATACCAGAAAACAGAGAGAGAACATCAGCCACGCTTCCGGCACCCCGGCACAGATGCTTTCTTTCCTTCCATCCCTCATTACACTGGCCTTACTTGTGCTTTTTTTTTTTTTTTTTTTTCCCTTTATTTTCTCTGTTATCACCTCTTACAGAAGAAAATTGGTGCTGCCAGCAGGCTGCACACACAGAAAATAAAATCTTGAAAAGAATTAGCTTACTTTCTTGGAACTTGGGGAGCTAGCATACCTGGAGGCGCCGCGCACCCACTCCGGTTCCCATCACTTTTCCAAACACACAGGTGGGCTGTCGCTGGCCCTTCAGCCTCTGGAGCCCCAGGAACCCCCCACTGCCAGCTTTGTGAAGCCCCCTAGCAGCCTGCGGCAGTCCCGGGATGGGGGAACACCAGGGGACGTGTCATCCCCACCCTCAGGGCTGCATCTTTCCCAGCCCGGGATCTCCCGTTGGCTCCGGGGTAGCCGGGTTCCCCCGGCCCCTCCTGCACTCCAGCTTTTCTGTCCTTTCTCTACCACGTCTTCCTCTTCTTAATCCATCTTATTCAAACTTTGTCTTTTTCGTCCTTTGCCTGCCCTATCGCACCATCTCTGTTCCTGTCTCCCGGGTTCCCTAGCCCTTGTCCCTGGTCGTGTCTCCCGCCCCCACCCCACTTGCAGAGTCAGGTGCGCTCCTGACGCCCACCCTTCCTCCCCTTCCTCTACTCACCCCAGGGAGCTCCAGCCGCTTCTGTTGCTGATGCTGCAGGAAGATCTGGCGGCAGACGAAGCAGCAAAGCGCTCCAGCGGTGACAAGCAGCAAGCCATAGCGCAGGACGCCCATCCAGTTTAGGCGTGGCAGCGCCCAGGGGCAGCCGGGACCCTCCTCGGCCATCCCCACCTGCGGCAGGCGCTGCATCCTCTGATGACGGCAGCCAGAAGGTACCAGGAAACTGCCCTAACTTCATCCGAGCTTTTCAAGCTTCTGCCTGCCTTGGCCTGCCCGGAGATCACTGGGGATGTCCGACCCAGGGGAAAGAACTGGGCCTCTTCACACCAAGCAGGGAAATCCCCTGCAGCTTGTACCACCTTGCAGAGAGGCCCGCCCCGCCCTGTCCCTCAGGCACAGAACGTCTCATCTTCGGCTCTCTGCTTCTTGCTGCTTCTGCCTTGTGCTCCTTTAGTCCTTCAACAAACCTTCATTGACCGTCTATAGAGACTGAGCAACTATGCTTGGTATGGGGAGAACTACAGGCATGCTGAGATTGTGCAGTGCTCCCCAGATATCCCGGGATGGACCTGCCCACCGAGGGCATGACAGTTGGGATAATCTGTGGTCACTTCCATGCCCCCATTGCAACTAGTTCTCAGGGGGATACCTGTTCTATTTTTTGTTTGTTTGTTTTTTTGTTTGAGACAGGGACTCCCTGTAGTCCCAACTGGCCTAGAACTTGCTGTGTAGACCAGGCTGGCCTCCATCTCACAGAGATCCACCTGCCTCTGCCTCCTGAGTGCTGGGATTAAAGACATGTGCCACCACACCTGGTTTTGTTTGTTTTGAGACAGGGTCTTGCCATATAGCCTAAACTGGCCTGAAACTCCCCATGTAGCCCCAGGGTGGCCTGGAACTCACTGTGTAGCCCAGGATGGTATGAAACTTGCCATGTAGCAAAGGCTGGCCTGGAAGTCATTATGTAGCCCAGAATGACCTGGATCTCCTTGTGTAGCCCAGGCTGGTGTAAAACTTGCCAGGGCCCAGATGGCCTTGAACTTCCCACGTTGTCCAGGCTGGCCTCATACTCTGATCCTCCTGCCTCAACCTCACCAATACCAAGATTATAGGTGTGTCTTTATCTTGATGGCTAGAGAGTTGAATACTCTGCTTCTACCAAATTTCTGTGCTCCAGAGGCTGAGAAGGTAGCCTTATTTGAAGTCAACGTAGTGGTTGCTATTTATAAAAGACCTGCACAAGGTAGGGCCCATCAAGGCATGGTGGTGCAGGCCTTAATCCTAGCATTTGGAAAGCAGAGGCAGGTGGATCTCTGTGAGTTCCATGGAGGCCAGCCTGGTCTATATACCCTGTCTCAAAAAATAAAAACACCAGACATGGTGGTGCACATCTTTAATCCCATCACTTAGGAGATGGGCAAGCAGATCTCTGTGAGATGGACGTCAGCCGGGTGTACATAGTTCCAGACCAGCTGGGGCTACAAGAAGACCTTGGGAAGGAAGGAAGAAAGGAAGGAAGGAAGGGAGGAAGGAAAGTAAGAAGGAAGGAAGGAATGTAGGCTCTATGTGTTTAGGGCTGCCTGCACTTTCTTCTAGCCCCACTTGCAGCAGGAGTTTCCCTTCTTGTATTTCCCCAAAAAGATTTCAGAGGGGACACAGCAGTTCAGCAGTCAACAGTTTAATTAGAGCTAGTGAGGACTCAAGAATACTCTTTGGAAGGAAAGGAGGGTGAGCTGGGGGGCAGCAACCTTGTCCAGGGCAGGCATGGGCCATTCATCTTCCCTCTCTCTGGTCCCACTCCTCTGTGCTTCTCCAGGGTGGGCAGAGCCAAGAAGAGGTATGTGGTGGTTTGGATTAGGAATGACCTCCATAGGCTCACCTATTTGAACGCTTGGCCCCAGTTGGTGGTTCTGTTTTCAGAGGTTTTAGGAGCTATGGCCTTGCTGGAGGAAGCGTCACAGGTTTGGAGAGTTCACTGCCTTGTTCCCACTTCCAGTTTCTCTCTCCACTTCCTGTGCCTACTTGAAGATGTGAGCGCTCAGCTTCCCGCTCAGGCTGACTCCTGCCATGCCTCCCCAGCCATGATGGTCTCTTATCCCTCTGAAATCGTTAGCCAAATAAATTATTTTGGGGCTGACAGCCAGCTCAGTGGTTAAGAGCACTGGTTCCTCTTGCAGAGGACCTGAGTTCAGTTCCCAGCACCCACACAGCCGCTAACAAGCACCTGTAATTCCAGTTCCAGGGGATCCAACGCCCCCTTTTGGCTTCCATGGGTATTGCACACATGCACACATATGTACATGCATAAATAAGTGCATTTATAAATAAAATAAATCTTAAAAAAAAGATGTAGTGGGCTGGGGTGATGGCTCAGTGGGTAAGGTGCTTGCCACGTACCATGAGGACCTGAGTTTAATCCCCAGCACCCACATAGAAGCCAGGTATGGCAGTGCCTGTCTGTAAGCCCAGCTTTGGGGAGGCAGAGATAGGGGGATTCCTGCAGGCAGCTCACTGCCAGTCGGTTTAGATGAAATGGTGAATTTGAGGTTCAGTGAGAGACCCAGTCTCAGAAATTAAGGTGGAGAGTAATATTTTTTTTTATTTATTATTTTTATCTTACATGTATGAGTGTATTGTCTGCATGTATGAGAGCGCACCTGTGTTGTGCAATGCCACAGAGGTCAGAAGGGGGCTTCGGATTCCCCTGGAACTGGAGTTAAGGACGGTTTGTAGCCACCATGTGGGTGCTGGGAATTGAACCCTGGTCCTCTCCAAGAGCAGTCAGTGCTCTTAACTGCTGAGCCAGCTCTCCAGCCCCAGGTGGAGAGTAATAAAGGAAAACACTAAGGATGACCTGACCTCTGATGCCTCAAAAGACAACTGTAACCTCACCATTCAGTACAGACCACATGTAACAAAGGACTGTGGCATTTTCAGATTCTATAATTAGAAAAAAAATTTTTTTTGAGACACTATCTCCTTGTAGCCCCAGCTGACCTGGAATTAATTATGTAGACCAGGCTGGCCTTAATCTCACAGAGGTCCACCTGCCTTTGCCTCTCAAGTGCTGGGATTAAAGGTGTGTGCCTCCATGCTAGCTCTTAGAACTAGAAAATTTTATTTGAAGGTGAGGGATGAGACAAACCTGGTAGTGAATCTGTCATCTAGCACTGTAGATATTGACATGGCAGGATCAAGAGTTCATGGTCAGCCTAGGCAACTTATCCAGACCCTGTCTGAAAATGTAGAGGGAGGGGTTGGTGCCTGGCTCAGAGTAGGACGCCTGCCGGGAATCCCCCAGTTAGGGGCTGAGGGTGAGTGAGGCTCAGGGTAGAGTGACAACCTAGAATCCCCAGTGAGGGGCTGGGGGCGTGGCTCAGGGGTGGAGTGACAGCCTAGAATCCCAGTGAGGGGCTGGGGGCGTGGCTCAAGGGTAGAGTGACAGCTTGGAATCCCCCAGAGAGGGCTGGGGCGTGGCTCTGAGTCAGCTTCTCTGGGATCACGGGTGGGGAGCTGGCTCGGTAGCTCACCGTGCCTGCTTTCCTAGTTCTTGCAAGCCCCTGGGTTCCATCCTCATCTTGGGCTGAAGCCTAATGAAGTGAGCCAAAAGAAAACTTCATCTCAGAAATCTCTCTCCCGTGGCAGAGAATTCGCAGTACTACTCGCTTACTTTTTAGTGCTGTTGGGTGAGATCAGGACTTCCCCACCTGCAGGCGGGGCAGCCGAGATGGCTGGGGAGATTTCCTCCGCCTCTTCCTGCAGAGCTGGAGCCAGGGGCCCTGGCCAGTGGAAAGGATTGAGTGGATTGGCTCTCGGGATAAAAGGGGCGGGCTGGGGGCACAGGGGGTCTGATCTGAAGCCGCCGGACCTCCAACTCAGCCTCAGCTGCAAAAGGCTTGTCTTCAGGACTCTGGGAAACTTCTGCCTCCCATCATGCACCTGAACCCGGAGCGCAATTTTGAAACTGCAGATCCAGGTTCCTCTTAGAGGCAGCCTTTCCCTCACTTTTCCCTTTAACGGGTGACTTCATTGGGCTGCTCGCTGCACGGAGGCATACGCCGACCCTCATCCTTACACACGCACAGTACACTTGTACCCCACACATGTACTTCACAATACACCCCCCACATACACACTTCCACACGCACCCCCACATGCATGCCCCCACATGCACCCCATTATGCACCCTAAGCATGCATCGTACACATACACACCATTATGAATGCCACATATGCACCTCACACCTGCACATCCCCACATGCACCCCATTATGCACCCCACACATGCATGCCTCCATCTCACCCCCACACCTGGACACATACACACCTGTACATTCACCCCCACCATGCACACCCCTACACGCACCCCACACATGTACACATGTAATCAGGTACACATAAAGAAAAAAAGAAAAAAATCCACTCCTTATTTTCCACTCTGTAACATGCATAAAAATGTGTAAAAAGTAGCCAGGCATGGTGGCACATGGCTTTAATCTCAGCACTCAGGAAGCAGAGACAGGCAGATCTCTGTGAGTTCAAGGCCAGCCTGGTCTACATAGTGAGTTCCAGGACAGCTACAGGGAGACCCTGTTTCAAAAAGACCAAAAAAAAAAAAAAAAAAAAAAAAAAAGCACGCTGACCTTTGCTGGGGTTGTAATAGAATTTCAGAGGTTGCGTGGCTTAATCTTCTCAGAGTTCTGTAGCCCCGACGGTGGGATCCAGGTCTCTGGAGGGTTTGTAAAGACTGTGTTCTCATAGTCTTATTCCGGTGTCTTCACCTGGTCTTTTTTCCTGTAACTTTCCTGACAGCCTTTCTTCCTCTTCTTCTTTTATTTTAAAAAATTGGGGGGAGTTGGTGAGATGACTCACGGGGTAAGAACAGTGGCTTCTTTTGCAGAGGACCTAGGTCCAGTTCCCAGCACCCACATGGAGGCTAACAACTGTCCATAACTCCAGTTTCAGTGCATCAAATGCCCTCTTCTGGACTATGTAGGCGTTGCACACATGTGGTGTACTTACATGTGGGCAAAACATGCATACACATTAAATAAATAAATAAATTTAATTTTTTATTAGCATTGCTTCCTTTAAAAAATAACACGAAGAGATGGCTCAGCGGTTAAGAACACTGGTTGTTCTTGCAGAGGACCAGGGTTCGAATCCCAGCACCCACATGGCAGCTAACAACTGTCCGTAACTCCAGTCCCAGGGGATCTGACAGCCTCTTCTGTCTTCTGTGGGCATTGCACAACACGGGTGCACTTACCTACATGCAGACAATACATGCATACACACACATAAAAAATAGATAAAATTAAAAAAAAACATGATTACACTGAAAACTTTGTATAGGTTGGAGAATTTGGAAGTGGAGTGAATGCCAGATTCGCATTACAACAGTGAGAAGTTTCACAGTATTGTTGAAGTTTGATAGGACAGTTTTGTCAGCAAATAATACTAAAATGTTATAGTAAACAGAATTGTGAATTTACATTCTAGAATACAGTTACATATTTTTAGGTTGAGAATTATATCAGTTTAGTTGTTACAATACTTTCTTTTTTCAAACTTCTCAGATCATATTTTTTCTTTTAATTTTCATACATGTACTCTTGGAAATAGTTTAAACTTTCCTTGGAATAAAATGTGCTTCTTAGGTTTGTAAGAACTCAGGCTATACTCCGGCACTTTCCGGAATCCTTTAGTGTGGGTCTTAGGGCACTGCATCTCACACCAGCTGATGGGAACCATCTGGACACCTGATTCACTGTGGACTCCCACCACTCCTAACTCATTTTCAGCAGTGGTCAATAGGTAATTGGACTGTGTATCATCTAGGGAGATGACTTTGGCCAAAACTATGTCACCTGGGTGAAAATTTATACATTTCAACCTTGTCTTTTTCAGTTGCTTGGATATCTCCCTTGAGGATACTTCCTAAAAAAGAATTTTTTCTTAATATTTTATTTATTATTTTTATTTTATGTGTATTCGTGTATTGCCTGCGTGTAGGTAAGTGCACCGTGTCGTGCAATGCCCGCGAAAGAGGCTGTCGGATCCCCTGGGACTGGAGTTACACACAGTTGTTAGCTGCCATGTGGGTGCTGGGATTTGAACCCGCGTCTTCTGCAAGAACAGTCAGTGTTCTTAACCGCTGAGCTATCTCTCCAGCCCCATGGAAAAGAAATTTTAAGTGGTGTGGATCCAAGGTAGAGGATGTGTACTTTGGCAAAATGTGAACTGATCCTAGAGACCTTACAAGTGACAACAGCACCCACATCTGGAAGTAACTGGGACTCTGTTTCTCTCATCACAGATACCACAGGAAGTGCGCCTTTCTCTCTGGTCTTGGTCAGGCAGCCGCCAGCGGGGAGAGATGTAGCCATGGGGGCGGGGGTAGGTGCCGCTGCCCGGGCTGCCTTCCTCCAGGTTACACGGACGTTCACCCGGACGCAGTACTTCACAGGTGCTGCCAAGTCTGCTACTCTCAGACCGTGATTTTTATCTCTAGAAGTTCCATTAGGCGATTTACATTTTCCATAGGGATCAGGTGAAGGTACACAGGGGCTGTAGGAGAATAATAGAAAAATGATGGAAAACTCTTTGTACCTGGGAATGGCAGAGGTCCAACATCAAGGCCAGGGTGCCCAGGACCACGTGTGGAGTCAAAACTACAGCTGGCCCTCCGGGGAGGTGAAAAGTCAGATCTAGAGACTCAGTCCTCCCAAGATCAGAATCTGCAAATGGCAGCCCTCCTGTGTCCCCCAGCATAAGCCCAACCCAGAGGCAAGGCCACTGCCATGCACAACGTAGGACCTCAGGGGAGGGGCTGTGGCAATGCAGCCACTCAGAGAAGGCTGAAACTGCTGCCCACCACCGGGAAGTCCTCTGTCCTCCACTGTGGTCCACCATCAGCCCACCACCAGAGGAATTTGGAACCGTGGCTCTCACTTAGGGACCAATGCTCCAGGCTCACAGGAGGGGACCATAGCTCCAGGCCCATAGGAGGGATCACAATTCCAATTATGCTGGTTGTTACTATTTTCCTGTCTCCATTGCTCTGTCCACATTCATATACCTGTTTAAGACACAACATTTTGGCTTCTGTGCAGCAAACAGAGGTAACAGTTGCTTGCTGGCTTGACTTTTTCACTAGAGGGGCATCAATATTAGAGAAAACCATCTTTTGCTTTTGCTCAAGGAGACAGATGGATTGCGTGTTTGTTTGTTCATGGTCAACGTTCCGGTTGGCTTTCTTTGGTCTCTGCAGCCTTCCCTTCTTCCTCCCTGGCCAAGGGGAGCCGTGATGAGACCTCTTCTTACCCGAGTAGCCATTGTTGCCATCTTGGCTCTGCAGCCATTTTCTTTCTAACTCGCTATGTCCAGTGATTGACCCTTGTGCTCCTTGGTGGTCACCTGGGTAATGATGGCTGGCTGACCATGAGTGCACAGCTTGGTGGTTGCTCAAAGCCCAACCCTCTGTAAGAGAGGTGATCTTGGAGCACAGCCAGTGGGGTACCTGCAACAGCCTTCTGGACACCCTGGACAACCTGGCCAGCACTCTGAGAGAGGTGTCCCAGCTCCCACCCCCCATTGAGGGGCAAGCTCGAAGCTTGAGCCTTTTTTTTTTTTTTTGAGACAGGGTCTCTCTGTAGTTCCAACAGGCCTAGAACTTGCTATGTAGACCAGGTTGGCCTTGATCTCACAGAAAATCCCCTGCCTCTGCCTCCCAAGTGCTGGGATTAAAGACGTGTGCTATCGCACCTGGTCTATATCTCATCTTTTTATGTAGATACCAACCTATGGATTTACCATCTCATCCTTATGACCTGGTTTAATTATCTCCTTGAAAGTCCTGTCTTCAAACACAGTGGCACTGGGGGGGCATGACTGCAGTGTGGCTTTGTGTGTGTGTGTGTGTGTGTATGTGTGTACACATTTAGTTTTATTGAAGCAAATTGTACACTTTTAACATTTAAAACTGAGCACCATCTTCTTTCCTTTCCAGTGAAAACAAAAAATTTTAAAGTAAACAAAATTACAATAGAGAATGTCAATTCCAAATAGAATCCTGCAGGCTCTGCTGAGTGGTAGGGCTCAGGGCACCATGAGGAGAGAAGTTTATCTTTAAAGTGTCATCTTAAACTGCAAGGATGTCCATTAAACATCACAACTAACATGCCAAAAGAGAAGCCATGTTGTCAAAATGCCCACTTAACCCACCCAAACATCTCAAACCCACCCTTTGCTGACCTTCTATATGGGGAGTGGCCTGGGACAAAGGCCTTGACAAAGATGGCGCCGATATCCGGCTATGACAGTAGTAAACAACCAAACTGAGCATGTCTTGGACCTCCCCTCATCCCCGGGCATATTGGATACCTGTACTTTATCATCATCATCATCATCATCATCATCATCATCATCATCATTTGATTTTTAGACAAGGTCTCCCTATAGCTCCAGCTGACCTGGAATGCTATGTAGACCAGGTTGAACTCAATTTTACAGAGATTTGTTTATCGCTGCCTTGAGTTCTGGGATTAAAAGTGTGCACAATGTGCCCTTTTTTTTTTTTTTTTTTTACTTTCTTTTTAGTAAAGAAGAGTAGACAGGTACATGGTGGTAAATGCTAACTGTCCATATTCACGTAGAGACACATATCTCTGAGCTGATATGCAGAGAAAGGAGGGGAAAAGCTAGAATTCTATGCACCACCACACAGGGGCCCAGCACCCCCAGCTTCCAGCAGAGCCAAGGGAGCAGGAGGTGTGTTTCTTTCTTCTCACAGAGCACGGTGGTGGTGGAGTCCACAGTTTGAGACAAGAAGGGACCAAAATGAATTCAGAACAGAAGAGTGGAGGTTCTGTTTCTGTTGCACTCTGCTCAAGGTTACTTCCTCCAAATATGTTGAGAACCACCGTGTTGAGAAAAGAGACTTCAGAAACAGGGTGACTGAGCACAAGAGGGGCAGTGTGGGAGGGGGGAAGACTACCACTTGCTTCCAGGGACTGGAGGAAACTAAAAAATAAAATTTTTTTAAAAAGGAAGGTTGGAGTCCATCAGTGTTCTTTTCTTTCAGTCTTCTCCTTCATCCTCCTCTCCTTCCTCTCCATCATTATCATCTTCATCCTCTTCACCTTCATCCTCGTCCCCTTCTTCATCAACATCTTCCAACCCATCATCATCATCACCATCTTCATTATCCCCCCTTCACCTTCATCATCCATATCAGGAACCAAGTAGTACTGCAAGGGATCTGGCCAGATGTCAGTCCTTGATGACCTCTCCTAGTTCACCTGCGCCTGCATCATCCGGTCAGTGAACCTGGTGAAGGCCCTCTCTGGTTCTTCACACTGTCTCTTCCTGGTGGCTTTATTCTGTGTTTGACTTGAGCATTTCATCACATCCTTTCCAGATTCCCATTTGATTTCAGTGGAGTTTGAAGATGGATCACCACTCTCATTCAGATGAAATTCTTTGGAGAGAACTTTATTTTCTCAGCGTAAGGATTTTCATCAAACCAAAAATCTATTCTGTAACCTGATTTTATATCTGTAAATTCTGTCACTTCAACTCTGGTCAAATAATGCAGCCCCTTGTCATCCTCCTCCACAAGCAGCGCAGACACTTGTGGGCGGCTGACAAATGTTACCCCCAAATTTGGGATTTGAGGGATCAATTCTGACCTCTTCTGAAGAAATGGTTGGCGGAGTTTGTTATATTTCTGTTCTGTTTTCAAAATTTCCTCACTGGCTTGTTCATTAAGCCTATTTCTTTTTTTACTTCATCAATATGTTCGATTGCTTCTTGTTCTTTCTCTCCCTTCTGTGAGTCCGGGGAGGCCGACGAGTCGGCCAGCTTTGGGGCAGCCGCCTGCCATGACGGAGGTCGGCGGAGCAGAGCGCGGTCCCCGCATGGCCGGCTCCAGGAAGCTGGGAACAGGAGTCGGCCCCAGGTGCCAGCGGTTTAAGTCGGCCTCGGAGTGTGACTTTTTAAACGAGGTGGGACTGAGTCCATCGGTGACACATTGTGATTGATGACTCACTGAATTCAGTTATGGTCCTGTTAGTTTTTATTTTAATTATTTATATATTATACATTTTTCTTTATTTTTGCAAATTTCATACATGCACACAATGAGATATGATCGATCATATGTACTCCCCCATTCCCCCTCCAACTCCATATCTCTCCAGCATGCCCCCTCCCAACTTTGTGTTTGAATGCTTTGCCTGCATGTATGTAAGTGCACCATATGTGTGTAGTGCCTGAGGAGCCCAGAAGTGGGTGATGGATCCCCTGGAACTGGAGTTATGGATGATCATTAGCCATCATGTGGGTGCTGAGAACTGAACCCAGGTCCTCTGTAAGAGGAGCCAGTGCTCTTAATCACTGAGCCATCTCTCCAGTCCCACTCTGGTAAATTTTGGAGAGCCCAATCAATCTCCTCATGTTCCCAATGAGCATGTAACAAATCATCTAATTGCTGGGTTGCCACTAACCCTGGGCCACTGATTACCTGATCTTCCATTTGATTAGTGGTTGGAGACCTCTGTTCATTCCAATTCAAAAAGGCAACTAAAATAATAAATTATAAACAATATTGCTGTTCAGTGGTGGGTGAATTTGAAGAAAATTAATCTTCAAGTGAAATGTATGATTTTTTCATCAAATAAAAAATAAGGAAAACAGGGGCTGGAGAGCCAGTTCAGCAGTTAAGAACACTGGCTGCTCTTGCAGAGGACCCAGTTCTGTTCCCAGCACCCACATGACAGCTAACAACCATCTGTAACTCCAGTTCCAGGGAATCTGACACCCTCTTCTGATCTCTGCAGGCATTGCATAACATGGATGCACTTACATACACACAGGAAAGACACTCATACACATAAAATAAACAAAAAGCTTAAAAAAAAAGATACCCACTCCCAGGCAGGCCCAGGGGTTAGGTGATCCTACATAACTCCCTACTTGGGGGGTGGGGATTGTGATTCTAGATGCTGCCAACCTGGCAACACACACCTTCACAGTCTCTTGAGAAGTGGTGGAAGTTAAGGAGTTGGAGAGCTTGGGGCTGGGAGGATAAGAGGAGGGAGGGTTTGTGGAGGGCTGGTTACAGCTACAGGGAGCAGAGGGTTGGGCTGGAGGCAGGGCTGGGCTGTTAAAACCAGCCACAGTACAGGACCCCGAGGTCACTGCCACCTGCTGGCCACATCTAAAATCCATTTTCTTTTCTTCATCTCTTTTCTCTTTTTCCTTCCTTCCTTCCTTCCTCCCTCCCTCCCTTCCCCCTCC
>NW_008341457.1:566534-573361 GCF_000622305.1 Nannospalax galili | reverse complement strand
TCCCTCCCCCTCCCTCCTCCCTCTCTCCCTTCCTCCCCTTCCCTCTCCCTCCCTTCCTTCCTTCCATCTTAAAAAAATAAATACATATATTTTATAGGCAGGCGCGGTGGTGCACACCTTTAATCCTGTCACTCGACTTGGGAGGCAGAGGCAGGCAGATCTCCGTGAGTTCAAGGTCAGCTTGGTCTACATAGTGAGTTCCAGGCCAGCTAGGGCTACAGGGAGACCCTGTCTCAAAAAGACCAAAAAAAAAAAAAAAATATTTATTATTACGAGCCTGGAGAGCTGACTCAGTGGTTAAAAGCACTGGTTGCTCTTGCAGAGGACCTGGGTTTGGTTCCCAGCACCCACATGGCAGTTAAATACTGTCTGTAACTCCAGTTCCAGGGGATCCAATGCCTTCTTCTGACCTCTGTGTTATGAGTGTCTTGCCTGGCTGTGTGTAAGGGCAACAGAGTCCCTGCAACGCCCATGGAGGTCAGAAGAGGGCATTGGATCCCCTGGAACTGGAATTACAGATGGCTGTTAGCTGCCTTGTAGGTGCTGGGAATTGGACCCAGTTCCTCTACAAGAGCAGTCAGTGCTCTTAATTGCTGAACCAGCTCTCCAGGCCCCTTTACTTCCATCTTAAAAATGCATTGTGTGTGGTGTTGCACATGCTAATGTGGGGGGGGGGGCACCTGGCTATGTGCATGCACGTGGAGGTCAGGTGTTTCCTTAATTGCTCTCTTATTTGTTTGTTTGTTTATGACAGGGATTCCCTGTAGCCCCAGCTGGCCTGGAACTTGCTATGTAAACCAGGCTGGCCTCATGTTATAGATCTGCCTGCCTCTGCCGCCCTCTGCACCATCACACCCGGCCTCTCCGTTTTATTTTTTAAGATAGGGTCTCTCAGTGAACGCTGTTCACCTGGAGACTGGCTGGTAAGCTCCCGGGATCCTCCTGTCTCTGCCTCCCCATTGCGGGCATCACAGGCGCTGGCCGTCACACCCCACTCTTTTATGTGTTCACTGGGGATTTGAACTCAGATCCTCATTGCTCGTGTGCCTTTCCTGACTGAGCTGTCTCCCGGCCCAGAGCCCAGCATCCTGTGACGGCGGAGGAAGCCTGCTTCGGTCCCCATGACCCTACAGCTCAGAAAGGAGACACAAGACCCCTTCATGAGGAGGGCGGGACTCCGTTTCCCTTTTCTGCTTTCATTGAGGTGCTGGAGAGCAATGAAACCCTCCGGAGGCACCTGCAGGGGGCATGCGCTCTCGCTCTCAGTCGCCACCGCTGTCTCCCTGTCTCTGTCTCTACCTCTGTGTCTCTCTGCCTCCACCTCTGGCTCTCTGCCTCCATCTCTTACACATAAAATAAACATAAATAAGAGTTTTTTAAAAAACCCCACTTTTTAAAAAAGTCGAGCAAACCAATCTATGGTGTCAGAATTCAGAATAGTGTAATCCCACGAGGATTAGTGAGTAAAAGGCAGAAGGAACGGGGTACTGGGGTGCTGGGTCCTTGGGTGATTACACCTGTGGGGCTGATTTGTATATTCTTGCTTTTGTTTTTAGAATCATGGAATTCTCCACAATAGTCTGGGAAAGCCTTTCGCTGTGCCTGCAGTGAGCATAATCGCCTATAGGGGGCGAGAGTGACCGAACTCGGAGCAGGTAGGAGGCTCTGGGCTCTCTTGGCTAAATGCAGACTTTGATACGTTAAATACAAACATTAAACTTTCTAAAGGAATTTTCTTTTTAAAAAGGAGTAGAGGGTGTAATTTCTGAACTATGTAAAAGACAAAAATAGGAAACTGGAATGAGGCAGAAGAGTTCAAAACAAGCCAAGAAAAGGGGAAAAGATACAGAAAAAGGACATGTTCTCCGGCTGGGGCTCACCCAGCATGCACAAAGCCGGAGAACCATCCCCGTCACCACGTAGACCAGGTGTGGTGGTGCACACTTGTTACCCAAGCACTGGGAGATTCAGGCAGGAGGATCAGGAGATCAAGGTCATCCTCAGCTACACAGTGAGGCGATGTGCAACCCTGCATACTGCAACCCACTAGCAAGATGTTCCCACTGACTGTTGTGGGGTAGCCAACAGCTTTCTGATTGGTTGTGAGGCCTGCTCCACAGGAGGAAATACACGACTGGTCCTGTAAAACTGGCCTCCACATGTATGTACACAAATGCATGTGGGGCAACTTCACACACAAACACACATGTGAAAAAAAAAATAAGGGCTGGAGAGATGGCTCAGCAGTTAAGAGCTCTTGTAGGAGACCTGGGTTCAGTTCCCAGCACCCACATGGCAGCTAACAATCATCTGTAAGTCCACTGCCAGGGGATCTGATGCCTTTTTCTGGCCTCCATGGGCATTGCACACATATGGTGCACTTACATACATGAAGACAACACACATACATGTAAATATTTTTTTAGATTTTATACATTTAATTAATATTATTTTTTAAAATTATTTATTAACCACATATGTAGGAGAAGCATTTCATTACAACAGCATTGACATATTCAATAACAATTTCCTGAGCTAAGACGCATCTCTTACAAAACTGGCTGTAAATTTTTAGGTTTACAGTTGAATTATTACAGTTATACAATATTGTACTGAGTATAAACCCTATAAGACATAAAATTAAATGAGGTTTTAACTTTGAAAAAGATCTCCATTTCATTATTAAAATACACAGTTTCATACACTAATTCATTTTTAATGCAATTGACCTTAAGATGTTTGCACGTGCATTTCTAATCTCTATATATCTGATTATTACTACTCTCAGTCAGTTACTTTGTGAGATCCTTTTGGCATCTGAGCATGGATATAAAGTCATCAGGTAGATTTCAATGGTAATGTTTTTCACATCTACTAATTATTAAGGAGCAAATTTTTATGCTTTGAAGAATTGTTATTTTTTTAATCATTTCTTTAAATTTGTAATAACTGCATGATGAGAAGAAGCATTTCACTACAGCTTTAACATATTCAGTAACACACTCCAGAGCAAGAATACATCTCTTTCACAAGTGGGGGCAGGTTTCCAGGTTCACAGTTGAGTTAATACAGTTATACAATATTGAACTCAGTATAAGCCCTGTAAGACATAAAATTGAGTAAATTTTTTAACCTTTAAAAAAGATCTCCATTTCATTTTATAATATATTGTTCCTTGCAGAAAGACACATTATTTTTGCTACCAACACTGAGATGTTGGCCCATGCATGTCTAATCTGAATGTATCTGATCATTACTAGTCATAATCGGTTGCACTTAGATCCTATGTATGTCTATAAAGTCATCAGGTATATTTCAATGGTAATGTTTATCACCTCTACTAATTAGCATGATGTAAATTACCATGCTTCCTCCTCAAATCTAATACATTTAAAAAATTTGTTGATTTTTTTGTATGTGTGAGTGTATATCACACAGAACATCCCAAACCATATTATTTGAATATACCCACTTCCCAGATGACACCCTCCCATAGCCTCCCTCCCCCGACTAGAGCCCTTATACTCTCATATCCCTGCTACTGTCTGCTGTATTGTTGCCCCCTGCAGCCATTCCCCACTACTTGCCCTTCTGGTGAATCTAGTCAGCCTATCTTGTGGTCTTTGTTTTAGGAAGGTCAGCTGTTCCTCATCTAGCAGTAATCGGTTGTCAATATTCCTTTAGATGAGACTGGGGTCTGCTGTTCATTTTCCCAGTTCTATGCTGGGTTACTATCTGGGAATCCCTTTGGCCACCCTGGCCAACAACTCAAAAGAAGGCATTGCCTGTCTGGCATTGTTTCTGGTTATGTAGCCTTTAGCTATGCATATGGACTCTTAAGAAATTATATTGGCCCCTTTAATCTTTGGCACATGGGCTTGGGAGGAGCCCCTGGCTCCTTTCTTTTACCAGTTCTGCCTATGTGACGATAAGTCAAAGGTCCTGCTCGACCATGGTTGGCTTTTCTTGGAAGCATGGCGGAAATGATTACTCTGTTTGACAATCCTCTTTGTAGACTGGACACTGGTTCAAGATTCTGGTGGGGTGTCCTTGGCTTCCTTGATCAAAAGGTCAGATGACCCACCACATTAGAGGACATTTTGCAAGATGCTCATAGTCCCTGGGAACTAATTGACCCAGGAGGGCAAGGAGCAAAAAGTGTCCTTTGAATCCCTCTGACCCAATTAGTATAGATCTCAAGGTATGTCCGTTAAACATTCAAGAAGGTTAGTTCCACCAGTCTGGTATTTTTAATTACTGTGTGTCATGTAGACAAATCTTGGGCAAAGACCAGTTGTTCTCAGATAAACCTTACCTAGACATATATTTCTTGATCTGCTATGTATAATTTGTCAGTAGGTTGTAGGAATAAAATGGTTCCCTCTGGTTTTAAAAACTAGCTAGGCATTATTTATCTCTCTCCTGGTCTCACCCCTCCATCATGGTTTTCCCACTTAAGGTGCCCCCATTTCCACCCTTTCTCCCTTAATAACACCCTTCTCCTACGGTCCTACCTCTCTTGAGCGCCTTCTTTTCCATTATCCCCTCGGTTGCTTGTATACCCTTCCCTCCCCCCTCCCTTAAACTAACCCAATTTTTATCCACATCTCCCTTATTAAGGCCTGTTTCTTACTGTTCTTCTCTTTCAGGTTCTTTCTTTTCCTTTACCTCCCTGTTTCCTTTCCATTATCCTGGTTCCTGTAGTTATGTCTGGATACATACTCACTTATCAGGGTTGGTTCTAGGATCTACGTAGGAGGGAGAACATATGTCGATTTTTTTTTCTGAGTCTGTGTTACTTCACTTAGTATAACAGTTTCTCATTCCATCCATTTATCTGCAAATTTCATGATTTCATCTTTCTTTACTGCTGAGTAAAATTCCATTGTATAAATGAACCACATTTTCATTATCCACTTGTCAACTGAGGGACGCTTAGGTTGCTTCCATCTCTTAGCTATTGTGAAAAGAGCAGCAACAAACATGGATGTACAAGTGTCTCTGCAATAGGATGAGTTCTTTGGGTATATGCTAAGGAGTGGTATAACTGGGTCAAATCGTAGGTTCATTTCTAGTTTTTTAAGAGTGCTCCATACTGCTGTCCATAGGGGTTGAACAAATTTGCAGCCCCACCAGCAGTGGATGAGTGCTCCCCTTTCCCCACATCCTCTCCAACATTTCGTATCATTTGTTTTCTTGATCTTAGCCAGTCTGACTGGGGTAAGATGAAATCTTAAAGTGGTTTTAATTTGCATTTCCCTAATTATTAGAGATACTGAACATCTTTTAAGATGCTTCATAGCCATCTTTACTTCTTCTTTTGAGAACTCTCTGTTCAGCTCCTTAGCCCATCTTTTTATTGGGTTACTTCTTGTCTTGATTCTCTGTTTTTTGAGTTCGTTGTATATTCTGGATATTAAACCTCTATCAGATGTGTCACTGGTGAAGATTTTCTCCCATTCTGTGGGTTTTCTGTTCGCTTCCCTGGTTGACTCCTTTGATGTACAGAAGGTTTTTAGGTTAATCAGGTCCCATTTGTTAATTCTCACCCTTGTTTCCTGAGCAATTGACGTTCGGTTTAGAAAATACTTTCCTACGCCTATATCTTGTAGGTTTTTCCCAATGTTTTCTCCTAACAGTTTCAGAGTTTCAGACTTTATATTGAGGTCTTTGATCCACTTGGAATTCACTTTTGTGCAGGGTGAAAGATAGGGGTTTAGTTTCATTCTTCTACAGGTGGAGATCCAGTTTTGCCAGCACCATTTGCTGAACATGCTGTCTTTCCTCCAGTGAATATTCTTGGCCCCTTTGTCAAATATCAGGTGGCTGAAATTGCATTTACTCATATTTGGGTCTTCAATTTTGTTCCATTGGTCTATGGGTCTATTTTTGTGCCAGTACCATGTTGTTTTTATGACTATAGCTCTGTAATACAGCTTAAAATCTGGTATAGTAATCTCCCCGGCATTGCTCTTAGTGCTCAGTGTTGCTTTGGCTATCAAGGTCTTTTGTGCTTCTGTATGAATCTTAGGATAGTTTTTTTCCAATTCTGTGAAAAATGTCATGGGGATTTTGATTGGCATTGTATTGAATGTATAAATGGCTTTTGGTAGGATGGTTATTTTCACAATATTAATTCTTCCAATCCATGAGCATGGGAGGTCCTTCCGTCTTCTGATGTCTTCCTCAATCTCTTTCTTTAAAGATTTTAAATTTTCATTGTAGAGCTCTGTAATGTCTTTGGTCAGGTTCATTCTGAGATATTTTATGTTTTTGTAGCTATTGTGAAGGGCAGTGTTTCCCTGTGCTCTTTCTCTGATTGCTTGTCATTGGTATATAGAAAGGCTATAGACTTTTGTAGGTTAGTTTTGTAACATACCACTTTACTGAACATGTTAATAACTTCTAGGAGTTTTCTGGTGGAATATTTGGTGGCTCAGATATATCATATCATATGTAAAAAAGGGATAATTTGATCTCTTCTTTTCCAATTATTACTCCTTTAATTTCCTGCTCTTGTCTTATTGCTCTTGCAAGAGTTTCAAGCACTATGTTAAAGAGAAGTGGAGATAGTGGGAAGTCTTGTCTGGTTCCTGATTTCAATGGGAATGCTTCCAGATTTTCTCCATTTAGAATGATGTCGATTGTGGGTTTGTTATATATGGCTTTAATTATGTTGAGGTATGCTCCCTCCAGTCCAAATCTCTCTAGGACTTTTAAGATAAATGCATGTTGAATTTTGTCAAAGGCCTTCTCCGCATCTATTCAGATGACCATGTGGTTCTTGTCTTTGAGCTCATTTATATGATTTATGATGTTTATTGACT
>NW_008341457.1:564886-565709 GCF_000622305.1 Nannospalax galili | reverse complement strand
AAGTGTGTTGAGTTGCAACATTAAGTCATTTATTTGTGTTCTTTCCGATGTAGGCACTTAGAATGATAAACTTCCATCTAAGGATCACTTTCAGTATGTCCCAGAGTTATTGTTGTGTTGTATTGTCCTTTTCATTTAGTTCCAGGAAAACATTTATTTCTTTCTTAATTTGTCTTTTGACCCATTCATCATTCAGGAGTGTGTTGTTTAATCTCCATGTGTTCATGTGGTGATTAGGGCTTCTTTGGGTATTGATTGTAAGCTTTATTGCATTGTGGTCTGATAGAATTCATGGAATTATTTCAATCTTTTTGTATGTGTTGAGGTTTGTTTTGTGCCCCAGCATATAGGTGATTTTGGAGATGGCTCTGTGGGGTACTGAGTAAAAAGTATGTCCTTTGGTGCTTGGGTGGATGCTTGGTAGATGCCTGTTAAGTCCATTTGATATATGGTATTGTTTAACTCAGATTTCTCTCTGTTAACTCTCTGCCCTGTTGACCTAGCTAATGGAGACAGTGGGGTATTGACGTTGTCTACTATTAATGAGTTGGGGTTAATCTGTAGTATTGTTTTTATGAAGTTGGGTTTACCAGAGTTTGGTGAATATATGTTCATGATTGTAATATCTTCTTGATTCATTGTTCCTTTGATCAAAATGAAATAGCCCTCTTTGTCTTTTCTGGTTAGTTTCAGTTTAAAGTCTATTTTGTCAGATATTAGGATTGCTACGCATGCTTTTTTCTTAGTGCCATTTGCTTGGTATATTTTTTTCCATCCTTTCACTTTGAGATAGTGTCTGTCCTTGAAAGTGAGATGAGTTTCT
>NW_008341457.1:559493-564518 GCF_000622305.1 Nannospalax galili | reverse complement strand
TCTCTGAAGGGCTGGTTTTGTGGGGATGAATTATTTCAGCCTATTTATGTCATGGAAGATTTTTCTTTCCCCTTCGACTCTAATAGACATTTTGGCTGGGTATGGTAATCTCGGTTGGCATCTGTGTTCATTTAAAATTGGGAATACTTTTGTCCAGGCTCTTCTGGTTTTCATAGTTTGCAGTGAAAAGTCAGCTGTAATCCTAATGGGTTTTCCTTTATATGTGACTTGTTTCTCTTTTGCAGCTTTCAGAATTGTCTCTTTGTTTTGTATGTGTAGTGTTTTTAATATGATGTGCCGTGGAGAGCTTCTTTTCTGGTCCTGTCTGTTTGGTGTTCTATACGCTTCTTGTATTTGTATGGGCATATCTTTAATTTTGGGAAATTTTCTTCCACAATTCTGTTGGTGGTCTGGTCCATGCCATTATCTTGGGATTCTTCTCCTTCCTGTGTGCCTATGATTCATAAGTTTGGTCTTTTTATGGTGTCACACAATTCCTGCATATTTTGTTCTTGTGATTTCTTAAATTTTTCATAATCTTTGCTTGAGTGGTCTGTTCGTCCACTTTATCTTCCAGTCTTGATACTCTGTTTTCCATTTCATTCATCTTATTCGTGAGGCTTTCTCCTGTCATTTCTAATTGGCTTACTGAGTGTTTTACCTCCTTACTCATTTCAGCCTGAGTATTCTTCAATATTTCTAGTTCTTTTCTGAATTCATTCAGAAGTTTATCCCTATCTTCCTTCAGTTCTTTTATTTTTTTTTGTGTGTGTTCTTTAAAGTCACTGAATTCTTTTATCATGTTTATAATTGTTATTTTGAGTTCCATGTCCTGCATTATCTCTAGGAGGTTCTCATTGTACTCCTCTAGGGGACTATTGGTATTTGGTGGGGATATGTTATTTTGGTTTTTCATGTTATTTTTTTTCCTCTGTGATTTTTACGTGAATTTCCTTTATAGTTTCTGATTCTTGTGTGAGACTCAAGCTTTATGGTGCGCCCTGGGTCCCCCGCACACCTGTGGAGCGTGCTGGGCTCTTGGGGTCCCTGCGCGCACTCCCGGAATGGCACGGCGGGTTGGCGGGCTTCTCCGCCGTGCGCCTGGAGGATGGCGGGTCTGGCCCCGCTGGCTTCTCTGTGTCTCTGTGGGTCTCTGCTGCTGGAGCGTTGTCCAGCCGTGTTTCCGCCCTGATTTCACCCGTGCACCTTCCTCAATATGCGAGTTCCACTGGCTGCTGGAAGCTGGAACACGCAGGAATAGTGCGAGGCAGCTGAAGCTGGGATCCGTGAGTCGGTGTCAGAGGAATGCTGCCCCCCCCCTCTGGGGAGACTAGATTGCAGGCAGGAGACACAGACTCAGCTCAGTCAGATTCTGTGGTACAGCTCTTTATTCCAAGTCTCAGTGACCCAGTTCCTGCTCTAGCTCCAACTCCGCTTCTAGCTCCAAATTACTGAGAGAAGACTGGAATATTTTATACCGTAGGGGCAGTGGTAAAAGCTATAGCTGATAGGTATTTTGGGGATGCCTCATTTGCGTGTGGAAATGGGCTCCCACCAGGCTGCCAGACTATCAGACTGCTTGAAAAATCACACAGGAAAGCATAGTATTTCCAGAGCCAGAGGCCATGTTTTCTATAGCGGCTACTTCAAAGGAGAGTTAGGAAGATGCCAGGTACTCTGCTGAAAGGAGTCATCTGCGTATGAAACCGAGCCCGTGGGCCACCCAGACATGGAGAGACTACGACTTCACAGCAGGGATCCCCAACAAAGCTTTCAAGTTTAGGTCTGCTTCTTTTTGTGAACTTTATGTGCCTTTGTGGTTTACTTTTTGGCATGAAACACTGGTTCCTCTAAGCTTCTGGTTCTCTCTTTGATTTTATATTGGAGTGGCCAGATTGCTTTTGTCTTCAGGAGTTTCCACAGAGGCCCAAGTCAGATGAGGATCAGATGCTCTCAGGCTTTCTCCTAAGGTCTGGATCCCTCCATGAAAGACTTTGGCCTCAGGAATTTGGGAGTTGGACTGGCCTGGGAGCCAGGCCCAGGAAAGATGCTGGTCTACGGCAGCTGGTGGCTGTGCCACCCAGAGATGCAAAGGAAGATGGGGGCAGGAGTAGCCCCAAGGGCTCCTGGGGACTGCACTGAGGAGCTTGATTGGTCTGGATGCAAAGGACCAGGAAGAGGAAAGGTCAGCCCCGGGGTCTAGGAAAGAGGCTGGCCCAGGGAAGCAGAGGGAGGTGAGGGTGGGGCCAGGCCCAGAGTGCCCCTGGGGACCCGAGAAGGAACTGAGTTGGTCTGGATGCAAAGGATCAGGCAGCAGTGGTGGTTCCCCAGATGTCTGTGGTGCCAAGACAAGGAATGGGACAGGACCCAGGCTAGGAGGAGAGACTGGCCGGGGGAGATGGGAGGGTGAACAAGGCTGGGAGAGTCAAGGTGGAGAGGGTGCGACTGACTTACCCCAGAGAGAGAGGCCTGCGGGTCAGAGAGAGGCCTGCGGGTTCTGCAGGCCCAGGGAAGCAAAGCACATGTAAAAATTTTAAATTTAATTAATTGATTAGGGGCTGGAGAGCTGGCTCAATGGTTAAGGGTACTGGCTACTCTTGCAGAGGACCTGGATTCAATTACCAGCACCCACATGGAGACCAACAACTGTCTGTAACTCCATTATGAGGGGATCCGATGTGCTTTTTTTTTTTTTTTTTTTTTTTTTTTGAGACAGGGTCTCCCTGTATCCCCAGGCTGGCCTGGAACTCACAGAGATCCACCTGCCTCTGGCTCTCAGGTGCTGGGATTAAAGGCCTGTGCTATCATGCTTGGCTAGTCGATGCTCTCTTCTGACCTCTTTGGGCATTGTTGACACGGATGAACTTACATACGTGCAGGAAATACACTCATACACATAAAAATAAAAATAATGAAATATTGTTTTGAAAATTAATTAACAACAACAACAAAAAAACCCAATGCCTTCCAGAATTTGAAAATAAAAGAAGGGGCAGGCAAGATGGCTCAGCAACTGAAGGCACCTGCTGCAAAACCTGATGGGTTGAGTTCAATTCCCAGGACCCACATAGTGAGAGGAGAGCAGCAACTCTCACAAGTTATCTTCTGACCTCTGCATGCGCACGCACGCACGCACACACGCATGCACACACGCACGCACACACGCACACACACGCACACATACACGTGCACACACATACACGTGTGCACACACACACGATTTTATTTTATATGTATGAGTGTTTTGTCTGTATGTATGTAAGTATACCCATGATGTAAATTTCCTGAACAGGCCGGAAGAGGATGTCAGATCCCTTGGAACTGGAGTTACAGATGGTTGTTAGCCACCACGTGGGTGCTGGGAGTTGAACCTGGGTCTTCAGCGAGAGCAGCCAGTGCCCTTAACCACTGAGCCAGCTCTGCAGCCTCAAATCTAGTTTTTCTTTGTAAAGACTAAATCTTAGTAACTTTGTATTAACTTACTTTTTTAAAAGTTTTTTTTTTTTTAATTTTGTGTATGAGTGTATTGCCTGCATGTATGTAAGTGCGCCTATTTCGTACAATGCCCAAGCAGGTCAGAAGAAGGCATTGGAGTCTCCTGGAACTGGAGTTACGGTGGGTTGTTAGCTGCTGTGTAGGTCCTGGGAATTGAATCGGGCTCTTAACACTGAGCCATCTCTCCAGCTCCTGATTTACACTTTGAAATAATAGTTTGAATATGCCATATAGGTCACTAAATAAGATATTCATTTTTTTCCCTTATAAAGATAGAATCTAAAAAAATTTTTTTTTAGTCTTTTTGAAACAGGGTCTCCTTGTAGCCCCAGCTGGCCTGGAGTGTTATATAGACCAGGCTGGCCTCGATCTCACAGAGATCTGCCTGCCTCTGCCTTCTGAGTGCTGGGATTGGGATTAAAGGTGTGCACCACCACACCCAGCCAATCTAACAAATTTTAAAACATTGAAATTCTGGTGGCACACGCCTTTAATCCCAGCACTTGGGCAGCAGTGGCAGGCAGATCTCTGTGAGATTGAGGCCAGCCTGGTCTACATAGCTTGTTTGAAGCCAGTTGGGGCTGCAGGTAGACCCTATCTCAAAAAAAATTAAAACATTGAAATTTGTTTTACCATTTTAAATAAAATACTAGTAAGTATTAAAATATTAAATATTGGTTTTACTATTTAAAATATTTTATTTATTATCTTTATTTTATGTGTATGAATGTATTGTCTGCATGTATGTGAGTGCACCCATGTCGTGCAATGCCGCAGAGGTCAGAGGAGGGTTTTGGATCCCCTGGAACTGGAGTTAAGGACAGTTCACAGCCACCATGTGGGTGCTGGGGATTGAACCCAGGTCCTCTGCAAGAGCAGTCAGTACTCTTAACCGATAAGCCATCTCTCCAGGCCCTGTTTTTAGTATTTTTAAAATTGTATTTCTTCATTTTTTAAAAAAGAAGAGGCGGGGGATCACGAGTTCAAGGCCAGCTTTGGCCAGACCTTTAAAGAAAAAACATTTTAAATTTATTCTTTGAGAATTTTATACATGTATACAATGTATTATAATTCTATTTACCCCCTATTTCTCCACATCCAACTCCTCCTTAATCCTCCAACACATACCTCCCAACATCATATCCTCTTAAGAGAAAAAATAACCTGCTAAGTCCAGTTGGTGCTGCTTGTATGCACACAGACATGAGGCCATCTATGGAACATGGGTGATCTACCAGGGGCCATGGCTCTGAAGAGAATGGACTGGCCTCCCTCCCACAGCAGTCATCAACTGTCAATAAATCAAATGCCAACAGCTGACCTGTGGGAGCTCAGCTAGTGCTGGGGGGCCTTGCCCCCATCCATGCTGAAAAAACCATTTTTCTTTGAGACAGGGTCTCCCTGTAGCCCCAGCTGGCCTGGAGCTCACTATGTAGACCAGGCTGGCCTTGAACTCACAGAGATCTGTCTGCCTCTGCCTTCCAAGTGCTGGGATTAAAGGTGTGCACCACCATGCCTGGTCCATGCTGG
>NW_008341457.1:555292-559154 GCF_000622305.1 Nannospalax galili | reverse complement strand
GAACTCAAATGTGTATGCCAGAAAAACATTATGGTCCAGTGAAGTAATAGGTATGCTTGCTATACCCATTGATTGTTGTGCTATTTGTACATGTATTAAAATTTAAAACATCAATTTTAGACTTCAAATTCAGTTTATAATACATTATGCATTAATTTTCATCTCAATATTGTCAAAAGTAAAGATGGGTGGTACCAACTGTTTCCCTGGTATGAGACACAGGGCTTCTTGGGCACTAAGTCATTCTTTGTTCCTAACAACAGTCTGAAAGTCTTCCATGTTTCAATTGTAGAAGCTTATTAAACCCTCAGATAGTACCGCATGTACTCCAAAGGCATTCCGACTTGATTGCATAACAAAAGGATAACTCTTCACATTGTTTTTAATGCTAGAATTGGCCAGTGTTGTATGATGGATGAGTTTCAGTTTGTCAATATCATTATAACACATAGTGCTACTTAAATGTTGATTTTGAATTTTTGAATTCCTTGTTAAGTAGAGATTATTAGGGTTCCAATAGCAGCCCCCCTCTCCCCAACAGGGACATACAGACTTTGGAGCCTGGAAAAGGGAACTTAGCTGATAAGCACCTTGACCTTTGAGGTCAAGAAGGACAAACTGCTGAGAAGCAGCCTGCCTTTCCTCTGATCTCCAAAGACAAGATAAGCAGATTC
Organism: Nannospalax galili; assembly: GCF_000622305.1. Lineage (NCBI taxonomy): Eukaryota > Metazoa > Chordata > Mammalia > Rodentia > Spalacidae > Nannospalax > Nannospalax galili. The sequence goes on along the minus strand of NW_008341457.1, from coordinate 558,480 downwards.
TACCTGTTAACCAGAGATTTTAGAAGCTGTTTAACACAGCAGCTTTTCCCTTATCTTAAGAGGAAAAAGTAAACACTTCCAGACCCAGATCATGCCTGGCAGACTGAATGGAGCCAGGTTTACAAGCCCTGCTTTTCCTGCTTCCCCCTGCTTGATTTTTCCCAAAAACTTCTCCCCCCCTTCTGCACCCTGAAGCCCCCATATATAAGACCCAGCTCACAACCCATGGGCTGACATCTTTCCCTTCCCTGAGGGAAACATGTCCCATGCGAAATAAAGCTGTATCTCGCTGAGAGTTCTATCTGTGCCTTGGTGCCTCATCCTCCGTTTGCTTGCTCTCCACCCCAACTTTTACCTATCAGGTCACTCATTGTCACTCAAGCCTGAGGAACTGAGTTTGAATCCCCAGGACCTACTGTAAAGCTTGGTGTCATACTATGCAGCTCCACACCTGCCTACACATCAGTAACACATACACAAGTAAAATAAAAAAGAGAAAATAAATAAAAATATAAGGAAATAAATAAAATAGATAATATATAAAAATAAAGTGAAATCAAACAGCATGCTACTTACATTTTTTGTGTGGTGGTGGGCATTGGATCCAGGGCTTTGGGCCCACCAGGTGCTGTATTACTGAGCTACATCCCAAGCCCTTGCTGCTTACATTTAAGAAACAAAAAAGATACAGCAAGTTATCAGTTAAAGGAAGTTAATAGAAATAGAGCTGGTGAAAAAGTAAAAGAATTGGGGTGTGGTGCTGCACAGCTGTAATTCCAGCACCCAGGAGACAGATGCAGGAGGATCCCATGTTTGAGTCCATCCTGGGCTACATTATGAGACCCTGTTTCTACCACCTCTGCTGTCTCAAAAAGAGGGTGATTTTAGCCATGTATGGTGGCATGCCTACAGACCCAGTTACTTGGGAAGCTGAGGCAGGGGGATTGTTTGAGCAATGGAGTTTGGGCCAACCTGGGTTACATGAGGAGGCCCTGATTCAATAAACAAGGAAGAGGAGAATGAAGGAAGGGGGGAGGAGGAGGAGGAGGAAGGGGAAGTGAGGATGAGATGGAGGAGATAGAGGAGCAGATGGAGGAGGAGGATTGGAGGAAGAGATGGAGGAGGAGGAGGAGATGGAGGAGGTGATGGAAGAGAGAAGGAGGAGGAGGAGGTGGAGGAGAAAGAGGAGGAAGAGGAGGAGGTGGGGAAAGAGAGAATGGAATGAAATGTCAATACAACAGGACACATCTGTTATGATTCCCTCGTATGAACTCCCTGTTACAGTCAATTTCAAAGAAACCACAGTAGAAAGGTGGATACCAGGCCCCAGGGGACTGGATGGGTGCCAGTGTTGAATGGAGACAGAGCTGCAGTTTGGAAGCACCGGAAAGTTCTGATGACAGATGGTGGGGACAGCTGCACAGCTGAGCTGTGTACTTGAAACTACTTAAAATGGGAACTGGGGAGACAGCTCAGTGGGCAAACCTGAGGACCCAAGTTTGAATCCCCAGCATCTGTGTAAAAAGCTGGGCACGTGGTGCATGCCTGTAATCCCAGCAGTGGTGGAGACAGGAGGATCCCTGGGGCTTGCTGGCCAGCCAACTGGGCCTAATCAGTGAGCACCAGGCTCAGGGAGACAACCTGCCTCAAAAAAATAAGGCGACAACAGACTGAGGAAGCCACCCGGTGTCAATATCTGACTTTCACATGCATGTACACACAGAGCTGTGCAATTATATGCACATGTACACACACAGACATAAACACACAACACATAATGGGAAGTTTATGTATCATGCCTTCATAATTTAAAATACACAATTTAAGGGTTGGAGAGATGGCTCAGAGGCTAAAAGCACTGACTGCTCTTGCAGAGGACTCAGGTTCAGTTCTCAGCACCCACACAGCAGCTAACAACCATCCTAACTCCAGTTTCAGGGGATTGGACACCCTCTTCTGGTCTCTGTGGGCATTGTGGGTGCCCTTACATACATGCAAGCAAAACAATAGAACACCAAATAGACAGGACCAGAAAAGAAACTCCCCACAGCATACCATTGTAAAAACACTATATGTACAGAATTAAGAATACTGAAAGCTGAAAAAGAAAAACAAGTCACATATTGCCTCTGCCTTCCAAGTGCTGGGATTAAAGGTGTGCACCACCATGCCTGGTCCATGCTGGAATTTTTAAAAAATATTTTATTTTTTATGTGTGTGTATATTGCCTGGATGTAGATAAGTGCACCCATGTTGTGCAATGCCCGAGGAGTACAGAAGAAGCTATCGGATCCCCTGGAACTGGAGTTACAGACAGTTGTTAGTTGCCATGTAGGTGCTTGGATTCAAACCCAGGTCTTCTGCAAGAACAACCAGTGCTCTTAACTGCCGAGCCATCTCTCCAGCCCCCCCCCCCCGATGCTGGAATTTTTAGCTGGCCTGATCTTGTTCAGGTGAGCACAGCTGCAGTGAGTTCATGAGTGCAGTGTCCTGTCATGTCCAGAAGGCAGCATCTCACAGCTCTCCTCCCCAGCCTTCGGCTCTTACTTTCTTTCCACCTTTTTATTTTATTTCATCATTTTGTTTTGTTTTGTTTTATTATGTACGAGTGTTTTGCCTGCATGTAAGTGCACCTGTGCATGCAGTGCCTGAGGAAGTCAAAAGAGGGCACCAGAACTCCTGGAGCTGGAGTTACTGACATAGATGGTTGTTAGCTGCTGTGTGGGTGCTGGGAACTGAAACTGGGTCCTCTGCAGGAGCAGCCAGGGCTCTTAACCTCAGAGCATCTCTCCAGTCCCTCATCTTATTTTTAAACTTTAGATTATAGTTGTGGAAAAGGTTTAAATTACACAAATAATTCATATTTTGTTGCTATTGGATAGTGCTGGTCTAAACACTCCAGTTATGACAGACACTATTGGACTGAATAATAAAAAGTAAAATCTGGCTGACGGAGTGGCTCAGTGGGTCATATTAGGGTTCCAAACAGCAGCAGCTTCTCCCCTCCCCAACAGGGACCTATGGACTTTTGGAGCCTGAAAAAGGGAACTGAGCTGATAAGCACCTTGGCCTTTGAAGTCAAGGGAAACAAACTCTGCTGAGAAGCAGCCTGCCTTTCCTCTGATCTCCAAAGACAAGATAAGCAGATTCTACCTGTTAACCAGAGATTTTAGAAGCTGTTTAACACA
>NW_008341457.1:552218-553468 GCF_000622305.1 Nannospalax galili | reverse complement strand
ATGGACTTTTGAAGCCTGAAAAAGGGAACTGAGCTGATAAGCACCTTGGCCTTTGAAGTCAAGGGAAACAAACTCTGCTGAGAAGCAACCTACCTTTCCTCTGATCTCCAAGACAAGATAAGCAGATTCTACCTGTTAACCAGAGATTTTAGAAGCTGTTTAACACAGCAGCTTTTCCCTTATCTTAAGAGGAAAAAAGTAAACACGTCCAGACCCAGATCCTGGCTGGCAGACTGAACGGAGCCAGGTTTACAAGCCCTGCTTTTCCTGCTTCCCCCTGCTTGATTTTTCCCAAAAACTTCTCCCCCCCTTCTGCACCCTGAAGCCCCCATATATAAGACCCAGCTCACAACCTGTGGGCTGACATCTTTCCCTTCTCCGAGGGAAACGTGTCCCGTGTGAAATAAAGCTGTATCCCGCTGAGAGTTCTATCTGTGCCTCGATGCCTCATCCTTCATCCGCTCGCTCTCCACCCAAACCTTTTACCTATCACTTTGTGCCAACAGTTTCTTGGCATTTCCATACACGTGTGTGATATACTCTGGTTGTATTTAGCCCTCCTGCCCACATGAATGGAGTTTAATGGGCTATCTGCATGCAGTATACCGCACATACTGACCAGTGCAAGCATCTTCCCAGCCCCCAGGCCCTGGAATCACCCCTGCAGTTCCCCGTTCAGCATCTGTATGTGGGAACGTGCTGGATTTGTCTCTGCCTTACTAGCACAATACCTTCCATTCCACCATTTGGCCCAGCCCTTCGGCTGTCTCTGTGCCTTGTTTCATACCCACTAGTTGCTGGGCTGACACCCCCATCAGTGGTGAGGAGTGCCCTGACTGGCAGCTGCCTCTTCTGTGTGCTGATTTAATGTTCTTTGCTATCTACCCAGGAGTGACAGAGTTGGATCTCATAGCAGTTCTACTAAATGATATTTTTATATGTTTTGTGGCTGTTGATATTTCCTTCATGAGAAAGGAAAATACATTTGGATCACTTGCCTTTTTAAAAATTGATTCCAGCTGGGCATGGTGGGGCAGGCCTTTAATCCCAGCACTCAGGAGGCAGAGGCAAGTGGATCTCTGTGAGTTCAAGGCCAGCCTGGTCTCCATTGGGAATCCAGGCCAGCTGTGACAACAGGGAAACCCTGTCTCAAAGGAAAGATAGGCAGAGGCAGGTGGATCTCTGTGAGTTCAAGGCCAGCCTGGTCTACATAGTGAGTTCAAGGACAGCTGGGGCTACAGGGAGTCCCT
>NW_008341457.1:550222-551427 GCF_000622305.1 Nannospalax galili | reverse complement strand
AATAAAGATCTGCTTTTACTTTTGGCTAAGAATATGTGTTCTGTTTCGAAACTCAAATCTTTAGGATAGTCACTTATTAACTTGTTTGGAGGCACTGGATCGTCTATATTCTTTTCAGTGAAGAGAAACTTCAGAAGTGCTAAAGTACACCCTTAGCTCTATTTTTGCAGCTATGCAGGAATATACCAGTGGAGCCAGGGACTTTAGAAAAATAAGTAAAAATGTATTGCAACAACAAATGTGGATGCCATATTCCTTTATAGCACATTATTAAAGTCAGTACTCTCCATGGCACATCATAGTAAAAACACTAAATGTACAAAACAAAGAGACAATACTGAAAGCTGCAAAAGAGAAACTAGTCAAAATAAAGGAAAACCCATCAGAATTACAGCTGACTTTTCAATGCAAACTATGAAAGCCAGAAGCTCCTGGGCAAAGTACTCCCAGCTTTTAAAGACCATAGATGCCAACCCAGAATACTTTACCCAGCAAAAATGTCTAGTATAGTTGAAGGTGAAAGAAAAATTTTCCACATGAATAGGTTGAAAGAACACTTGTCCACAAAACCCGTCCTTCAAAAAATACTTGAAGCAATACAAAGAATGTAGAAAGGAACAACTATACCCCAGGGGCAACAGGAAGAAACTAAATGAAGGTATAATTGTGGAAACACAAAATTAGACAGAGAATGCAAACAGTAATCAAAACGATGGCAACCAATACACATCTTTCAGTAATGACTTTAAATATCAATGGACTGAACTCCCCAGTCAAAAGACACAGTTGAATGGATTAAGAAACAAAATCTTCTCACCTCCCTCTGCTTTCCTGGGCCTGCACCACCCACCACAGGCCTCTCTCCTACCCACGGGCATCTCTCCAGGACCAAGACAGCTCCTCAGTGAAGTTCCCAGGAGCCCTTGGGGCCTCTTCCCGCCCCATCTGCCTTTGCATCTCTGGGTGGCATGGCCACCAGCTGCCCTAGACCAGCATCTTTCCTGGGCCAGGCTCCCAGACCAGTCCAACCCCCAAATTCCTGAGGCCAAATTGTTCCATGGATGTATGCAAACCGAAGGAGAAAGCCTAAAATCATCTGACCCTCATCTGAATTGGGCCCCTGTGGGAACTCCTGAAGACAAAAGCAATCCAGCCACTCCAATATAAAATCCAAAGAGAGAACTGGAAGCTTAGACAAACCAGGC
>NW_008341457.1:545513-549292 GCF_000622305.1 Nannospalax galili | reverse complement strand
TTGAAGGGGAAAGAAAAATCTTCCATGACATAAATAGGCTGAAGGAATTCTTGTCCACAAAACCAGCCCTTCAGAGACTTCTGGGAGCAATACAAAGAGCTGAATAAAGGAATGACTATACCCAAGGGGTTGTGGAAAGACATCCAATGAAGGTGTAACTGTGTAAAAGTACAGCTGTATCAAGAATGTAAACAGAAATAAAAATGACAGGATTCAATACTCATGTTTCACTAATAACTTTAAATATTAATGGACTGAACTCCCCAGTCAAAAGACACAGACTTTGTGAATGGACTAAGAAACAAAACCCATCTTTTTGTTGTCTGCAAGAAACTCATCTCACTTTCAAGGACCGACACTATCTTAAAGTTAAAGGATAGAAAAAAAATATACCAAGCAAATGGTACTAAGAAAAAAGGAGGTGTAGCAATTCTAATATCTGACAAAATAGACTTTAAACTAAAACTAATGAGAAGAGATAAAGAGGGCCACCTAATTGCCACATGAACGCATGGAGATTAAACAACACACTCCTGAATGATGAATGGGTCAAAAGAGAAATTAAGAAAGAAATAAAAGTATTCCTGGAATTAAATGAAAAGGACAACACAGCACGAGAAAACCTCTAGGACACTCTGAAAGCGGTCCTTAGAAGGAAGTTTATAGCTCTAAGTGCCTACACTAAAAAAAAAATCAGATAGAACACAAATAAATGACTTAACGTTGCAACTCAACACACTTGAAAAGCAACAGCAAATGAAACCCAAACCCAGCAGACAAGAAGAAATAACAAAAATCAGGGCAGAAATTAATGAAATCGAAACAAAGAAAACAATACAAAGAATCAACAAATCCAAGAGCTGGTTCTTTGAAAAGATAAACAAGATTGCCAGACTGCTAGCCCAGTTAACCAAAAGAAAGAAAGAGCACCTCCAAATCAACAAAATCAGAGATGAAAGGGGAAACATCACAACAGACACCAGAAAGATACAGAACATTGTAAGGAAATACTTTAAAAACCTATATGCTACTAAAGCAAGGTTTTGGTAGACCACTCTCTAAACTACATAAGGTAAAAGATTTACCTAAAAACTTATAAAACACAATATGTACATAGGTAATATTAACTTATTACGTTATCTTATGTGTATAATTTAGATTCCATGTTCTTTTAATAAGATGATGCTACACACTACTTTCTTCTGAGTCAAACAACTACCACCTTCATGACTTCAGCTGTGTCCACTAACAAAAAATCATCACAATTGAACATGTTGACTATTGTATTCTTTAATTAAAGGAGGAGGGGTAAACAGGGTCATTGGGCCCTCACCTGAGTATCCAGCTGCTCTTCCCAGCCAACTGTATGTAATTTGACCCTAATCACATGGTCTCGTGGGCTTGGGGAAGACTAAAGTATATTATCTAAAAAAGCTAGGAAGAGAAGGCTTGATCCATGCTGGGTTAAGGCTTTCCAATATAAATACTCTCAGGTCACTCATATACCTCAGCAACCCCTCAGTCATCTCTGTAAGTAAGCTCAGTAAATTCACTGGTTCCCCAGAAAAACTTTAATGTAATCAAACATTGGTTTTATACTACAACCTAAAAAGGGGGAAAATATTGCTTAGTATCCCCAGGAAAAGAAGTCTCAAAACAGATGAAAAATGTGTTTGCTAATGTTATTGTGTCTCATGGTTATTAAAAAAGGAAAATGGAAAATTGGAGGATGTTGGAAGGATATGAGAATGGAGATATTTTTAAAGAAGGATTTATGTATGAAAATTATGATGGCTGGATATTTCCAGAAGTGACAGAGAAATGAGAAAGCTGGGCAGGTGATGAAGGTCTGTGTAGGGTTGTTATAATATAACAAGGATGAGACAAGGATAACGTGTAGACAATCTTAAAATTTCTAAGATTGCATCTTAGTTAACTAATCTAAGGATGTCTAGTCAAGGTTTATTTAAGGATGTTGCCCAAGCTCTATCTACATACCACATGCTAATTAATGTATCAGGCTGGTCTTGTTGGATGTTTAATAGCCAGACTCAAAGGCCTATATTAATCTGGTCAGAGGGACTTAAAGGGACAAATTTTTGTTCCTGGCCCTCCAAGGTCAAACAAATTCCAGGGGCTATGGCACATCTCTCGAAATGTCCTGTAACTTTGGTGAGTCACCTGTCCTCTTGTTCACAGAGGCCATGGAGACCCCAGAAGATGGACTTAAACCAGTGTCCAGTCTGCAAAGAGGAGGATCAACACAGAGGAACATTTCCTCCATGCTTCGAAGCGAAGCCCTGGTCAAGCAGGACCTCTTGACTTATCTTCACACAGATGGAACTGGTAAAAGAAAAGCCCGAGGAGCCAGGAGCTCCCTGCAAGCCCATGTGACCCCAAAGGACCAAATCATCATATGACCTTAAGAGTAAAAATAAATTGGTTTATTTGGGCCAACAGTATGGTCTTAAACACCCAAAAGGAAAGTATAACCAAAATTAAAGTCATCAGTATATTTTAACAGTTCAAGGGATTACACAGCCCAGACATTAGACATAAGTTCTTATGTTATTTAGACAATTATCTCTCATTGATGATTTTCTTCATAATAAGACAATGTTACTCAGATGTGGGACTTATAAAGGCTACATAACATTTGACATAAGTTCTTATGTTATTTAGACAATTATCTCTCATTGATGATTTTGTTCCTAATGAGACAACATTACCCAGATGTAAGACTTCAAATCTTGGTCTACAATACTGTAGTGCCCACTTACAGCTAAGGGAGGCAACCCACTATTGTTCTAGCCAAAAAATGAAATGATGGCTAAATTTGTTTTCTCTCCCTATCTAGAAGCCTTTGAAAGGCAACCGACACTGATTCTAGCCACTCCAGCAGCTATCAAAATGCCTGAAAACAAATCCTGAGTCCATCACTCTTGAGTTAAGCCCAGGCAGAAGAGAGAAAAAAAACGGAAAAATGAGCTATTACCTTGGTGCTAACCATTGCTCCTTGCCTCTTCAGATATTTTCAGGACTAAATCCAATCTTACTAATTTTAATCAGTTGTTAATTTCCTTCCCTCCACATGTACACAAGTACCTGTCAACCATTGAGGACCCTGTTGAGATGCATAAAGAGGGAACCCCTGCTGTCTGACCGAACCCTAATCCAGCCCCCCCCACATCGACCCCGTCCAGCAGGAAGTAGCAAGATGACAACAGCACCCCATATCCTATAACACAAAAGGCTGGAATGTTAAGATTCACATAGCCCTGCCCTCTCACCAATAGGATCCCAAGGACTTCTCATGCTCCTGAGAAAAGGGAACCTAACTGATAAGCACCTTGGTCTTTGAAGTCAAGAGAAGCAGACTTTTCTCCACTGTTTGGCCAACACAGCAGCCTTCCCCTTTGATCTCTAAAGAGAACAGGTTTTAACAGTCCTGCTCTCCCACTCCCCCACTAACTTTAAAAAATATACATCTTCCCGCCTTCTGCAGGAAACAGAAACCTCCCTTTTAAAAAGACCCCAGCTCAAGACCCATGTAGACATTTTCCCTGCCTGGAAGGGAATCTGTCCCATGTGTTCCTTTGCTAATAAACCCTATTTTGATGGTGTTTTAGCTGTGCTTTGGTGCCTTATCATCCATTCACTCATTCTCCGCCAACGTTTTACCTATCACTACTAAATTTGAAAACCTAAAAGAAATGGATGGATATCTAAAGGCATGGGAACCACCAAAACTAAACCAAGAAGAGATTAACAGCATAAAA
>NW_008341457.1:545057-545479 GCF_000622305.1 Nannospalax galili | reverse complement strand
AACATCCAGACTAAAAAAAGCCCAGGACTAGATGTATTTACAGCAGAATTCTATTAGACATTTAAAGAAGATCTACATCTAATACTACTTAATTTATTCAAAAAGATAGAAATGGAGGGAGAACTTCCAAATTCCTCTATGAATCCAGCATCACTCTAATACCAAAGCCAGGTAAAGACACAACCGAAAAAGAAAACTATAGACCCATACCTTAATGAACATAGAAGCAAAAATTCTCAACAAGATACTTGCAAACCGCAATACAGACACACATCAAAAAGATCGTCTACCATGATCAAGTCAGCTTTATCCCAGAGATGTAGGGATGGTTCAATATATGTAGGTCAATAAACGTCATAAATCATATAAATGGTCTCAAAGACAAGAACCACATGGTCATCTCAATAGATGCAGAGAAGGCC
>NW_008341457.1:543522-544189 GCF_000622305.1 Nannospalax galili | reverse complement strand
GGTAGACCCATAGACCAATGGAACAAAATTGAAGACCCAAATATGAGTAAATGCAATTTCAGCCACCTGATATTTGACGAAGGGGCCAAGAACATTCACTGGAGGAAAGACAGCATGTTCAGCAAATGGTGCTGGCAAAACTGGATCTCCACCTGTAGAAGAATGAATCTAAACCCCTATCTTTCACCCTGCACAAAAGTCAGTTCCAAATGGCTCAAAGACCTCAGTGGAAAGCCTGAAACTCTGAAACTGTTAGAAGAAAACATTGGGAAAAACCTACAAGTATAGGCATAGGAAAGAATTTTCTAAACCAGACACCATTTGCTCAGGAAACAAGGGCAAGAATTAACCAATGGGACCTCATTAAACTAAAAAGCTTCTGTACATCAAAGAGGTCAACCAAGGAAGCGAACAGAAAACCCACAGAATGGGAGAAAATCTTCACCAGTGACACATCCGACAGAGGTTTAATATCCAGAATATACAACGAACCCCCAAAACAGAGAACCAAGACAAGAGGCAGCCCAATCAAAAGATGGGCTAAGGAGCTGAACAGAGAGTTCTCAAAAGATGAAGTAAAGATGGCTATGAAACATCTTAAAAGATGTTCAACATCAATAATAATTAGGGAAATGCAAATTAAAACCACTTTAAGATTTCATCTCCT
>NW_008341457.1:537429-543426 GCF_000622305.1 Nannospalax galili | reverse complement strand
ACTTGTTCAATCCCTATGGAAAGCAGTGTGGAGAACTCTTAAAAAACTAGAGATGAACCTACGATTTGACCCAGTTATACCACTCCTTGGCATATACCCAAAGAACTCATCCTATTGCAGAGACACTTGCACATCCATGTTTGTTGCTGCTTTTTTCACAATAGCTAAGAGATGGAAGCAACCTAAGTGTCTCTCAATTGATGAGCAGAAAATGAAAATGTGGTTCATATATACAATGGAGCTTTACTCAGCAGTAAAGAAAGATGAAATCATGAAATTTGCAGGTGAATGGATGGAACTAGAAACTGTTATACTAGGTGAAGTAACTCAGACTCAGAAAAAAAAATCGGCATATGTTCTCCCTCCTATGTGGATCCTAGAACCAGATTCTGATAAATAAGTATGCAACCAGACATAACTACAGGAACCAGGATAATGGAAAGGAACCTGGGAGGTAAAGGAAAAGAAAGAACCTGAAAGAGAAGAACAGTAGGAAACAGGCCTTAATAAGGGAGATGATAAAAGTTCCGGAGCATACTCCAACATAATTAAAGCTGTATACAAAAAACCCACAACTAACATAATCCTAAACAGAGAAAAACTGGAAGCATCCCCATTAAAATCAGGAACCAGGTAAGAATGTCCACTATCTCCACTCCTTTTCAATATAGAGCTTGAAACTCTTACTAGAGCAGTAAGACAAGAGAAGGAAATTAAAGGAGTACTAATTGGAAAAGAAGAGCTCAAATTATCACTTTTTGCAGACGATATGATACCATACCTAAGAGATGCCAAAAGTTCCACCAGAAAACTCCTAGAACTGATCAACACTTTGAGTAAAATGGCAGGTTACAAAATCAATTGACAAAAATCAGTAGCCTTTCTACATACCAGTAACAAGCAATTGGAGAAAGAGTACAGAAAAACCCTCCTATTCACAATAGCCACACACAAAAAATATCTTGGCATAAACTTGACCAAAGACATCAAAGATCTCTACAATGAAATTTTTATTTTTTTAAACTTTAAAAAAGTTAAAAAAAAAACTTTAAAATTTTTAAATTTTATGTGTGTGTGTGTGTGTATTGCCTGCATGTAGGTAAGTGCACCTGTGTCCTGCAATGCCCATGGATGTCAGAAGACACTGTTGGATCCCCCTGAGACTGGAGTTACGGACAGTTGTTAGCTGCCATGTGGGTGCTGGGATTCAAACCTGGGTCTTCTGCAAGAATAACCAGTGTTCTTAGCTGCTGAGCCATCTCTCCAGCCCCTATAATGAAATTTTTAAATCTTTTTTTTTTCTTTTTGCTCTTTTTTGAGACGGGATGTCCCTGTAGCCCCAGCTGTCCTGGAACTCACTATGTAGACCAGGCTGGCCTTGAACTCACAGAGCTCTGCCTGCCTCTGCCTCTCAAGTGCTGGGATTACAGGCATGCACCACCATGCCCAGCTGAAAATTTTAAATCTTTAAAGAAAGAGATTGAGGAAGACACCAGGAGATGGAAGGACCTCCCATGCTCATGGATTGGAAGAATTAATATTGTGAAAATGACCATTCTATTAAAATCAACATATAGATTCAATGCAATTCCAATCAAAACCCCCATGACATACTTCACAGAATTAGAAAAAAAAAATCCTTAAATTTTTAAGGAAGCACAAAAGACCTTGGATAGCCAAAGCAACCCTGAGCACAAAGAACAATGCTGGGAGATTCATATACCAGATCTCAAAGTATACTACCGAGCTATAGTCACAAAAACAGCATGGTACTGGAGCAAAAATAGACACATAGGTCAATGGCACATCATTGAAGACCCAAACGTGAGTACACGCAATTTCAGCCACCTGATATTTGACAAAGGTGCCAAGAACACACAGTGAAAGAAAAGACAGCATCTTTACCAAACGGTGCTGGCAAAACTGGATCTCTGCTTGTAGAAGAATGAAACTAGATCCTTATCTTTCACCTTGCACAGAAGTCAACTCCAAATGGATCAAAGACCTCAATGTGAAACTCTGAAAGTATTACAAGAAAACATTGGCAGTAACCTACAAGATATAGATGTAGGAAAGGATTTTCTAAATTGGACATCAATTAAGGAATTACGGCCAATAATTAACGAGTAGGACCTCATTAAACTAAAAAGCTTCTGTACAGCAAAAGAAACAATTAAGGAACTGAAGAGAAAACCTACAGAGTGGGAGAAAATCTTCGCCAGTGCCACATCTGACAGAGGCTTAACATCCAAAATATATAAAGAACTCAAAAAACAAAGAACCAAGAAAACAAATGACCCAATAAAAAGATGGGCTAAAGATCTAAACAGAAAATTCTCAAAGGATGAAATAAAGATGTCTAAGAAACATCTTTAAAAGTGTTCAACATCATTAGTAATTATTGAAATGCAAATTAAAACCACCTTAAGGTTTCACCTTACCCCAGTCAGACTGGTTAGGATCAAAAGAACAAATGCTACTAAATTCTGGTGAGGATGTGGAGAGAGGGGAATGCTCATTCACTGTTTGTGGGATTGTAAACTTTTGCAATCCCTATGAAAAGCAATGTGGAGAACTCTTAAAAAACTAAAAATGAGGTGGGCTGTGACTATGGAGACCCTGTCAAAAAACAACAACTCTTTAAAAACTAAAAATGAATTTACCGTATGACCCAGTTATAACACTCTTTGTTGAGTACATATCCTGATGTAACTGTAGGAAGCAGGAATATGGAAGGGAACCAGGGAGGTAAAGGGAAAGAAGGAACACAGAAAGAAGGAGAAAGGTGTTACTAAGGGAGAAATATGTAAAAGGGGCAGTTAAAGAGGAAGGGGGGAGGAGGGCTCTACAAAGAACTACGGGAATAAAGGGGGAAATTCTCCTGATACACAGTAAAATAAATAAATAAAGTTAAGTTAAAAAGCCTTAAGCTACCTCATTAACGCACCAGGCACTCCACCCATCTATTTAGCATGACTTAAGGTGAACCCGCCTTCCTAGGGGTGGTTCTGTCACCAGGTCATTGACCAGTGAGACTGGAAAGGTGGGTCCTCCAACAGACAGACTAGGGATATTATAGTCTTGACCAGTTAAACTTATGGAGATATTCAAAACAATAATTAAAGTCATATAATTGTCATCAAGTACTTTGGAAAAATTTAATACATGTTATCTTTAACACTTCTATTTATAGACCAATAATTTACTTCTATTAATTTGATTGATTTAGGTTAATTTTTCCCTCAACTTCTATTATTTTTATCAAAATTTATCATATTTATCTTGTCACTGATGGATTTTCTTTAAATTTAATTTATAATAAAAGTTGAATAATAAAACAGTGATTATCCAGTCCTCTGTTTTATTATAACCTATTGGATTTATCTCTGTATTTTCAAAAGAGCATGTGAGTAATCACCATGTGCTAATGCAAAGCAACTTGATATATCAACTGTATAACTACATAGCAGTAAATGAGATATTACTTAATGCCATTGGACAATAATAAAAGAAAAAGCACCGTTGGACAGTCTAAAATAACTAACAGAAAGATAAAAGAGAAATTGGTTACTCTAAAAACATATTTTGTTCAACCTTTTTTTTTTAGTAATCTCATATAATCAAAAGCATCCTTATTTTGCACTACGCTTTGATTCCCCTACACCCTAAGCAGCTCCATTCTCCATCCTCAAGCTGTCCCCCTTCTGGCCTTGGGCCTAGGCCTGCTTTTGCTCTTCTTGCTTAATATATTGGGACTTACATCATAGGTGTAGAGGAAGGAGATGACTTTTAAGTCAATGGAATTAACCAGATCATCAACAAGATTGCAGAAGAAAACCTCCCCCAATTGAGGAGAGACATACATATACAGATACAAGAAGCACATAGAACACCTATTACACATGACCAGAACAGAAAATTCCCCCAGCATATCACCATCCTCTGAAGGGGTTACCCAAATTGCAGATAGGGAATCGGGATGCAGACCACTCTGGCTTCTTCCAAGCTGAATGGAGACACAGGGTGAGGCAATTGAGGTAACGAATTTTTCCTGACTGGAGTCCCGCCTTGAATTGCTAAATGTCAGTAGTTTTGGCCTGTATCAAAATGCAGGGAAAGAGGGTACCCTAGAGGGGTCTTAGTTTCATTCGTAAAAGAATTGAAAATGGACCCAAATGGCAGAAAGCAGACAGACTTACAGAAACTTACATGACTGTGGCTGGTCAGAAACTATAGACATATAATGTCTTACTTTAATTAAGAGACAAAATGACCTATAGTAACAGTATAGTGCCTTGCAGACAATGATAGACTGGCACCATCCTTGAAATATTCTGAAAAAAATTCGTTTTGTACCCTTTGTATATTCAGAATGTAGCATTATCAGAGACCCAGGTTTGAATCCCAGCACCCACATGGCAGCTAACAACTGTCAGTAGTCCCAGGGGATCCAATAGCCTCTTCTGTCCTCCACAGGCATTACACAACATGGGTGCACTTACCTACATGCAGGCAATACACATATACACATAAAATGAAAATAATAAATAAAAATTTTTAAAAAGAGACAAAATGACCTACAGTAACAGTATGTGAAGGTGCTTTGAAGACAATGATAGACTGGCACCATCCTTTGAAATATTCTGGAAAAAAATTCATTTTGTACCCTTTGTATGTTCAGAATGTAGCATTATCAAAAACCCTCAAAAAAAAAAAAAAAGTCTTAAGCACAGAAAAAACCCTACAAGGATGGAAGAAAGCCCTTCCAGGAGCCATACAGTTGTTAAATGAAAATCCCAGTGCCAGAGGTGGGTTGCCTCCCTACGAGCTGTTGGCCAGAGGGATCCTGGAGGTCCCCCAAACAATAATGGCCATTTCCAGTAATGTTGGTTGTACACTGGAAGTGGATGGTAAAACCCCATTACTGAAGGCACCATATGATGTGAGCACGGGAAAGGGAGAAATCAAGCTTGGACTAAGTTGGAAACTCCCTGCCACTGGATGGGTGGCTTTCACAGTGCCAGAAGGCAACATGTAGATGGCTGAGGGAGAACTGTCCCTTATAATTCTGCTGAATGACAGACCCCATGTGTTGCACTATCAAAACATGCCAATAGATGTTCCTGCTGGTGCAATAGTGGAGCACCTAGTGTATGTACAACCAGCAAATTTTTGATTGGATATAATGCCCACTCCTAGAGGTGGAACACACATCTGGTACTGTAGACCAGGTCAACCCCTGTGACAGGAGAGGATATAAGCTCCAGTGAGGAAGCCACTGCAATTATTTTGTTAGGTGGATATGATACATCTGCTAAAGTACCATCCAAGCATTTGTGTTTACGCCCATAGGTGAAGTTATTATGGCAGCCACTGTTTAGATGTTCTTGCTTCTTGCTGCTTGTCTTTTTGTAGTAGATGGACTCCCACTGAAATGGGCCAACAGACCATGGAAAACAGATGATGCAGAGACCTGAAAGTTCAGTGCCTTTCCACAGTGGGAGAAAGATCATCTCACACCCCCCCTTCCAAGGCTCAGGGACATTTTCAGAAGAGGTTGGCAGAAAGAATGTAAGAGCCAGAGGAAGGGGTGAAGTGTTGCCTGGAAGTGTAACACCTTCCCACACTCATCAAGGAGTCAGTGGGGGAGTCAGTTACTTGTCCCATCCAATTAGTCGACCTTAGCTGCATGTGGGGGAGGGGTTAAGGATACATAAGCCAAGAATGCCATGAGGCACCTCTCTTGCCATTTTGTGTGGCTGTCAGGAAGTCACAGGATCTATATTTGAGTGTGGACTTTTCAGCACAGCCATAAATAGGGGGCACCCACTCTTCTGTAAATAAACCTCCACCCTATGTTCTTTTAGCAAGCTCAATAAACTTGTTAGGATTTTCAAAAAAAAAGAACAGAGCTAATGGAAACCTTCATTATTCCACCTAAGTTGACCCCATGTTGGCAAATCTTTTGGTCTTTGATTTCCTATTCCCCCCCCCTTA
>NW_008341457.1:461833-537413 GCF_000622305.1 Nannospalax galili | reverse complement strand
TTTTAATATTTTATTTATTATTTTTATTTTATGTGTATGCATGTGTTGCCTGCATGTAGGTAAGTGCACCTGTGTTGTGCAGTGCCCACGGAAGACAGAAGAGGCTGTCAGATCCCCTGGAACTGGAATTATGGACAGTTGTTAGCTGCAATGTGGGTGCTAGGATTCAAACCTGGGTCTTCTGCAAGAACAGTCAGTGTTCTTAACCGCTGAGCCATCTCTCTAGCCCTGTATATACATTTTTATGTAACCTGCTTCAAGTTATTTCTGGAAAAATGTGTTAAAAATGGCCTCTCTTAGGAATAATAAAACTATTTTAAAATTAAAAAAAAAATAGCCAGGCGTCGTGGCTCACGCCTTTAATCCCAGCACTTGGGAGGTAGAGGCAGGAGGATCTCTGTGAGTTCAAGGCCAGCCTGGTCTACATAGTGAGTTCCAGGACAGCTGGGGCTACAGGGAGACCCTGTCTCAAAAAAACCAAAAAAAAAAAAAAAAAATACACACCTTTAAAAATGCCTCGGGAATATTTTCAAAGCTTGACATGCTGGGTAATTAATGGAATCATTATAGAAGGGGAGGTTGATGTGCTCTGAGCTCTATGACATCATTATAGAAGGGGAGGTTGATGTGCTCTGAGCTCTTTCTGTTACTCATGGAAGATCAAAGACAGGACATAAATGTCATTAGGAAGTTGCCGGAGGCTAAATTTAAATTAAGTGGGGGACTCTTCAAAATGGATAAGGAAACTTACAGCTTTATCATGTCACCCAGTGCTTCTCAGCTGCGGTGATCTGGTTCCTCCTGGGCGACACTTGTGGGTGTTTGTGGTTGGTAGAGAGTGGGTGGAAACCAGAGAGGTTGCTTCATACCCTACATTGCACAGCATGCCCATCACAGAATGTGATGCTCAGAGCTGAGATGAGAGCCAAGAGCCTCACAGGTACTTAATTTTAATTAACTAATGAATTAATTTTAAAAAATATTTTAAAATTTACCAGGCGTGGTGGTGCATGCCTGTAGTCCCAGCACTCAGGAGGCAGAGGCAGGTGGATCTCTGTGAGTTCAAGGCCAGCCTGCTCTACATAGTGAGTTCCAGGCCAGCTGGGCCTGTCTCAAAAAGAGAAAAAAATTTTAAAAATTTATTTATGTGTATGAGTGTTTTGTCTGCATGTATGTAAGGGCACCTGTATGTGCAATGCCCACAGAGTCATCTCTTCAGCCCTGAATAATACTAATACTAATACTAATACTAATTAATACTAAAAATTATAATTGGTCTTTTTGAGACAGGGTCTCCCTATAGCCCCAGCTGACCTGGAACTCACTATGTAGACTGGACTGGCCTCAATCTCACAGAGATCCACCTGCCTCTGCCTCCCAAAGGCTGGGATTAATTTTGAGATAGAGTCTCCTTATATAGCCCAGGATCGTCTCATATCCCTGATTCTTTGCCTCAGCCCCTCAAGTGCTGGGATGACAAGGTGTCACCGCCATATCTGGCTCTGCAGCTACCCCGTAAGCTACAGAGGTTTCATTTTGACATTGTTTCTAGATCTGTTTTATGAAAATCAAACAAGGTAAGTACAGTGGCTCATCCTCACCAGCCCAGCACTTGAGAGGCAGAGGCAGAAGGATCGTTATGATTTCCAGACCAGTCTGAGCTGCGGAGTGAGACTGTGTCTCAAAAGCAAATAGACAGGGGCCGGAGAGATGCTCAGCAGTTAAGGGCACTGCTGCTCTTGCAGAGGACGAGGGTTTAGCTCCCAGCACCCATATGGCAGCTAATAACTGTCTGTAACTCCAGTTCCAGGGCATCTGATGCCCTCTTTTGGCTTCCATGGGCATTTCATGCATGATGCACTTCGGTACATGCAGACAAAACACAGATACACATAAAATATAAATAAATTAGAAATTAAATAATAAAAAACCAAATACACAGATGGATGGGAAAGAAAGGGGGAAAGGAAAGGGAAGGGAATGGGGGCAGAAAGAAAACCAAGCAGAACTGTAGAGTCTTCAGTAGCCCAGGTTGGCCTTGAACTCCCTATGTAGCCAAGGATGACCCTGAACTCCTGATCCTCCTGCCCCTGACTTCCAGGTGCTGGAATGACGGTGTGCACTACCATGCCTGGTTTCTGTGGTGCTGGGAATGGTGCCAGGGTCTCTCTGTCAGGTGAGCTCTGCCCATTGAGCCCCAGCTCCAGTCCACTTCAGTTTATTTTTAGAGAGGTCTTTGCTATTAATATGTAGTCCAGGCTGGCCTGGAACTTGTGATCCTCCTGTCTCCTGAGTGCTGGGATCACAGACCCACCCTTGCACCTGGCTGCTAGGTCCTCTTTTGCAGGTGTGCTGTGCACATCCCCATCAAGGCGCTCCCTGCCTGCTCTGAATCTCTTCTTGACTTCCTAGCAACAGCCTCACCTCACCTTCATGAGGGGCCACAAGATACCAAAGAGAGCTTCCTGGGGAATCCTATGTGGTAGGGTCCTCCAGACCGAAGCTAGAGGGGGTGGCCCCTCATAGGTGGACATGGCCCTGCGGCAGGTGGGCGGGGCCCTGTGATCCGTGTGCGTGTCTTGTGAGTGGTGTGTCTCTGCAGCAGGTGAGAGTGTCTTTAGGGCAGAAAGGTGAGTCCCTGCAGATGGGCGTGTCCATGTGCTAGGTGGGTGTGTCTTTTTGGCCAAGGAGTGTGTCCTTGCAGCAGATGGGTCCGTCCCTACCGTGTGTGGGCGTGTCTATGACAGGTGGGAGTGTCCCTGTGGCAGGTAGGTGGTCCCACGGAGCAGGTGGGCGGGCCCCAGCAGTACTTCCACGGAACTCTGGGTGGGGAAGCTGAGAGTCAGAAGTGGGGTGGATCCCTAGGGTCTGTGGTCGCTGCACTGCCAGTTCTGTGTGAGGCCCAAAACCACTATTTGGGGGCGGCCCTAGTGTCTCTTCTAACTGCACCTCCCCTCCCTTGGAATCTGGGGGAACTTTGGAAAAGACAGTGCAGAAACCTCCTCCTGTCTAGACATCTCCCAGCTCCTTTCCCCTAAAGGGATGCATTCATGGGCACACCTGCACACACCTGCATACATGTCCAGAATATGATACATGTGATGACTCATAAGACATTGCACATGTCCATTCACCCACACACGATCACACACATATCAGACCATGCATGCATGTTCACATGCACACATTTGCACATATGTGCAGACATTGCAAAGCCTACAGATATGCACATGCACCCATGCACATACATGCACCCATGCATTCACGTGTTAGAGTGTGCACACAGACCTGTGCTTGCATGGATGTGTGAGTTTGCACGCGCTAAAACTATGCATGCCACCCACGGGAGCACCACGGAGGGGAATAGAGCCTTCGGGCCCACAAGGTGGGGCTGCCCCTGTCCAGTCTCCACCTGAGTCACATTTTCTGGAAAGTGTGAGCTACTGAGTGAGTGAGAGTGAGGAGGGAACGGGCCCTCTGGGGGCCCAGGAAGAAGAGGAGGATGTGTGGGGAAAGGAGAGGCGCTGAACCCCAGCTCTAAAACCAGCCCCTGGGGCTACAGTTTTCTGCAGCAGGTGCCTCTTGCAGTTTGCAAAGCCCAGAGCATTGGGCAATTGCGGTTTCCTCTGAACCCGAGGAACTCGGGCTTGCCAGTCCTAGCCCCGAGTATCTCCGAGCCACAGTTTCTCGGCATGGAGACCGTGGCGCAGCCCTCAGTGTTCGTGGTGGACAGACAGACCGATATTCCATTCAGGAGACTGGGACAGAGCCCCCGGAGACGACACTGCAGCATGGCCCAAGGCAGCCTGGCTGTCTTGCTATTGCTCACGAGTTCGGGGCTGGCCACCCAGGGCTGGTTCCTACTGAGACTTCATCGGCAGCTTGGGGAGGTGGTGGCTCGCCTGCCGGTGAGTGGGGCCAGGAGGGGCAGGGGGAGCGCTCCAGGGTCACTGTATCTCCCTTTATGGGAGGTGGGGCAGAGTGAAACTAGACACCCCCATCACTCTGACACTCAGTCTCTTCATCTGTAAAATGAGGCACTGATCCATCACTCTGATCTTCAGTCTATCACTCTGATCCACAGCCTTCTTCGTCTGTAAAATGGGCATGCTGACAAGAGCACCCTGGTGCGTGTGAGTGCGTGTGAGTGTGTGTGTGTGTGTGTGTGTGTGTGTGTGTGTGTGTGTTCATGCATGGGTGTCACTCTGAAGCTTCCCCGGCAGCACTGACTGTTACCAACTGGACCCTTGTCCTGTGGCTGCTTCTTGGCAATCCTGGCTCAGTCTCAGGTGGTGGTGTCTCTGTTTTCTCCTGTCCCTGGATGTGTCTGTGTGTCACACTTGGGCAATCTCCCAGACAACTCGCTCACACGGTCCTTCCCTCTGTTCTCCTTTTACATTTTTTATTACATTTATGTATTTACTGTGTGTGGGTATGGGTGGGTGGACACGTGACAGTCAGAGGACCTTGAGGGAGTGTGCTCTCTCCCTTCACCTGTACATGGGCTCCAGAGATTGAACTCAGGTTTTCAACTGGCAGCAAGCGCCCTCACCCACTGAACCGACCATCGAACAGTTTTGTTTTGTTTTGTTTTCTGATACAGCATCTCCCTGTAGCCTCAACTGGCCTGGAACTTGCTATGTAGACCAGGCTGGCCTCAATTTCACAGACCTTCACCTGCCTCTCCTGAGTGTTTTAAGTTGTGGGAAAATTCCAAGATCTCAAAAACAAATCTGAAACACTTCTGGTTTCAAGCATTTCAGACATTCAACTTGTATTCTTGATCCTAGCTGAGCATGGTGGAGCATACAGGAGGATCAGGGGTTCAAGAACACAAGTAGTCATGGCTACTTAGTAACTTCCAGGCCAGCCTGGGCTACATGAGACCCTATCTCAAAAACACAAAGTAGAGCCAGGCGTCAGTGGCACATGCCTTTAATCCCAGCACTCCAGGGGTGAGGAGGAGCTGGGCAGAGGCAGGCAGATTTCTGTGAGATGGAGGCCAGCTTGGTCTATATAGCGAGTTCCAGGCCAGCTGGGGTTACAGGGAGATCTTGTCTTAAAGAAACAAAAACAAACAAACAAAGAAAGCAAACAAGGAAACAAAAGAGATGATAAGAGGCCAGTATTTGTAATTCCATAGAGAGAAATGTTAGTCCAGAGGCTGCTGGGTGGTGTGTGTGTGTGTGTGTGTACATGCCCTGTGTACGTGTCCGTGGGTGGTATCTGTGGCCATGGTCAGACTATCTCATCACCATGTGTCTGTGTGTGTGACACTGGGGTGTGACCCGTCCTCACCATGCACCCCATCTGGATTTCAGGACAAGGACACAGGTTCCAGAGAAAAGCTAATGCAAGGTGAGCTCGGTTTTCCTTCCCTAAGAAGCAGAGGGAATGGTCCCCATGCTGTCCCCACACTCGGGGTGCCTTACACAATGTTTTCACACAGTCAGCTCATGCCCTGCAGCTGCCCCTCCCCGCTCCTCCCCCCACCTCCCAGGGCCCAAGAAGCAGAAGTCTGGGTCACTCCGGAAGAGGTGGAGCCTGATACCTACAGGTGGCCATGGTGACCCTTCACTGCTCTGCCTCTAAGCTCTCACTCTCTTTTCACCAGAGCCAAGATCCCACCAGGCCAACCCAGCAGCTCATCTTACAGGTGAGGGGACCCTGGCTTTGCTCAAGGAGGGACTGGGGTGCTTAGGGAGACCAAGGTCCTCACAAGCTAGAGAGTTAGTTTATGCATTCAATTTTTTTGGAGACAGTCTCCCTGTAGCCCCAGCTGGCCTGGAACTCACTATGTAGACCAGGCTGGCCTCAATCTCATAGAGATCCACCTGTCTCTGCCTCCTGTGCTGGGATAATAGGTGTGCACCATGCCTGGTTGATGTGGTGCTGGGGATGCAACCCAGGCTTTGTGCACGCTAGACTGACGCTCTACCCACTGAACCCCAGCCACAGTCCCATTTTGAGTTTTGTTGGGTAATTTAATTGCTCCAGGCCTCAGTTTCCTCTTTGGTATTCAAGTGACTTTGTCCCTTCATGCCCCCGTTTCTCCCCCTGCAGAAGGGTGTGTGTGAAATGAGTTAAGATACATAATAACCAAATTATTTTGATTTCTATGTGTCTCAGTTTCCACCGCCAGCAAAGCAGGAACTGTGAGAGTTGACCCATACAGCTTAAGCTTGTGGGAAAAGCACAGAGAGGGACAGTAACCAATAAAAGGTCACACAGCAAAAATGGGGTGTGTACTAACCAGCTCTCTCTCTCTCTCCCCCTCTCTCCTTCCCATCTCAGGGGCCAATGCCAGCTTGATAGGTAGGGGAGGACCCCTGCTATGGGAGACACGACTGGGCCTGGCCTTCTTGAGGGGCCTCAGGTACCATGATGGAGCCCTGGTGACCACAGAGGCTGGCTACTATTATGTGTACTCGAAGGTGCAGCTGAGTGGCGTGGGCTGCCCCCAGGGACTAGCCAGTGGTCTTCCCATCACCCATGGGCTGTACAAGCGCACGACCCACTACCCCAAGGAGCTGGAACTGCTGGTCAGCCGACGGTCACCCTGTGGAAGGGCCAACAGCTCCCGAGTATGGTGGGACAGCAGTTTCTTGGGTGGTGTGGTACACCTCGAAGCCGGGGAGGAGGTGGTGGTCCGAGTGCCTGGGGAGCGCCTGGTCAGACCCCGTGATGGTACCCGGTCCTATTTTGGGGCATTCATGGTCTGAAGGATGCAGAGTCGGTGAAAGGGTCTCACCAGGAGAGACCTCAGAGGATCCTGGGGGATAGAAAATCTAGCAAGCAGACATATTGGGAGAATACCCCCCAGGGTGCCCCAAACTCCACATGTGGATCTATATAGACTGCCTATCTTGCCCTGGACAATGTTAAAAATCAATGACCTGGAGACTTGGGGTCTGGAGCCCTCCCCCAAGTGTGTGCATTTAGTAGATTTGCCTGATATTCAGGGAGAAAGAATAAAGAATGGATTCTTTGTTTCTGATGTAAACAACAATGGGCTTTGGGCTGGAGACAGGGAAGCGCTCTCCTCTTCATGGTCATGGGTGTCAGGAGATGTCTGCCACCAGAACCACGTGTTGGGGGACTGGTTCCACATGACACATATTTACCTCTCCCACGGATCTGCTGCGTTGGCCATTACTGTGGGGCGGAGTCCCACTATGCGAGGTTCCAGTCATTGAGATGGCCGGGCCACAACTCAGCACAGATGTCCTCGGAGGACAATTAGCTGGGACCTCAGAGCTCAGCCCAGTGTGTGGCTCAGGACAGATACCTGGGAAATGGTTGGTGATGGGGAGAAAGGAAGGAGGGAAAGGAAAGGAAAATAAGGAAAGAAAGAAGAGGAAGGGAGGGAGGGAGGGAGGGTGGGAGGCTAGAGAGATGGGAGGGAAGGAAGGAAGGAAGGCACAGAGGTTGCCGCTATGGTTCCCCTACAGAATGCAACAATCTCTTTCACAACTACAGTCTCTCTCTCTCTCTCTCTCTCTCTCTCTCTCTCTCTCTCTCTCTCTCTCCCTCTCCCTGAGGCTCCTTTACAACCAAGGCCACCACATACTAGGCTGAAGAGCACAGCTTGCCTGTAACCCCAGGTCTTTGAAATAAATGACAAATCTTTGTACCTGGATGTGTCTCGTTCATTGGGGAGACGTATGGGGAAAGGACGCACAGAGAGGCCACACCACCTGTGAGGAACCTGGGGAATATGGCATGACTTCATGAAGGAAGACTGGGCTAACACAGGGATCCCCCATGTCCACTTTCCCCCAAATCCACATCTCTCAAGGAAGGGGAGGTGACCCCCTGCCAGGCACCTCATTGAACACATGTAGAAAAGATGCTACCAAGTCTGCTGGGGGGATGAAGCTGGTGGGATTGTGGAAGGATGCAAAGGGGAGCAGACAGGCTGGTGAAATGGCAGTTAAGAGCTTTCCATGCAAGCTTGAGGGCCTGAGTTTGACTCCCCAGAGCCCACATTGAAAAGCCCGGTGTGGGGATGTGTACCTGTAATTCCATTGCTGGGGAGAGGGAGATAGGAGGATTCCTGGGGCTCACTGGTCAGTCAGGCTAGCTGAATCAGCGACCTTCAGGTTCGGCGAGAGACCCTGTCTCAAAGAAGGTGAAGAGCGATTGGAGATGACACCCAAGCTTGTCATCTGGCATCTGCATGCACATACACATGCACAAGAAATAATATAATGCAGCATGCTACAATATAATGAAGGGTAAAGAATAGTATTTTGAGCAGCACTTTATATAGTCCAAGTACTTTTTCAAAAATGACAAGGTCTCATGTAGCCCAGGCTGGACTTCAACTTACTATGTTAGCCCAGGATGACCTTGAACTCTTGATCCTCTTGCCTCCATCTCTCGAGTGATGGGACAACAGGCATGTGCCACTATTCCTGATTAAGCACCTTACATAAATTATATCTTCTTTAATGTTTTTTCTAATTTTTTGAGGTGGAGTCTTGCTTTGTTGCCCAGGTTGGTTCTAGATTCAAGTGATCCTCCTGCCTCAGTTTCCCAAGAAATTAGAACTACAGGCCTGTGCTACCCCTAGCTGTATAGAGGTACCTAAGTCCTGGGCAGGAAGCGTTAGCCCAGACCTTCTAGAAGCAGAGGCTAACACCCGAGAGAGGTAGGGATGTCCCCCTTTGCCCAGAGCTTATGGTGAGTTCAAGATGTTCCCTCTTCCCATCCTTGCTGGGCTGGTGGGAGGTGGAAAGGCCCCCAAATACCCGGCCTTGGCCCCACTGGAGTTTCCTTTGCACTCATCCAGTCACTCTGTTTCCGTGGCTTTGATGAGACCAAGGTGTGGGGACAGTGAATTTATAAAAAGCCACCAGCAGCCAGCAACTTCCGTCCTGTCAAAAAAAAAAAAAATCTTTCTAGAAGAAAGTTTGCAGCCTTGAGGGGAGAGAGAGAAAGAAGAGGAGGAGGTGGGTGAGGATGGGTGCAAAGATGAGCAAAGAGAGGAGCCAGGGAAGAGGAGGGAGAGGATTGAAGAAGGATGGGAGGGGCAGGGAAGGCAGATGGAAAGGGGCACGAGGGACGCCTGGGAGGGTGGGCTGGAAAGGCAGGGAGCCCCTGGTCCCAGCCACTAATCAACTTTTCTATCTCTGAGAAGTTTATCTAGTGAGTTTCCTCCTCCCTTTCGGAGACTCCACCATCCTTTCATCCCCAGGGCCTCTGTCTCCCCGCTACAGAGCCACCTCTCTCTACTTCACTTCTTATCAAGACCCCCAAAAATAATGACTGTGAAACTATTTCATAAGATGGTGCTGGATCTCCCTGTGCAACATAGTTGTGTTCAAACATGAGACGGGTCATTGCAGGGAAATTGGTGTCACAGGGAAATCAGATGCCTCTTACACACTGGGGCCAGATGGTCTGAGTTCAAATCCCTGTTCTGTCACTTCCCAGTTGGATGACTCTGAAATCTCAGCCTCAGTTAACCCATCTACATAGCAAGATGAAGAAAACATGGTAAACGACCCTGGTTACTGTTAGATGAAATGAGTCAAACCTTGGAGCAGCTGGACTGCAGTGAGCTCTTTCATCTCTAGTAGCTCTCCTCTCTCCCTCCCTTCCTTCTTCCCTTTCTTCCTTCCTTTCTTCTTTTAATTTTATGTGCATGAGTGTATTGTCTGTCTGTATGTAAGGGCACCACATATGTTCAGTACCCCCAGAGGCCAGAAAAGCGTGTCAGATCCCCTGGAACTGGAGTTACGGATGGTTGTTAGCTGCCATGTGGGTGCTGGGAACCAAACCCAGGTCCTCTACAAGAGCAGGCAGTGCTCTCAACTGCTAAGCCAGATCTCTAGACCCTTTAGTAGCTGTTCCTTATGTAAGCATAGGTGTTGCTTCGCTTTGGATACATGTTCCCCAGAAGAGCCCTGTGTTAAAAGGCTTGGCTTTCACAATACTGAGAGGTGCTTGGAAGCTTTAAGAGGTGTGGTTGATTCAGTGCCAAGTGTGGGATGGGGGCTCCCAGAGACACCTACGCGATACAGGCTGTTGCCATTGTACTTGGCTGCCACCAGAATCTGATGTAAAGACCCTATTGCTAAAGACACCACCCACTTGGTCATAGAATGTGGAGAAATCAAGGTGGTATTGACCAGGATGTTTCCTCCTCACTGGATAGCTCTCACGGGACTGGAAGGTTCTACGCAGGCTGCTGAGTGAGGAAAGTCTTCAATATTCTCACTCAGCTGTGAACTCCGTGAACTGCAGTCATGAGCAGCCTGGCAAGCTGTGCCCACAGGTGCAACAGTGGCCAGTGTTGTAGGGTAACCAACTGCCTTCTGATTGGATTTAAGACCCACGCCACAGGAGGAAACACATGGGTATTACTGTAAATTTGGCCAAGAACTCATGGTTGGGGAGCTCATAGGCCCCAGGGGTAAACCTACTACTATTTTTCTTTTACACAGGATCTCCCTGTAGCTCCATCTGGCCTGGAACTCCCCATGTAGACCAGGCTGGCCTCGATCTGCCTGCCGCTGCCCTCCGAGTGCTGGGAGTACTATTATTTTGCTAAATGAACACAGTATCAAACTGTCCTCTGAATTTGTAACTCCAAACTGTTCTCTGAATTTGCAGCTCTCAGATCTTAACAGAGAAGTTGCTTTGTGGTGAACAGGAAGTCTGAACTGGCCAAAGGAGAGGGAGTAAGTGTCTGTGCAGCACACAGCCACAAATAATCTACATCAGACCACCCTCCACCAAGGTTCAGGGACCACGGAGCAGAGTGGACAGAAAGATTATAGGAGTATCTTCTGGATATGACAAGATGGCCGCACTCATAAACTCACAGCAGCTGTGACTGTCTACCCAAGATCAAGTCAGTCAGCATTCCAGCATGGAAGGGGAAGCGGTTCAGGAGCCCCAACACCTGACTGAGGAGCTATGGCCAGGTGATGGCTGCCAGGGGAGGGACAGTGTTCTTTAAGGGCGTGGCCCCTGGTTGGTTGACCATGCTCCAGTGGACGCCCCACACCCACGAGCATACGGACAGCATAAAGTGGAGTCAATGCATTAAAGAGGACAGGAAGCTGGGTGGTTAGGTGGTTAGTGGGTGGATCCGGGAGGAGTTAGAGGGAGGAGTGGGGGTGAATATGATCAAAGCACATTATATACATGTATGGAATTCTTGAAGAATAAGTAAAACATATAATTAGAAAAAAACAAAAACCGAGCAGGGCATATTGGCAGGTCACTGGTGAGCCAGGCTTCAAAGGACACAACTTGGTCCCTTTCTGTCTCACTTCCCAGCCAGTCCACGACTGACTTTTGGTGTTGTTTTCCCACAGGTACTCTTGCCCTGATATGCCCCACAGACTCAAAACAACAGGGCCAACCGAAACCCGAAACCCAAATTGATGTTATTTGTTAGAGTAACGAAAAGCTGACTGACATGGTTGCAGTTATATGCACATTTAAATCGATGATCTTCCCAACTATTACATCAAAGGTGACCTTGCACCCACAGGCTGTGCCTAGTTACATGGCGTGTTTGAAAAGTGGGAATTGAGGCTGGAGAGATGCTCAGCAATTAAGAGCACGGGCTGCTGTTGCAGAAGACCTGGGTTTGGTTCCTAGAACCCACGTGGTGGCTAACAAACATTTGTAACTCCAGTTCTAGGTGATCTTGATGCCCTCTTCTAACCTCTGCAGGCATTGCATACATATGATGCACTTATAAACATGCAAATACAAAAGAGAAAAAAAATTTAAGTATTAAAAATGGTTATACTTATTCATTTATTTCTCTCTCTGTATGTGTGTGTACATACATGCATATACTACAGCACACATGTAAAGTCGAAGGACAACTTGCTGGAGTTGGTTCTTTTCCTTCACCATGTGGTCCCAGGGATTAAACTCAGGTCATCAGGCTTGGTGGCAAACACCCTTACCTTTGGAGTCAGCTTGCTCGTCCCTGGCTATTGTTTAATTCTTACATCTCCTTGGAAAGGGGCCACATGAGTTTTATTAAGTTTCCTGAGCCCTGTGAGTGTTGTGAGGCTCATGAGCCTTGCCCCTATTTCTACAAGGGACTGTTTCCACCAAGAGAAAGCAACCCAGAAGCAGCCGATGCAGTGGAGACAGCTGAGGATTCAGACAGGAGGGAGGTCATGGATGCCTTGAAGATGGCTCCATCAGTCAGGCTCCCGTTGTACAAGTGGGAGAGCCAGATTCTGATCCAGAGCCCACATAAAACAACTGGGTGTGGTGGTGCAGGCCTGTCATCCCAGCACTGGGGAGGCAGAGACAGGAGGGTCCCCAGGGTTCACTGCCAGTCAGTCTAGCAGAATCTGTGAGCCCCAGGCTCAGTGAGAGTCCCTACCTCAAAAAAATAAGGTGCCTGGGGCCAGAGAGATGACTCAGCAGTTAAGAACACCCGTATGGATCTTGAAGAGGACCTGCGTCTGGTTCCAGCACCCATGCCACGAGGCTCATAACTGCCTGTGACTGCAGCTCTCTCTCTCTCAAATAAATAAATAAATAAATAAATAAATAAATAAATAAATGAATAGAAGTACAGGGGCTGGGGAGGCGACTCAGCAGTTAAGAGAGCTTGCTGCTCTTGGAGAAGATTCGTTTGGTTCCCAGCATCCACATCAGTCAGGTTAACAACCATCTCTAACTCTGCAGGGATCTGATGCCTCTGGCTTTCATGGGCACCTGCACACACCTACATGTACACACACACACACACACACACACACAGAGAGAGAGAGAGAGAGAGAGAGAGAGAGAGAGAGAGAATGAATTAAAAACAAGTCTTTAAAAAAAATACAAGGCTGGAGAGCTGGCACAGTGGTTAAGAGCACTGGCTTCTCTTAAAGAGGACCCAGGTTCAATTCCCAGCACCCATATGGTGGCCAACAACGGTCCATAACTCCAGTTCCAGAGGATCTGACACCCTCTTATGGCCTCTTTAGGCAACTACACTCACCTGGTGCATATAAATTCACACAAATAAATGTTTAAATATTTAAAAATAAACTATAATAATAAATATAACCTTTTGGGCTTAGTTGTTTTTTGAGACAGGGTCTCCCTGTAGCCCCAGGTGGCCTGGAACTTGCTATGAAGATCAGGCTGGTCTCAATCTCATAGAGATCTACCTGCCTCTGCCTCCTAAGTGCTGGGATTAAAGGTGTATGCCAGCATGCCCAGCAAAATACATAAAATCTTTTAAAAAATACAAGGTGGGGGCTGGAGAGATGACCCAATGATTAAGAGCACTGAATGCTCTTCCAGAGGACCCAGGTTCAAATCTTAGCAACCACATGGTGGCTAACAACCATTTGTAACTCCAGTTACAGGGGCTCTGAGCTCTCTTCTGTCCTCTGAGGGCACTGCATGACATGGGTACACTTACATGCATGCAGGCAATACACTCATATACATAAAATAAAAAAATAAAATATGGTGGCCGGAGAGATGGCTCAGCAGTTAAGAGCACTGACTGCTCTTGCAGAGGATCTGGGTTTGATTCCCAGCACCCACATGGTGGCTATGAGCCATCCTTAACTCCAGTTCCAGGGGAATCTGAAGCCCTCTTCTGACCTCTGAGGCATTGTATGACACGAGTGCACTCACATACATGCAGGCAATACACTCATACACATAAAAATAAAAATAATAAAAAATATTTCTAAAGTATTATAAAAAATAAAATATTTTAAAATATAAATAAATAAAACATTTGTTAAAAAAAATACAAGGTATGCAGTGTCCTGAGGAGGGATGCCCAAGGTTGATTCTGGTTTCCACACGCATGTGCACACACATGTGTATATATGCACCCCAGTAGGAACACACGCACACACACACACACACCCTACACAAACTCCAGACATCAGGAAGCAGGTGAGACATAACTGTGGCTTTATTGCAGGGGCAGGGATGTGGTTAGTTGGGGCAGCCAAACACCACCATGGACTCTGTGAAGTCTCCCAGGTCCTGGCACTGTTTCTGGTTCTCCTCATCCTGGCACTCTTCTGCTTCGGGCCAGAGTTCCACCCAAGTGTCCTTTCCAATGATGTAGCTGGTGCTGGGGGGGGGGGGCAGTAGAGAGCAGGTGAGGCCAGGAGGGGTGGTGGGCTGGGTTAGAGGTGGGAGAGCAGGTGAGGACCACTGAGGATGTGGACAAGGTTAGAAGGGCTGCCGCAGGCACAGGTGCACACAGGGTGGGCACTCACTTGGGTTTTTCTCCCCAGAGGTCGGAGGACAGGCCCCACATAAGGTATTGCTTCCCTTTCTGCAGTTTCAGGGCATCTCTGCACTTGATGTGGCTGATGAACCTGCGCTCCTGCCCCACCTGCACCTCATCGGAACCTGCAGAGGAGAGGACATGGAGGCTGAGCTGTGGTACAGGGTGTGGGGGAGGAGGATCAGGGCAGAGGGAGGATGGAGAGCCAGGCTACCTGATTTGATGACTTGCTGGATGTTCATCACGTACTCATCGAAGTCATCTGACAGATCAACATCCACTAGTCTGGTCTTGTACACTGTGGGGGTTGGGGGTATGGACATTGAGGGGCGTGAGCAGGGCTGAGTACTGGCAACTTCCTCAGCAAGTGCAGTGCCCAGTTACAGCCACCCACAAGTTGCCATGGACTCAAGGACTCCAGTCATGGCATGGTGACCCCCATTCAGTCTTTCTGAGTCATTTATTATTTACTTATTTTTATGTGTATGAGTGTTTTGCCTGCATGTATATAATTACACCATGTGCATGCATGTGCCTACATAGATCAGAAGAGGGCACTGGATCCCTTGGAACTGGAGTTATAGGTGGTTGTTAGTTGCCACATGAGTGCTGGGAACTGAACCTGGGTCCTCTGCAAGAGCAGCCAGTGCTCTTAACCACTGAGTCAGCTCTCCAGCCAGCATGGTGGTCTTATACAACCACATGGTGTAGCAGGAGGCATCCAAAGATGGCGTGGACGCAGAGCCCTGGGATTCAGTGAGAATTCACTTCACTTCTTGGTCCGCAAATAGTACGCCAAAAGGAGCCCACGCCTCCATACCCTGCTCGCGGGCCCAGTGACTGATGACAGACTGTGTGGCATGGACCAATCAGAAAATGATACGCTGACTAAAGGGACTTGGGGGCAGAGAAAAGGGAAATATAAGTCCTGCCCCCTCCTGCATTAAATGAGCCTGCAGCACCTCGCCTAGTGCTTGCTTCTAACCAACTCCCGGTGTCTGTGTCATGACTCCGTGCTTCTTGCCCCCCCAGTCGGCGGGGGACCCGATCCAGGTCAGGGTCTTCACAGCTGGCCTGAGGAGAACCCACAACACCTGGTGCCTGAACAGGGACCCCTGCCCACGGTATTGATGACACCCAGAACCTTGGTTCTTTTGGTAAGTAGGCTCCTGGATTTGTCTGCTTCTTTGGCTGCTTGAGGGTAAGCAAGTAGCCCCCTCCTCTGTCCTCTCCACCCTGTCTGTCGTCTTTATTGTTGGACTAGTTTGTTAGATCAGGGAGGCACACTCCGCCACGTGGTCCTGAAGCCCACGTCGGCACCTCCCCCCTCTTGGCTCATCCTAGTGAGTTCACATAAGGGCTGATCCACCCCGAACTCAGAGCCCAGGCTTTGGGTCACCCTGTTGCCTGTCCCGGAGACACCGTGTGAGCATATGGCTGGAGGTGTCATGGCCTCCAGAAGTCCCTCACTGAGCACAAAACATTTGGATCCGATACACCTTTACATGTCAAGGTGGTTTACATCTGAATGGCTCACAGTGCTTCTTTGCTTCCTTTGTGCCCTCTTGGTAGTCACCCTCATCTTCTACTTTGTGGCAAATTCCCCTTCACGAGACCCTCCCACAATGGGCAATTTACCACCACAATGCAGGGAGCCACAAACGGCAGCACTCAAGGTGCTCCTTAAAACCAGAGGGTTGAAAGTGAGACCAAAAGATATCGAACACTTTTGGGATGAAACCACAAATTTGGCCCCGTGGGTCTCCCCTGAAAACATGTGGGACCCTGACACGTGGATGCGGGTCCTCTTCCTGGCCCAAAAAAGGGAGGTTGGGTCAGGGATCACTCCCCCCGTATCATTCGTACCGATCCTCCTCTCCTGGGGAAGTCATCTTGGCCCACAACAAACACTGCCAGGAGCAATCTAGTGTAGATCTGGCTATTACCTCGAACCCAGACCTCCCAGACACCCAGACCCAGAGGTGGACGCAGCCTCTGCGCCCACTTCCAATAAGGAAGGAGCTCCTTTGCCTATATCTCAGGATACTCTCCTAGAGCTACCATGCCCAGAAATTCCCTGCCCCATTACCCGTGGAAGGAGTTACTCTCTCCCCCCATAATCATCCCGCCCCTTCCCCTGCTACCATGCCCCTCCCTCCTAGACTGCCCTCCTTAAACCCTCACCCACCTTTGTCCACATTTCTGGTTAACATTGGCCCCGATGCGGCACAGCATCCATGGCTGCCCACCCCACTTGCTGACCTTGTTCTTATCCACAAGGCAGCAGAGCAATCGGGCCCTGACTCCCCATATTTCGAGCAGGTTCTTCGCCTGTGGTCCTTACAGTTACAAATCTACTATGATTGGTATAACTTACTAAAGGCAGTCCTAGAACCCTCAGTCTTTCTAAACTGGCGCACAGGCTATGACGATCAGGTTGAAAACCAGACATGCCTAAATCTCCAATATGGCCTCAAGATTACGTTGGACATGCTCATGGGACACAGACAATATACTGACCCCATCTCCCAGTCTACTATTGGCCTCCATGCCTATTTTAAACAAGTTTTTGACTTGGCCTTTAAGGCCTTTAAATGTTGCCCCCCCCCTCCAGTGATCCACAAGTCTTTTTCTGTAATTGGATTCAACAGTCAGGGGAGTCCTTCACAGACTTCCTTACCTATGTCACCAAGGCAGTAGAGTGGAGGGTGGAGTCTGGACCCACCCGAGAGGTGCTTATCAAACAGTTAACTTGGGAGGAACTAAATATCCCTACTCGTAATGCTATCACGCCTGCCCGCAATGATAACATTCACAAATGGGTACTCTCTACTAGAGACTCAGACCCCAGGTGGGCTCTATTGAGGCTCTGACCGTCTCCTTGGAGACTCTTTTGTTGCAAGGAAAACCCGCCCACTTTGGCACATGGGAAGGCTCCTGGAACTGTGGGGGGCTTGGCCACTTTCCTAGCCACTGCCCAAGAGGTACAACCTGCCCCAAGACTCGCTGCCCCAAGTGCAAAAAAGCATCCATTGGGCTAAAGACTGTAGGTCACAGTCTCAACCGGACTTGGCTCCTTTAAACTCCACATGGGGTGTCCCTCAGCCCCGCCCACAAGAGAGGAACAGAGACAGATATTATGGACTCTCCCAATCCTCAACCACTCCCCACTAATGACCCTGTTCCTAGATGGAACTGCCATAAAGGGCCTAGTAGACACAGGGGCTGATGTCACCATTATATCAGAAACTGAATCCTTTAAATTCCCTCATTGGAAATACCAGCCAGGCCCACCAATAAAAGTTGGCGACACACAAGGTACCAAGCTGGTCACACATCCAGTATATTGGAAGAACTTGGATGGGAACCAGGGCACAGTTACCCCCATAGTAGTGGATGTTCCCCATAACATATGGGGCCCAGACGTCCTAGAGGACATGGGCGTGTTCCTTACCATGGATGACCATGCCTTTTATGATGATATTATGCTCCACGATAACTTGGGACTATCAGGGAAAGGACAACACCTTGCCCAACACTCCCAATCCTAATGGCCACTGACTGCCCAGGATCGACTCCAATCTTGGCCCCCGCGCCAATCCCCATCCTACACCCCTGCCACTAGTGAGATGGAAGGACCCCTTAACATGTCAATGGCAATCACCCGCCCCCTTGTTAACAAGAGAGTGTGGCTATGCTTGTATGTTTTCTCAGACAGAAACAAAGCCAGTATGGGTTCCAGTGAGAGATGTGAGACAAGCAACTGACTAATGGGACCCCCAGGACCCAGAGACCTTGCTGCTATCTAGATAATTGGTTTGCTCTTCCCTGCCCTTGCTACGGCCCATGATCTCTGGGCCTTGGTCCCCTCCCCACCTATACTCTTGCCCTCATTGCTTCATTCCCCAGCCTATCCCACCTTCTATTCAACTAATTCTATGCTTGGCCTCCCCACCATGGAACCAGTTACTTCCTGGGAAGCACTCAATGGCTCCTGGCCCCTAAATAACTCTATGTGCTTCACTACTAACAATGCATCCTCATGCATTGGGCTGTTCAACCTGACTGTCCAAGATTATGCCGGAAGTGCCTCTAATCTAAAAGCACTCTTTGACCTGTCTTGGATCGTCATTTACTGACAGGCATAATTATTCTTCTCTTTCTACTTCTTAAATGCCTTGTTCTTCATTCCCACAGTCAGAAAAAATTCAGTCACTCAGTGTATCAGGCCCTCAGAGCAGTACACAAAGATGATTTCAACCCACCCTATGCAGCCCGACAGACTTGGCTTGCACAAATGTACGAGGCTTCCTACAGATAATTCCCCACCACGACTGATCCCCTGGGACGATACCCCTTGGAGGACTGGTAGTCAACGATGGGTAAGCTCCTGTTGGGCTGAATCAACCTAAGCCAGGACATGGACGTGTACGCCCATGCTCCATGCTCCAATGATGGGTAAGGTTCATGCCCGAATAGGACAACCTAAGACAGGTACAGTCCATGATCCTGGGGTCATCCTGAGACAGAGCTGCCTACAGGCTCTCGCTGGACAGTCCTTTTTAAAGAAAAAGGGTGGAAATGTAGCAGGAGGCCTCCAAAGATGGCGTGGACCCAGAGCCCTGGGACTCAGCGAGAATTCACTTCACTTCTTGGTCCACAAATAGTCTGCCAAAAGGAGCCCACGCCTCTGTACCCTGCTCGCGAGCCCAGTGACTGCTGACGGACTGCGTGGCACGGACCAATCAGAAAATGATACACTGACTAAAGGAACTTGGGGGTGGAGAAAAGGGAAATATAAGGCATGCCCCCTCCTGCATTAAACGAGCCTGCAGCACCTCGCCTAGTGCTTGCTTCTACCCAACTCCCGGTGTCTGTGTTGTGACTCCGTGCCTCTTGCCCCCCCAATCGGCAGGGGACCCGATCCAGGTAAGGGTCTTCACAGCTGGCCTGAGGAGAACCCGCAACAACATGGCACACTTACATACGAGTAGGAAAAATGCTCATACATATATAATAAAAATTTAGTCACTTTAAAAAGCTAGCTGAGCATGGGTCTGAGAGTCAGCCAGCAAGCACTCAAGTTCCTGTTGAGTTTCTGCCCTGAGTTCTCTCAGTGCTGGCCCTTGACCTGGAAGGGTAAGCCAGATAAGCCCTCTCCTCCCTTAACTTGATTTAGGTCAGAGGGTTTTAGCACAGTCACAGAAACCAAGCTAGAACAGTCAGGAAGTAAACAAAACTTACAATTCCGGAGACTTGTAAGACTCACAAGGCCTCATCCTTCTGCAACTCACCGTCACCACAGTCCTGTGAATCACCCCTCAGCACACTCCTGTGAGTCACCCCTCACCACACTCATCACACTCCTGTGATTCACCCCTCAGCACACTCAGCACACTCCTGTGAGCCACCCCTCACCACACTCATCACACTCCTGTGAGTCACCCCTCAGCACACTCAGCACACTCCTGTGAGTCACCCCTCAGCACACTCATCACACTCCTATGAGTCACCCCTCAGCACACTCCTGTGAGCCACCCCTCAGCACACTCCTGTGAGTCACCCCTCAGCACACTCCTGTGAGTCCCCCCTCAGCACACTCCTGTGAGTCCCCCCTCAGCACACTCCTGTGAGTCCCCCCTCAGCACACTCCTGTGAGTCCCCCCTCAGCACACTCCTGTGAGTCCCCCCTCAGCACACTCCTGTGAGTCCCCCCTCAGCACACTCCTGTGAGTCCCCCCTCAGCACACTCCTGTGAGTCCCCCCTCAGCACACTCCTGTGAGTCCCCCCTCAGCACACTCCTGTGAGTCCCCCCTCAGCACACTCCTGTGAGTCCCCCCTCAGCACACTCCTGTGAGTCCCCCCTCAGCACACTCCTGTGAGTCCCCCCTCAGCACACTCCTGTGAGTCCCCCCTCAGCACACTCCTGTGAGTCCCCCCTCAGCACACTCCTGTGAGTCCCCCCTCAGCACACTCCTGTGAGTCCCCCCTCAGCACACTCCTGTGAGTCCCCCCTCAGCACACTCCTGTGAGTCCCCCCTCAGCACACTCCTGTGAGTCCCCCCTCAGCACACTCCTGTGAGTCCCCCCTCAGCACACTCCTGTGAGTCCCCCCTCAGCACACTCCTGTGAGTCCCCCCTCAGCACACTCCTGTGAGTCCCCCCTCAGCACACTCCTGTGAGTCCCCCCTCAGCACACTCCTGTGAGTCCCCCCTCAGCACACTCCTGTGAGTCCCCCCTCAGCACACTCCTGTGAGTCCCCCCTCAGCACACTCCTGTGAGTCCCCCCTCAGCACACTCCTGTGAGTCCCCCCTCAGCACACTCCTGTGAGTCCCCCCTCAGCACACTCCTGTGAGTCCCCCCTCAGCACACTCCTGTGAGTCCCCCCTCAGCACACTCCTGTGAGTCCCCCCTCAGCACACTCCTGTGAGTCCCCCCTCAGCACACTCCTGTGAGTCCCCCCTCAGCACACTCCTGTGAGTCCCCCCTCAGCACACTCCTGTGAGTCCCCCCTCAGCACACTCCTGTGAGTCCCCCCTCAGCACACTCCTGTGAGTCACCCCTCACCACACTCAGCACACTCCTGTGAGTCACCCCTCACCACACTCATCACACTCCTGTGAGTCACCCCTCACCCACCCTCTGTGAGTCACCCCAATAAACTCATTGATTCACTAAGGTATAATTGTTTCTTTGATCTGTCATCAGTGTCCTATTTAGGTAATTATTTGGAAAATCACTCAACATCCCCTCTCCCAAACTATAGCCCTTCTGACACATTTGTGCGTGCCGCCTCACCAGTCCTCCACAGCACAGGCACGGCCGTTGCCGCTCCCAGTTGGTCACAGGTCATCATATCCACCCCTCACATCTCACAGTCTGACATAACCACCTGCTGTCACTCATGGGCACACTCACCGTAGTCCACTCCGGGCTCACAAGCCTTGTCCAGCCGGCCATTCGGGGTGACTTTTTCATCGGAATGATGCATGAAGCAGTTCTCTGCAGGGCAGGGTGCAAACAGGCTGAGTTCCACTCCCCTCCAGGGCTCACTATCTGTGAATGTGGCTGGTCCTGAGGACCTACCCTGCTTGGTGCCCACTGGGTGTTGGCTTTAAAGCCATCCCTCCCCATGGGTTGGGGAGCCTGGGCAAGGTGTGTCTTGCCCAGATCCAGCCCCCCACTTGCTCCCAGGCACCCACCCTCGGCGCAGCGACACATTTCTTTGTGGCAGAGTTTGCTCAGCATGCCGTCCTCTTTGTCGGGGTGATAGAAACGGGTGCATGATTCCTCTGTGGGTAGAAGGGATGGGAAGAGGTCAGATGGTCATGGACTCCATCTCAGAGACTGTGCCTGGCAGGCTCAGATGCTCAGTGAGGGAGTCCTCAGCCCTGAGTTGCTAGATCCCCAACTGTAGATTCCAGTGGCCTTCAGATTCTGGACTTTCTGATTTTAGGGGACCCTCGGGCTCTGGTGTCTTCAAACCCCAAAGTTACAAGCCTATAGAAAACTCAGACCCACAACTCTCAGATGCCTAGAATTCTCAGTACCCAACACCTACATAACCAGGAATATTGGACCCCCAACTTTCAGATCCATCGAAACTTTGGACCCCAACTTCCAGATCCACAGAAACTTCAGATCCCCAACCTCAGATCCCTGGGACCCTCAGACCTCCACATCTTCTAGATCTCTAGGACCTTCACAGCCCCCCAAACCACGTAAATCCTTAGACCCTTAGTCTCCCAACTCGCAGATTCCAGAGACTCTCAGAACTTCAAGTTAGGAATCTCTGAGACTCCTAACTTTCTGACCTGTGGGTCTGTCAGACCCTTGAGGCTCTAGGTCCCCAACACACAGAGATCTCCAATCCTCCTGGTCTGGGTCAGCCACTCACCCAGATTGTAATAGGAATAGACCTTGACCGACCCCGGCTGGATGAGGCCCACATTAAAGAACTGGTGAACTTTGAAGGACAGGCAATCTTCCTGGGAGTGTGAGATCTAAGGAGAGAGGGGGAGCTGGTCAGCAGCTGTCACAGAGGAAGCCCTGGATTAAGGTCCTGGCATTTGGATCCATACTGGAGAAACTGAGGACCAAGAAATGTTCTAGATGGTGGTAAGATGAATGAGCAGGTCCGCACATTTACAGCCCTCTCAGCTTAGAGCTAGACTGTTTTCCAGCCCCCACCCCCTTCAGTATTAGAGGCATCCAGGCGACTGAGCTCCCACTAGCAAGTTGCTGTGGTGGGAATGTGGTTTATCTTCTATTAAGTGGAGAGCCTCAAAGGGAGATACTTAGGTCACAAGGGACCACCTTGAAAGGGATTAATGCCTGTCTTGGAGGAGTGGATCAGGTCTCCTGGGAACAGACTGGTTATTGTAATGTTGGTTTGCTATAAGTCCAGTTTTCTGAACTTGCTCTTGGCTCTCCTGTCATTACGTCAAAAGGTTCTCACTCAACACTAAACAGTTGAGATCAACCAGTCTTGGGCTTTTATTTTCTAAAACTCTGAGCTAAAGAAACTTCTCTTCTTTATAAATCAGGAAACCTCTGGTATTTTACTATAACGATGGTCAGCCAGTCCAGCCAAAGTGATGAACTTCTGGTTCAGTAAGAGACCCTGTCTCAAAAGATAAGATGGAGGGGCTAGAGAGACGGCTCAGCAGTTCAGAGCACTGGCTGCTCTTGCAATGGACCTGGATTTGGCTCCCAGCACCCACTTGGCAGCTAAGAACTGGATATAACTTCAGTTCCAGAGGATCCGATGCCCTCTTCTCATCTCCTCAGGCATTGCATGTTATGGGTGCACTTATACACACGCAGGCAAGACACTCATATGCATAAAATTAGAAATAAATAACACTCCTGGCCTCAAGAGATCTTTGTTTCAGCTTCTGAGGTAGCTGAGACTACAGGTGTGTACCAACGTTCCCAGTTCCATGTGGAATATACTGGAATGAGATATACACGTGTCTTTATTGATCCTCATAGCTACCCCCCCAGCACAGACTTGTCTTCCCAAGCCTGATCTGAGAGGAGACAGAGAAAGAAGGAAGTGCAGAGAGCAAAGACGAGGGGCGCCACGGACTGCTCTGCAGGCTGCGTCTCACCTTGTCCAGGTAGATGATGAGCGTGTTCTTGTTGTCGGCAAAGGCCTTGTTCATCTCATATTTGGAGATGTATCTGTCTACACCGGTGTTCAGCTGGAGAATAGCGGCACTTGTGAAAATCTCCCACCTCTCCCCCGAGCCTCTTCCCAAAGGCTCCTTCCCAAAGTCCCAGCCCCAAGTCCTTCCTACCAGTTCCAGGTCATTTGTGTCAGGAATGAACCCTGTCATCATGGAGATGTCCAGGATGGACATTGTGGCATCCACATCTCCCAGGTACCTGCACAGGGAAGAAGAAGAAAGGACGTCGGGTTTCAAGACAGGTGGGCACCCAGGGTTGGTGCCTGAATGAGGGGGTCTGATCAGGAACTCAGGCTTCTGATTCCATTGGGCATCACAGAGGAATGTTTGATTTCGGAGAATATCTCCCAGGGGCAAGAGAAGGAGACGCAGCTTGGCACAGTGGCGCACACCTGCCATCCCAGCACTAGGAGACTGAGACAGGTGGATCTCTGAGTTTGAGGCCAGCCTGGTCTATAGAGACAGTTCCAGGCCAGCCTGGGCTACAGGAAGACCCTGTCTAAAAAAGGAAAAACAATCAAACAAACAATAAAGAGCAGCGCAATGAATAACTGTTGCTGAGGGGGGAGCCAGAGGCTCACCTGGTGCAGATGTCTAGAATCATGCTTCTCTTGGCATCCTGGGGCTTCTTGACTACAAACACAAGAAACAGAACATTGTGAGAAGCTGCCCCAGGGGCCTGATGCAGGAGGAGGTGGGTGATAGGACAGGAGGAGGGTTGATGCATGATAGAAGGTTCTTTATTTTACCTGTTTCAGGGGCAGGTCTTAGGATGACCCTGAGGTCAAATTTCTTGCAGGCAACTTTGCCCTTGACCTTGGCCTGATACACTGTCACCACCTAGAGAGAGGGAAGGGGAGACAGAGTTCCAGGGCAGACTTGGGATGGCTGAGGAGGGACAGGAAGGTGGGTGAGGTGGAAGTTGGTCCTCTGCCCTTACCGACATTGTCCCTTGGCCCTTTCCTTTGGCCGTCAGTGAGAAGCCTTCATTATACTTGGTCTGTATAGGTGAGGAGAGAGAGAAGAGGGTGTTAAGAGCTGGCTCCAGGACCAAGGGGGTTGCTCAGTTAATAAAGTGCTTGCCTTTTGTGCAGGTAAGTTGCTACTGTCAACAACACAAACACAAACCTAGAGTCACGTAGGTAAGAGGGAACATTAATGGAAAAATTTCCAGATCAGACTGCTCTGTCCGTGTCTATGCAGCATTTTGTTTATTATTTATTTATTTATTTATTTATTTATTTATTTATTTATTTATTTATTTAGTGTGTGTGTGTGTGTGTGTGTGTGTGTGTGTTTTCTTTTTGGTCTTTTTGAGACAGGCCCCAGTTGGCCTGGAACTTGCTATATAGACTAGGCTAGCCTTGATCTCACAGAAATCCACCTGCCCTGCCTCCAACCCCAAGGCACTGTCTTAATTGCTAGTTGATGGGGGAAGGCCCAACCTATTGTGGGCAGTGCCAGCCTGTGTAGGTAGAAAGGCTTGGGTTGCATAAAAAAAGGTAGCTGATGGGGCTGGAGAGACGGCTCAGTGGTTAAAAGCACTGGCTGCTCCTGTAGAGGAACTGGGTTTGGTTCCCAGCACTTACATGGTGGCCAACAATCAACTATAACTCCAGTTCTAGGGGATCTGATGCCCTCTTCTGGTCTCTGTGAGTATTTTATGATATGGGTGCACTACATACATGTAGGCAAAACACTCATAAAATAAATAAACACAAGGTGGAAGGCAGGTGTGGTGGTGCACACCTTTAAGGCAGAAGCAGGTGGGCCTCTGAGACTGAGGTCAGTCTGGGCTACACAGTAAGTTCCAGGCCACAGGGAGACCATCTCAAAAACAAAAACAAGGTAGACGGCAGCTGAGGGAGGACACCCAAGGTTGTCCTCTGGCCTTCACATGTATGTATACACATATGTATGCACACCTGTGCATATACACAGACACACAGACACACACCGCCTTTGTGTGACTCTGATGCCATTGGTAGGCAGGTGACTGTCTCCCCTGCCCCCCCATGGCTAATATAGAGGATGGAAGGGAGGAAGGCTGGGTATCTGTACCTCTTCTGACCGCAGGAGGCTGCCAATTTCCCAGAGCAGGCGAAACGTTGTTGGGGAGTTGCGGCTAGGCAGGTGGAGGGACACATCCATGTTCAAGTCTTTGTGGCTAGGGACATCTGTTTGGTATTGAGCCAAGGCTTGGAACACCATGAAAGTGGCCTAGAATCCATGAGACAGAAGGAAGGTGAGCTTTGGTTCCACTGGGAAAGTGATTAGAACGCACTGCGGAGATAAGGTTCAGGTCAGAATTACGGCACCAGATTTGTACCCAGAACCTGCCAGGGAGAGTAGAGATCAAATTAGAAGTTGGGGTGGGGTCTCAGAGCTCTTTGCTTGAGAGAAGTCAGACCAGGACTTGGCAACAGTAAGTCTGTGACCTAGAACCTACAGGAGTGCGAATAACAGTGCAGGTCATGAGACACTGAGGACGTGTTCGAGAACTCTCCAAGGGAGAGAGCTTTTGACCAGGACTTAGAGACACTGAAAGCATGTTTAGGATCCACCAGGAAATCCAACCATAAGACTACAGATCCAGAGCTTTTAAAATGTGGTCCAGAGGAGGGAGTATTTGACCAGGACTTAGAAACCCAGAAATGAGTCTAGAATTCTCTAAAAAAAAAAAAGGATAAAATCGAAGTGTGAAGGCACCAAACCCTAAAGTGCTTCTACCTGGATCATTTCTAACAGCTCGACACAAACTGGAGACACCTGGAAAGAGAGACCCCAGGGGCTGGAGAGCTGGCTCAGTGGTTAGAAGCATTGGCTGCTTTTGTAGAGGACTCGGGCTCAGTTCCCAGTGCCCACAGGTGGCTAACAACTGTCCATGACTCCAGTTCCAGGGATCTGATACCCTCTTCTGACCTCTATGCGCATTGCATGCCACCAGTGCACTTGCACACATGGAGGAATACATTCATACAAAAAAAAAAAAAGAAAAGAAAAAAGAATAAAATATTTTTAAAAGGGAGAACCCCATTTGAGGAATTTTCTCCATCAGACTGGCCTATGGCCACGCATTTTCTTGATTGCTGATTGACGTAGGAGGGTCCAGTCCACAGTGGGTGGTGCCAAGCCTGGGCAGGTGATCCTGAGCTAAATAAGAAAGGGAACTGAGAGCCTGGTGTGGTGGCGTACACCTTTAATCCCAGCACTCAGGAGGCGGAGGCAGGTGGATCGCTATGAGTTCAAGGCCAGCCTGATCTACATAGTGAGTTCCAGGCCAGCTGGGGCTACAGGGAGACCCTGTCTCAAAAACACCAAAAAAGAAAAGAGAAAGGTAACTGAGCAAGCCAGTAAACAAGCAGCGTTCTTCCATGGTCTCTGCTTCGGCTCCCATTTCAAGCCTCTGCCTTGAGCTCCTGAGTTGGCTTTCCTTGAGGACAGGCTGTGAGCTGTGAGCCAAATAAACCCTTTCCAACCTCCCCAAGGTTTTTATCATAGCAACTAAAAGGAAGCTGGCAAGATGCTGAGAATGAACACTGGGAAAGAGCCTGACAGCCCCCTGAAAAAAAGGCAGATCAGACTAGAATCTGTGCTTGCCTAGCCTGAAGTTACTGAAACCACAATCTAGAAAAATCTAGAGAAAGAGACACTTGGGCTGAGCCCTAGTATACATGAGAACATGTTCTAGAATGTGCCAGTGACAAAGGGTGGCACTGAGACCTTGGTTTGGAGCTGGGATTGAGGTCTAGAATCCACTGGGGGATTGGGTGATCTCAAACCCATACATGAGAGAGGGGGACATTAGGAGCCTGGCAGAACTAGAAACATGACCCAGAATGCTTCCATGACAGAGGGGCACACTGGGAGCCAGGTGGACCTGGGACTGTATTCTAGAATCCCCCCAGTGAGAAATGGAAACTTGGGGGCCTAGTGGAACTAGAAAGATGATCTAGAATCTCTGATGAGAGGGGCACACTGGGAGCCCACTGAAACTTAGAACATGATCTAGAACCCTCCAGTGAGAGCCTTCTTCCAAGCCTTCTGTAACCTGGAACACGATCTAGAACCCACACACCAGACAGGAACAGTGGGAGCCTGGTGGAACTGGGACAATGTTCTAGAATCCTCCAGTCAGAGAGGGTGGCTTTGG
Organism: Nannospalax galili; assembly: GCF_000622305.1. Taxonomy (NCBI): domain Eukaryota; kingdom Metazoa; phylum Chordata; class Mammalia; order Rodentia; family Spalacidae; genus Nannospalax; species Nannospalax galili. The sequence goes on along the minus strand of NW_008341457.1, from coordinate 509,824 downwards.
AGGCCTGAGAACCAGGAATGTGATCTAGTTTCTCAGATCCTCTCTGGTCCCTTACACTCACTGGACAGAAGAGTGGCCCAGGTCTTGCTGTCTCCTCAGGGAGAATGGTTGCAGGCTAAGCAGGCTGGGGCACAGGGTGGGGCCACTTGCCTGAGTGGAGCCGTAGCCACCACCGTAGTATCTCTGCTCATTGAGCCAGCGCACCACTGGAGGCACAGAGTCGAAGTCCTTCAGCTGCAGCAGGGCCAAGAGGGCATAGGATGTGGCCTCCACATTGTATAGCTGCTGGCCAGCTTCTTCCCAGCGGTTCCGGTCTGCACAGGGGACACCCCAGTCCCACATTCACTGCCTGTCCAGCCCAAGAGTGGTTCAGAGGGAGCTCAAAAGAGCCCTGTACAGGGTTCCCTGGTATTGGCCATCTTAGCTACACTCAACATCCCTGGGGTGGTTAGTGTTGGTGGCCAACTTGACAGAATCTGGAAGCACCTGGGAGACAATGCTCTGGCCATGCCTGTGGGGAACTGTCCTGAAGGTGTTACTTGATGTAGGAGGGCCCATCTTGACTGTGGGTGGGACTATTCCCTGGGGCAGGGGATCATGGGCTGTATAAAAGATAAAGTGAGCTGAACACCAGCCAGAATTCATTTGTCTGTTTCCTGAGGTGACCAGTTGCTTCCAGCACCTGCTGCCTTGACTTCCCCGGCCGTGATGAACTGCCCTCAAGCTGTGAGCTAAAAAAAACACTTTCTCCCTTGAATTGCTTTCGTCAGAGAGTATTTTATCAGAGCAACAGGAACAGAAGTGAGGACAGTCTCTAATTCAGTGTCCTTCGGTCAATACCCTCCTCCTTCCTCAGACACGAATGCCTAGTGGACTGTTGGGTGAATGATGCAATGGCCTCGCGTGTGGTTTATAATAAAGGTTCAACATACCCACATGATCTCAAAACCACGTGATCTAGAACTTGCACAGTCTAGAAACCACAGGACCCAGAACTCCCCCAGCTACGCACCACTGACTCCTCACCTTTGGCTGTGTTCAGAAACTTGCTGAGATAGGGCTCTTCCAGTCTGCCCATCTGGGCCAGGGCACACCCAGCAATGGCCACTGTGTATGGTCTCTGCAGGTTCATGTAATTAGCTTCAAGGTACTTTCCTGCTTTGGTCATGCTACCAGGAAGGCTCTGTGAGAGAGACACCAGTCAGGACCCTACCAGCACCACTGAGAGATGCTGGTCAGGACCCTACCAGTACCACTGAGAGACACCAGTCAGGACACTTCTAGCATCACTCCTGGGCCACTAGAATAATATTTCTCCTCTGTTTGGATCAGTGTTAAGTCTCTTAGACACTGGAGCCACTTGTAGGATGCCTATTGCTTAATCCTTTCATGTACCTACACATCAGGGGTGTGCTGGACAGCGTGTGACCATCGGTTCCTTGGTGGAGGATAGGCAAGCTCCACCCTATAACAGTGACAGGTGACTGTGATGTATGTACTCTCTCAGGGGCCAATTTCAAGTTACAAAATGTTGACAAGATGTTCCAAATCCGGCTAGGGAGCTGGCCCAGGGGTTAAGAGCCCTGGATGCTCTTGCAGAGGACTTGGGTTCAGTTCCCAGAACCCACATGGCAGCTCACAATCACCCATAACTCCAGTTCCAGAGGATCTGTGTCCTCTTCTGTGAGCATTGCACATACATGGTCCACCTACATACATACAGGCAAAACACATACACATAAATAAGTATCAATTGATTTTTAAAAAATTAAAAAAGCTAGCCAAGTGTAGGCCAGCTTGAGAGCAGGCTGGCAGGCAGAGGCTTGCAAGCAGCACTCTCCATGGTTGCTGCTGGGCTGCTTTGTGAAACGAGTTCCTCTGTGTGCAACAACTGTCAGGCCTGCCTCTGAGTTTCTACCTCAGCTTCCATGATGGGCTGGATCCAGAACTGGAAACTCAAACCCCTTTCCTTCCCTAAGTTGTTTTTGGTCAGAGTTTTTTTTTTTTTAATTTATTATTTTTAATTTTATGTGTATGAGTGTAGTACCTGCATGTATGTGAGTGCACCCATGTCGTGCAATGCTGTGGAGGTCAGAAGGGGGCTTTGGATTCCCCTGGAACTGGAGTTAGGGACGGTTCGTAGCCGCCATGAGGTCAGAGTGTTTTACAACTGCCACAGAAAGAAATTAGGGTCTCCCTTCCCCTCCCAGGCAGGGGGGTGGGGGGGGCAGGATGGAGAAGGGAGAGGAACTTACGTTGACCTGTCCCTCGCAGATCTCTCTGGCCTCCTGCAGCGCAATGAGAACGAAGGCTGTGAGGGACACGTCGGCTTCCTTGGTGTTCCGGAAGCCACCCTGCAATGAGGAGCGGAAGAAGTGGATCTTCAGGTGGCCAGCAGGGTCCGTTGAGTACCAGGGAATCTGGCTGGGGCCGGGTCTCCTCCTGGTGCTCTGATCGTCCCCCAGGAAGGTCAAAGTCTCTAGTGTGAATCAACTGAATTGTGTGTTTATTCTAATTCCAGGGGGACCCCTGGGCTGGGGTCCCTGGCATAATGAGAAGGCTGAGGCAGCCAGATCTCTGTGTTTGATGTCAGCTAGTCTACATAGTGTGTTCCAGGCCAGCTGGGACTACATAGTGAGGCCCTGTCTCAGAAAACAAAACAAAAGAAGGTGGACCTCTGGTCTCCACATGTATACGTGCACACACACGCATGCACGCACGCACGCACACACATGCACACACAGGCACACACCTTATAAATATTTGTCTCTTGATTTTTGCAATGCTGCAATATTTTGCAAATTTCTTCCCCTGTATCTTGGGCCCCCTCCACCAAGTGACCTGGGCAGCAGCTCAAATGAGGGGAGATATTTATCCCTCCCTCCTGGGATGCTCTATCTCCCTCTGCCCCAAATCCCCCAGCCTCTTACAATCATTTCTTGGTGAATCACTGGCCCATCTTCCTGAAAGACACCATCCGGCTTCTGTTTCTCCAGGATCAGCCATTTAACAGCCCCACACAGGACCTGGGAGTCGATGGCGATGAGGTTGGTGGCCAGAGAGAAGACCTTGACTACATAGGCTGTCAGCCTGCAGGTGGACACTGCGTGTGAACCAGCTGGCTTTGGGGGGCAGAAATTGTCACCCCAACCCAAAGAGCAGAGACGGGCGGGGCCTGATCCTCTCATCCTGGGCCAAGCCACTGGATCATCCGCACTCACCAAGTGCTGGGTGCTCGGTTTTTGAAGGCTGCATAGGCGAAGCTGGGCTGTTTGAAGGCCAGCTGCTGGGTGTACCCTGTGCAGAAGGTATGGGGTCACTAAAGGAAGGGACTGGTAGGGACTGAGCTGAGTGAGGATGCGGCAGGTGCCGGAAGGGCGAGGTAGACAAACCAGGCAAGGATGTCCCCTATGTGGGGTGGGACAATGATTCAAAGAGGGGAGAGCCAGGGTCCTGGGAGGGAAAGGTCTAAAAGAACACAGAGGGAAAAAGGGTTACAGGAGTGTGAGAATGCAGGCGAGGTGCAGAGTTGGGGTGTGTGATGGGGCTGGGTCTCACTGGATGGTATGGGGATGGGGCAGGTGTGTGCAGAGGGGAAGGTAGCACAGGGCAGGTGGGAGGTAGATTCTGGGGAGAGGGACCCAGAGTAGGTCAGGGACTCAGGCAGGAAGTGAGGGGTCTCAGACGACCAACGGCAGGGAAGAGAGTGGGTCTGGAGGAGGGGTGGGCGCTTCAGTGGAGGGGCGGGGCCTCTAATGGAAGGCGTGGTCTCTAAAGGACATAGTCTCTAATAGAGGGCATGGGCTCTAATGGGAGGGGCGTGGCCTCAACCGGAGGACATGGCCTATTGGTGGAGGGGCGTGGCCTCTAACGAAGGGGTGTGGCCACCAATGGGGGCGTGGTCTCCAGTGGCGGGGTGTGGTATCTAGCAGAGGAGCCTGGCCTCTAGTGGGGGGTGTGGCCACCAATGACGTGACCTGTAACGAAGGGGTGGGGCCACCAAGGAGGGTGTGGGCTCTAGTGGATGGGCGTGGCCACCAGTGAGGGCGTGGTCTCTAGTGGAGGGGTGTAGGCTCTAGTTGAGGGGAGTGGGCGCGGCCTTTGCTGCAGGAACGGGGCCTCGGGTCCCTGCGAGGCAGAGCCAGGCCCCATACAGGCACACCTTTCTTGATGAGCTCCAGTGCCTGCTGCCTCTTCTCCAGGCCAAACTTCTCCCACTGCTCGGTCTGGTCCAGGTAGTGAACGGCAATGACTGTGGGCGTCATGCTGATCATGTTCTGCTCCCCACAGCCTGACGGCGTCACGATCAGGTGCTTCAGTCGCTCCCCGTCCACCGCGTCCTCTGCCATCTGAGCCACCGGGGTCCCTGCAGCCAGGGATGGAGGGAAGGACCTGCTCAGGCCGGATGACCCCAGCATCCTCACCTCTGACCAGAGGGAGCCTGGGGCTCAGCAACAGAGAACAGTCTGGAGGTGGGGCAGCAGGGGGGCTGCAAGGAAGGCAGTGGGGCTGCACCTCTGAGGGGATGTTTGGTTGAGGGGATGCACAGCAGTGGGGATGCATGGCTGAGGGGCTGCACAAGGCCCTGCGTGGCTTGGGGGGAGGCTTGTACTTTACAGGGGAACCCTTGTCCCTGGGTATTTAATGTTACCCATAGTTAAAATAACGGCAGTAAACATGATCACCTAGGCCCCGCTAAAAGTTATTGCTAGTCTCCAAGTTCTCTAGCATCTCATTAAACTGCCACAACCACCTTTGGAGTTAGACTGTCACTCGCTCTCTATTGTAGCTAAGGTGCTGGCCTCAAACCCTCAGGTCTTGGGTGCAGTACCCCTTCTTGTCTGTCCTTTGTCCTTGTACCTGTCACTATTAGCCCTTGGTGGCTGTGGCTTCCCATTTAAATGTTTATCAGCAAAAGCATTTTGCTGTGACCCTGGGCCCAGAGGCTCCTGCAGGCAGATCTGATGGGCCCTGTTCCCACAGAAAGTGGGAGGGAGGTATGAGGGTCAATCTGTACAGCCAACAAGGCAGATCATTGCCCTCATTTTGATAGGGGGAAACTGAGGCATGGGAGGTATTGAGTGACTAATAAGTGCCAGGTCAATCAGCTTGAAATGGTAGTTTGGATTTGAATCCAAGCATCCTGGTCCAGGGTCCCTTCCCTTTCCTTCTCTCTCTCTTTTTCCCTCCCCTCTTCTTCCCACCCCCTTCCCCCGAATTGGAGCTCCTCTGGACTCTGTCCCCAGCCTCTCCTGACCTCTGCCTGGCCCCACACAGCTGGGTCAAGGAGGTCTCACCTTGCAGGTGAATTCTGGTCTCAGAATCCGTGCCTGGCACTTGATCACTGAGGTCTGCAGCTGGGACATCCTCTTTCTGGACTCCACCTTTGAGAGAGAAGCAGATGGCAGTGCCCCTCCCTAGCCAGGGACCCCACCCCACCCTCTCCTCCTTTTCCTCACCTTGGCCCAGGTGCTCTGGGTCCAGTGTACGGATTGCCACAGTTTTGTTGACTCTCATTCCCTCCGGCTGGGGAGAAGGGTGAATAAAAAAGACAAACAGACCCACAGACAGTCAACAGGACAGTGTCCTGAGAGGACCCTAGAGCAGTTTCCACAGCATCCAAAGCTGGCTCCATCCCTTCTCCCTGTGTGACTGGGAGCCAGTTACTTAACCTCTCTGTGCTCCAGTTTCTGCCCTTCTAAACAGGAGGGCCTACCTCACACTCGTGTGTACACCCATGCACAGGTGTGCATGCGAATGTATGTGTGTGGAGGAGAGCGGTCAACACCAGGTGTCTTCCTCTATTGCTCTCCACCTTATTTTCTTTACAATTTTACTTATTTTTATTTATGTATAGTGTTTGCCTGCATGTAAGTGCATTCATGTTGTGCAATGCCCATGGAGGACAGAAGAGGGCGTCGGATCCCTGGAACTGGAATTATAGGCAGTATGAGCTGCCATGTGGATGTTGGGAGCTGAACCCGGTCCTCTGCAAGCGCAGCCAGTGCTCTTAACTGCTGAGCCAGCTCTCCAGCCTCCACCTTGTTTTTTGACGCAGGGTCTCTTAGTGAATGTGGAGCTCACCAAGTTCCTTCAGCTGTGCTGTGGATTCAAACTCAGGTCCTCACGTGTATGCAGCAAACATTTTACTGACTGAGCCACTTTCCCAGCCCTTCTTTTTACTTAAAAACTTAAAAAAATATATATTTTTGAGACAGGATCTCACTATATAGTCCTAATTGGCCTGGAACTTGCTGTGTAGATTAGACACCTCCTCTTCCTCCTCCTCCTTTTCCTCCTCTTCCTCTTCTTCTTCCTCCTGCTCCTCCTTCTTCTCCCACAAGTCTTCTTTATGAGATTGGGTCTTGTGTAACCCAGGTTGTCCTCAAACTATCCATGTAGCTAAGGATGATCCTGAACTCCTGATCCTCCTGCCTCCATCTCTCAAGTGCGGGGATGAGAGTTGTGTGCCACCATGCCTGGTTTATGGGGTGCTGGGGATGAACTCAGGGGCTCATGTGTGCTAGGGAGCTCTCTGCCACTGAGCCCCAGCCCCATCTAAATTTCTTCAGCATCTCATTCCCTAAGGGGCTTGTAGGACCATCAGGGTCTCAGAGTCTGGGCCATCTCCCTGAAGGTTCCCAGGACTCACCACAACCTTCAGTGTCTTCCTCACACCGTCACTGATGAAGTGGTTGTAGACAGCAGCCTTGACCTCCACCTCCTGGACACCAATCTTCAAGGGGACGAGGACGTAGGGGACAGCTACTGAGGACTTGGGCGGGATGGTCAAGGTCTGGTAGTGGCGCTTCTTGGCGGTGGCCAGACTGCAGAAAGCTGGGTTGTAGAGCAGCTCCACCCTCACCTGCAGGAGGGAGGGCCAGGGTGGTGAGGGGAGGCAGTGGGGAGCTTGAGGGCAGTGAGGGGTGAGGACAGGGAGGGATGAGGACAGGGAGGGGTGAGGACAGTGGGGGGAAGAACTGTGAGGGGGGGAGGGGGAGGGGGACAGGGGGAGAGCAGTGAGGAGTCAGGGCTGTTGGGAGGCGCTCTTCCCTGCTCGGGCTAGCCCCCACCTTGAGGCTGTCCTTCTCGCGGTAGTTGAAGAGCACGGCTCGGATCTCCACCTGCTCATTACGCACCACAGAGTAGGGCAGCCGCAGGTCGATGAAGAAATCTTGCATGACAGTGACCTCGTATGGGTGTGCCACACAGATGCCTGTGGCAGAGAAGGGGTCAGGGGCTGCATTCCTGAGCCACAGCCGAGACATGCAAGGATGATGATTCCAGATGTGTGGACCACGTGGTCAGGCGTGTCCAACCTGTTCATGTGTGTATGTATGTCTGTGACTCTGTGTGTGTGTCTCTATGTATGTGTCTGTGTGTATGTCTGTGTGTCTTTCTGTGTCTGTGTGTTACTCTGTGTGAATCTGTGTGTCTCTGTCTGTGTGCATGTCTGTCTGTGTATGTGTCTGCATTTCTGTGTGTCTCTGTGTGTGTCTGTGTGTCTTTCTGTGTTTGTGTTTCTGTGTGTGTCTGTGTGGACACCAGGGGTTGACACTAGGAGTCTTCCTCAATTGCTTCTTTACCTTATTTTGTTACATTTGTGTGTGTGTGTGTGTGTGTGTGTGTGTGTTTGTGTGTGTGTATGCAGGTTTGTGTACAATTGCCCATGCATGCTAGAAGAGGTGTCAGATTCCCTGGAACTGGAGTTAAGTGTGGTTGTTAGGCACCATGTGGGTGCTGGGAACTGATCTTGAGTTCTCTGCAAGAGCCTCCAGTGCTCTTAACTGCTGAGCTGGCTCTCCAGTCCCACACCCCTCCCCACCTTGTTATCTGAGGCAGGGTCTCTTACTGAACCTGGAGCTTATTGATTTTGTTAGACTGGCAGGCCACTGAGCCCTGGGGATCCTTCCGGCTCCCTTTCTCCAGGGCTGCAATTACAGGCACTTGCCACCACACCTGGCTTTTTATGTGGGTTCTGGGGAACTCAGGTCCTTGTGTCACTTTACCCACAGAGCACCACCCCCGCATCCCTGTCCTTACCTTTCTTGTCTGACAGACTCACAGCCAGAATCTCCCAGGTGGTGATGGTGTCTTTGAGGAAAATGTTCATGACCTTTGTGGAGATTCTAGGTTGCAGGGAGGTTAAAAATAATTAGGTGTGCATGTCTAGTAGAGGAGGGGGAGGATGGAGATGAAGGGACCCCAAGGGATGGGTTGGAGAGGAGATCTGGGGGTGAACATATGGAAGTGATCCAAATCTGGCTTTCCCAATTCACGCTATGGGATTCCACCGTGACTCTAGAGGAGACAGGAAGTTGGTAGGTGCATGCAAATGGCATGCAAATTAAAGGGCTAGTCTGGCAGGATGCTGGCTGATCTTAGAGAGGGGTGTGGAATGGGAGTATCCTGGCCTCATCCCCTTATTTATTTATTTATTATTTATTCTTGGTATTTTTGAGACAGCGTCTCCCTGTAGCCCTGGCTGGCTTGGAACTCACTATGTAGACCAGGCTGACCTTGAACTCACAGAGATCCGCCTGCCTTTGCCTCCCCAGTTCTGGGACTAAAGGCATCCTCCCTTCAATACATTTATGTGTGTTTAGGGCGACATGTGCCATGACCTTTGTGTGGAGGTCAAAGGACAACTTGGGGGAGTCTGTTCTCTCCTTCCATCCTGTGGATCCTGGTGACCAAACTCAGATCAGATCATCAGGCTTGGTGGCAAGCCCCTTTACTCTCTGAGCCCTCTCATCAGCCCTTACCCATTTTTCTCTGGTTCTTTTAATTCTTCAATGGCCCACAGCCAGCTCTCTGGAAAATGGCTTCGGGAAATGATATCTTCTTCTGGAATTATGTCTTCATCCAGGTCACCTGAGGGTGGATAGATCTGGTTCGGAAAGGGGCCTACTTTGCCAGTGGCTTCCTTATACGTGGGAAACTCACTATGTAGTCCAGGCTGGCCTCAAACTTGCAGCAATCCTCCTGCCTCTGTCTCCCCAGGGCTGGGATGATAGATGAGTGCCCCCATACCCAGATTCAAAATTCAAAATGTATATGTGTGTGAGTGTGTGTGTGTGTGTGTGTGTATGTGTGTGTGTGTAAGAGAATTCCCTGTTTTGCTGAAGACTTGGTTTGTGAGCTGGGAGTGTAAGTGGGGGAGAGAGCCTATGGTCAGTACTTGGAAAAGCCCTGGCTTCTTTCACTCTCTTCTCTGAGCCAGCCTGCCTCCCTCCCTTCCTCTCTGCCCTCTCTCCTCCTCCCTTGCTATAAAGCCCAGGCTGGTCTCCAACTCTCCATCCTCCTCCCTCTGCCCCCTTGGGGCTGAAATCACAATCTTGCTTCCCAGGACCCCTGGCAGCAATCTAAACCTTTCTGCTTCTCAGGAGGGTTTTCACCTCCCTCAGATGAGGGTCTTTCCCTGACAGCGGCAGGAGTTACTCTTCCACCTAGCCGAGTAGTCTCCCCTATCTCCAGGGAGGTGTATCCTCCCCCCACAGCAGACCCCTCCCCATACTCCCCACTCACTCCTGGCCAGGCCCAGCATGCTATCCCTCCTGTGCTGCTCCCGAAGCTTGGTGATGTACATGCAGCAATCCAAGAAGGCCGTCACACAGGCCTTGCCCTGTAAGATGAATTCTGTCCGTCTCTGGCAGCTGAACTTCATGGGGTTCTCTCTCATCCCGTGCTCACAACACTTCCGGAGAAGTTTGTCCTTGTACTGACCAGCTGTGGGAGGCCCAGATCCCTAGTCAGCCTCTAGCTTCATCCAGGGTGTCCCCCAAGCAGGAGAGCCCCTAGGCAGACTCCAGGTAGAACTGGGCAAGGAGGGCTGCCTTCTTCTCTCTTGGGATTTGTTGGGGGACCCTGTTGCTAAGGTTGCAGTCCACCATGTCCAGATAGCTCTAAGGGGCTCGGTGCTATATGGAAGGACTCCCTTTCTCAGCGGGGGCCTCCTGCTCGCTGCCTGACTTACCTGGAAAGTGCTGCTAAGCACGGATGCCTGACCTTATTTGGAACATGACCTTTGGCATAGTTACTGCAATAAAACTGCCCCCAGGTTTTCTCTATATGATAATTAGGCATTGCCCATAGTCCGATGATAGGAACCCCCCACCACATGTAAATAAAGCATACTATGAGCACCTATCAGCTGAGGCTTTGGCTGCTGCCTCCACACTATATTTTCCCTAACCCCCACTGAATAAACGGAGCTGTATCACTGAATCTGCCTCCCCGGAAAAGCTTTTTCGTGGTGCTCACTGGCCATCCTGAACCCATTCGCTTCTGCTCCCTTTGTTCTCGTGGGTTGGTGGCCAATGGCCCACGAGGGGAGGGAGAGACCCACAGGGATTCTAAAAGGCCAGGCTGGGGGTGGGTGATGGGGGCACAGGAAGGTTCCTAACCTTTATCCATCCTCTTTTCCATCAGCTGCACTGAGCGTCGGCGGCGGGCAGCTGGCTTGGCGCACTCGAGATCTGAAGGGACAGGTAGAACAGGAAGGAGATAGGTGAGGTCTGGGTATGATTGTACCCATTTTGCAGAAATTGAGGTGCTAAGAGCAGTGATGGGGCCTAGTGAGAGGGCTCGGTGGGTAAAGGTGATTGCCCCAAAGACTGAAGACCTGAGTTCAATCCCTGGGACCCACATGGTAGAAGGAGAGAGAAAACTCCTGCAAATTATCCTCTGACCTCCACATGTGTCCTATGGTACATGTGCTCCTCCCCATAACAAATAAAATAATAAATAAATGTGGGCTGGAGAGATGGCTCAGGGGTTAAGGGGACTAGCTGCTCTTGCAGAAGACTCAGGTTCAGTTCCCAGAACCCTAACAAGCATCTGTAACTCCAGTTGCAGGGTATCTGATGCCCTCTTCTGTTCTCTGGAGGTATTACACACAAGGTGCACTTACATACATGCAGGCAAACACTCATGCACATAAAATAAAAATAAATAAAAAATGTAAAAGCAAATAAAAAATGAATAAATTATAAGTAAATAAATACATAAATACATAAACAAAATCTTTTTTTCTTAAAGAAAAAGGATCGATGGGCTGGTGCCCTGATGGCGGGACTGAGACTGGGTCTCCTGATTGCATGGTCCTCCTGTACACAGGTGTTTAGGATGGAGGTGTGCTGGTCCTGGTCTCAGTCCCTGGCCCTCTTCTCACCTCCTCTCTGGGCAGTCTGCAGGCCTTGGCTTGTCTTGAAGGCCAGGCCTGCGTCAGTGAACACGCCAGCGTAGTCCTGCCCACTGCCTGGGGTGCAGCCGATGTCTGCCTTCTCCACCACATCCCAGATCTTTGAGGGGTGATGGAGAGAGGCCAGGTCAGCAGAGCCTCATCCAACCCCTAAGAAGCCCACCTAAGCTGCTTCCACCTCACACCCAGCCCTTCCTTGCCAGCCACACCTGCCCAGCCTCACGTATCCAGCACACCCCCATCCCCCAATGCTGCTCCCAGCCCAGTAGTGTCTACCTTGCTCTGAGTGAGCTTGTTCTTTTTGTTCAGCACAAACACGCCCTTGTCCACAGCCACCAGCCCCACTCGGGCCCCATGGTCCCCCTCTATCCTGAGGGTCATTTGCTGCCCAGGTGCCAGCTGCCGGTTGTTCCTCTGGTCGCCCTTCACCACCAGCTGGGGGTGGGGGTGGGATGAGTCAGTCACAATAGGACCAGAGAGAGTGGGAGAGGGAGGCAAAGAGGAGTGTGGTGGGGGAGTGAGGGAAGTGGAGGGAGGGAGGGAAGAGGAGGAGAGAGAGACAGAGAAGAGGAAAGAGAGATGAGGAAGAGAGGAGAAAAGAGAGGGAGAGAGGAGAAAGAGAAGAGGGGAAGAGAGAGACAGAGATAGACAGACAGACAGACAGCACCAGGCATACTCACCGTGCCCACACATGAGTCCTTGACATCCACCCACACAGAGTCGGCCACCACCTCTCTCTGACCACTGGCTCCAACCAGTGTGTAGTAAGCCACCAGGCGGAAAGAAGGAATGAAATCTGGGGTGATGGACAGGGGCAGGACCACTAGGTCTTGGCCAGGCTCCCGGACCTGGCGCCCCACCTTCAACAGTTTCCCCTTGTTCATGACCTGGAGGGAGGACAGGCTGGCATAAAGACCAGGGTGGGGCCAGGTGGGATGGACTAGGTAGGGCTGGGGCTGGGGAGAAGTCTTGGAGCTGGGAAGGGGGTCCTGGAGCTGAGAGGGGGTCCCAGGGCTGGGAAGGGGGTCCTGGGACTGGGAAGGTGGTTCTAGAGCTGGGAAGAGGGTCCTAGGGCTGGGAAAGAAGTCCCAGGGCTGAGACAGTTACAGGGATTGGGGAGGGGTCCTGGGACTGAGCTGGAATCCTGAGGTTAGGGAGGGGTCCCGGGGCTGAGGATTCCTGAGGTCGGGAAGGGGTCCCAAGGCTGGGGAGGGGTGCCGTGGGTGCTGGACAGTTAGGCTGCAGGGGATGAGATTCCTGGCGTCCATGTACCAGGTAGGTGTAGTAGCGGATTTTGGCCTCCTGGCCTGGGTCCGTACGCAGGTGGAAGTTGACATTGAGAGTATCCCCTGGCTTGAGCTCCACCCGAGACACAGAGAGGTGCAGGTAGTTGTTGGAATTGTGCATGGTGCTGTAGGGCTGTGCCTGCATGGTCTTGGTGGCCTGCCGGGCATCTGGGATGCCCTCCTTCTTGGTGTGTACCTGGGTGGGGAAAGAAAGAGGCACTGGTTCCCCAGAGATACCCACGTCCTATGCCCTGAGACCTGGGACTCCATGCCCATTCACAGGGTCTGTGATGCTTAATATTAACTGTCAACTTGACAGGATCTCAGATCACCTTTGGGCCCATCCTGCATGTGGGTGGCGCCATTCCCTGGACTACATTAAAAAGGAGAAAGTGAGCAGAGCACCAGCATCCATTTCTATTTCCTGACTGCAGATGTGACATGACCAGCTGCCTCACGCTCCTGACACCATGCCTTCCCCACCATGATGGACTGTGCCCTCAGACCATGAGCGGGAATAAACCCTTCCTTCCTTAATTGACTTCTGTCAGGTATTTTTTAGTTTTTTAAAATTTATTTATTTATATTTCATGTGTCTGAGTGTTTTCCCTGAGTGTATGTAAGTGCACCCATGTATGCAATGCCCATGGCGGCCAGAAGAGGGTGTCAGATCCCCTGGAACTGGAGTTATGGATGGATGTTAGCCATCTTGTGGCTGCTAAAAACTGATTCATAAGAGCAGCCATTGTTCTTAACTGCAGACACAGCCCTCCAGCCCCTTTTGTCAGGTATTTTGTTACCAGAGTAACTAAAATGGGACCTTTAGTGAACTGCATTATGAAAGTCATGCTCCTGTGTACCCATTCCTGGTGGGGGATACCCCCTCCTGGCTCTGGACACCTGCTCTCCTGGCTCTCAGCACACCCTCCTGGCTCTGGACACCCTCTCCTGGCTTTGGGCACCCATTCCTCATCCTGTGCACCAGCACCCTGAGCTCCCTCAGACTCACTGTGATGGTCAGAGGCTTGCGGTTGTTGGGCGTGTTGATGCTCAACTTGGCCACGCCATCTTCTTGGGTGAGAGCCTGGACTTCGGAGCCCTGGGTGATTACCGGCACATGGCGGGCTGGGGAGCCATCAGGGTTAGTCACTAACACCTGTGGAGGTGGGCAGGTGGAGGAGGGTCAGGAGGTGTGTGATCAGGGTCACTGAAGGCAGAAGTAGGGACCGGGTCTCACCATGAGGTCAAAGGGCATGGCTGGCTTGAAGAACTTGGGCGTCTTGGTGAAGTGGATCTGGTATGGGGAGGTGACAATTGGGATCCCACTGTGCTCTGCCTCCACCATGTCGCTGCCTGAGCAGAAGGACGGTGACCATGAGGGCTGGCTCTCCTGCAGCCCCACAGGGCAGGCCTCCTCTCTCAGTCCGGGTCTCTCCGGTCAGAGTAGCCTCACCTGAGTGCAGGATGACTGTAACCGACACGTATAGCGACTTCCCCACCAGGGCGTCGGCGCTGGACGGCTGTACTCCGTCCAGCAGCACCTGCCGGCTTAGCACTGCCTCCCCGAAGCCGTCCTCTATCTGTGGAGGAGCAGGAGTGGGGCTCAAGGGGCGGGGCTTATAAGGGGCGGACTCTGGGAGGGGAGGGGCTCAGAGAAAAGAGGTGCTCAGACAGGGGCGGGACTTAGAAAGGGAAAGGGCTCAGACAGGGAAGGGGTTAGACAGGGGAGGGGCTCAGGTAGGATAGGGGTTCAGGCAGAAGAGGGGCTCAGAGAGGGGGGACTCAGAGAAGTGGGGGGTTGGATAGGGGAGAGGCTCAGGAGGGAGGGGCGGAGCTTGTAAGGGGAGGGGCTCGGAGGAGGGCGGGGCCCTGAGGGTGCCGCTCCGGAGGCGTGGCCTGCTGTGGGGTACCCTCCAGACCTCCCAGCCCCGATCTGTACCACCACACGGCTGAGTGAGTGAGCCAGAGAGATCTTCTGCTCCCCGTCCTCCACCCCGAAGATGACGAAGGCTGTCCCTTCCACGTTCTTCCCATATAAGAACCTGCGAGGCAAGGAGACTATGACTTTCTGGAAGGTTCCACATCCTGTGGCTGAACACCCAACACTGTCCCTGCCCCATCTCTGGTGTCTCACGCCCCAGACCCTCACCTGGCGGTGATGGAAACTTCCAGGCCCTTGGGGTCATCGATGTAATAGAATTTCTCTCTGGGCTCCACCAGGACCTCAAAACTGGGCAGCACTGGAGTGGGGTGGGGAGATGGCATTGCTGGGCTGTTGGCGGGGCACCATGGCCCTGTCCCCTAGCGTCCCCTGTCCACTTACCGTACTCCTTCACCTCGAACTCAGTGGTGAACACCTGCTGCGGTGAGTGTTCGTAGAAAGCGCGAATCTTCCACTGCCCCATGCTGGGGAGAAGGTTAGGATGTGGCCAGGCCTCCAGCACCCCCTCTCCACCCACCTCTCCCGTGGGACAGGGGAGCCCCACAGCCCAGCTCCTGGAGTCCCAGACATACTTGACCAGTTCTGGAATATTCCAAGACAAAGGCACGATGCCATTCTGGTTGTGGGAAGACTGCCTGTCTCTCTTAATGGAGACACCATCCGGGGTCTGTATGGAGTCAGAAAGACTAAAGGCAGCTCTTAGACCCCAGACTTAGCGTTACCCATTCCCTGCGCTCCTGTCCACCTCATTTACCATGTCTACAGAAACAGTGGTTAAGAACAGACCTAGAAATTAAAAAAACAAAACAAAACAAAAAACCAGACCTAGACCAGTCAAGCAAGCCTAGGTTCAAATGCCTGCTGTGCCTCTCTGTGCTGCAGGTACACGTTTAAATAAAGGGCATTGCTTGGCATGGTGACACACAGTTTTAAAAAAAACATTTTATTTTTAAGTGTATGAGTGTATGGCCTGCATATATTTAAGTGCACCCATGTAGTACAATGCCCATGCAGGTCAGAAAAGGGCCTTGGATCCCCTGGAATTGGAGTTGTAGATGGTTGTCAGCTGCCATGTGGGTGCTGGGAACTGAACCTGGGTCCCCTGCAAGAGCAGCCAGTGCTTTTAACCTCTGAGCCATCTCTCCAGCCCCTAGTGGCACACGCTTTTAATCCCAGCACTTTGGAGGTAGGGATAGGCAGATCTCTGGTCTACATGGCAAGTTCCAGGCCAGCTGGAGCTACAGGGAGACCTGGTACCAAAAAACCCAAATTAACTGGGGTTGGAGAGATGGCTCAGTGGTTCAGAGCACTGGCTGGCTGCTCCTGCAGAGGACCTAGGTCCAGTTCCCAGCACCTACATGGCAGCTAACAACTATCCGTAACTCCAGTTCGGGTTATCCAACACCCTCCTCTGACCTCAGCATTACACGACATGGGTATACTTACACACATGCAGGTAATACACTCATACACATAAAATGAAAATAATTAATAAAATTTTGTCTTTTTTTTTTTTTTTTTTTTGAGACAGGGTCTCCCTGTCCCTGCTAGCCTGGAGTTTACTATGTGACTAGGCTGGCCTGAAATCGCTTGTCTCTACCTTCCAAGTGCTGGGATTAAAGGTGTACACTACCACACCTGGCAATAAGATGTTGTTTTGTTTTGTTTTGTTTTTGGTCTTTTTGAGACAGGGTCTCCCTGTAGCCCCAGCTGTCCTGGAACTCACTATGTAGACCAGGCTGGCCTTGAACTCACAGAGATCCCCCTGCCTCTGCCTCCTGAGTGCTGGGATTAAAGGCGTGTGCCACCATGCCCTGCTAATATATGTTTTAAAACCCCAATAACAACAATAAAGACCTCCCTAGCTCGGGACATACAGCAAGAGCCTGGGCATTCAGAGGACAAGGGGCATATGTGTGTATGACTTTATAGGGTGCCAAGCATGGCTTCCAGCTGAGACTTGGAGAAAGGTGAGCTGTGTATTTGGAGGAAAAAGGGGTTTTCTGAAAGGAGAGCTCAGCTGTGCAAAGGCCCTAGGGCAGGACAGAGCCTGAGGAGACCCCTGTGGCTGGAGCAGAAGGAACTGGTGCAGAGAGAGAGGAGGGAGGCAGGAAGGGGATGGGACAGGACCAGCTGGGCTGCAGGGAGAACTTGGGCTTTGACCCCAAAGGAGATGGGAGCCACAGAGGGTTGTGGGCAGAGGAGGAAGGAAGTCTCAGTCAGATGTTCATCAGGAGCCCTCTGGCTAGCCTAGGGTTATCTGGAACAGGAGTCCTTGGTTGTTGACCCTCTTATGAGTCTCCCCAGGTCTGTGCTGTCTCTGACAGCATGGGTGACTGTGTAACCCTTTGCCAGTCGGTCTCAGTTCCTGGATACCTCAATGGTGATGATCACTGTCTGGCCCACGGGCAGCAGCTTGTGGTCAACGGTGAAGATCCGGTAGAGGACTGGAAGGTGTGGTTGAGAAACAGAGCGCGGTGAGAGCTCTGACCCGGTGAGAGCCCTCCTCCTCCCCAAGCTTGGGTGCCCCCCCCAGCCTCCCGAAGTACTCACCTGTGGAGCCTGGGGTATAGATGGTCTTGTCTGTCTGGATGAAGAGGTACCCACTTTGCAGGCTCACCAGCACGGCTTTCTCCACCTGCGCTTCCCCGAAGTTGGCCACCAGTGTCACGAACTTGCTGCGTTTCTCTGAACGAAACTCCTTGCTGGCTGGGATCTAAGAGTGGGGGTGGTGGAGGGGGTGTCAGCCTTCCATGCCCCTGTGCCTCCACTCAGTCCTCAGGAGTTTGTCAGGTTTGGGGAGGGAAGGGGTGCTGTGAGGACAAGTCAGGAGTCAGAGAGGGGAGCCAAAAAGGGCCACTCCCAGAGGGATGGGCCTGGGAGAGGAGGGTACCACGGAAGGGAGGCCTTGAGGGACTCAAAAGGGCTAGGGCTCAGAAGGGGAGACTGGGAGGGAGGAGCAGACTCAGAGGTGGAGGACTCAGAGGGGAGACTGGAGGGGGAACTCAGGGAGGAGGAGACTCATGGGAAGGCAGGGGGAGATTCAGATGGGAGGAGATTCATAGGGGAGGAGACTGGGGGGAGACTGGTGGGAGGACTCAGGGGGAAGACTCAGAAAGGGGAGGTGCAGGAGAAGGAGGGGGGCACTGGGGGGTGAAACTGAGGCGAGAGGAAGACTCAGGAGAGAGGAGACTGGGTGAGGGGTAGATTCTGGGAGGGGGAAGATACAGAGGGGAGAAACTCTGCAGGGGGTGGTAGCTTTTAACCCCAGCATTCAGGAGGCAGAGGCAGGTGGAGCTCAGTGAGATCCAGGCCAGCCTGGTCTACATAGTGAGTTCCAGGCCAGGTGGGGTTACAGGGAGACCCTGTCTCAAAAACAAATAAACAAACATACAAACAAACAACCCAACAAAACACCAAGAAAGGGTGGAGATGGGGATGGTGTGGGGGAAGGGATGGAGACTCGGGGTAGACTCTTGGGGGACAAGACTTCAAGGGGGAGACATTGAGGGGGTACACTGGGGAAGGAAGAGAGTGGGGACTTGGAGGGGAACCAGGGAGGGGGAGACTCAGAGGTGAGGAGATGGGGGGACTCAGGGGAGGGCTCAGAAGTGGCTGCTGAAGGAGGCTGCCCAGAGAAGTAGGGCTGGGGGAATGGGCTATGGCTGTCCCCAGGTGCTGGGGTCATCCAGGCTATGGGTATCCTCTGACCATCCCCTGCCCACACCCACCTTAATGTTGACGGTGCCCAGGTGTCCAGTGGCACTGGTCAGCATGGTCTTCTCACTGGTCAGCACCTGCTTTTTGGTGAAGTCGTGCACAATGACAGTGACCGGGATGTCACTCTTTGCCTCATGGGCCTCCAACACAATGGTCTCCTCATTTTCCAGTCGCAGAACGTTGGGGGTGATCATGGAGTACCTGGGCAAGGGGTGCAGGAGCTCAGATGTTACTGGGGGGAGACTCTGCCCTTGGGCCCCTCAGTGCCTGGCTGCCTTCTGCTCACAGGCACCTGGCCCAGTATCCGATCCTGGAGGGCCTCCAGTTTGGGTTGGACACCAGTCAGCAGACTCAGGGTCCACCTTCCTCCCTGTGCCACATCACCTCCTTTTCCACACCAGGAAGAACTCTACCATGACCTACATTCCCTCAGCCACCCAGACCTGCTCCCCACCTCCCAATATTGGGAATGGAGTCCAGGATCTTTGCACATGCTAAGCAAGCACTCTACCACTGCACTGTCCCTAGTCCAGTTTTCGTTTTTTTTTTTTTTTTTTTCAATGTAGCACATCTCACTAAGGTGCCCAGGCTAGCCTTGAACTCACTCTGTAGCCAAGGCTGGTTGAAATGTGCAATCCTCCTGCCTTAGCCTCCAGAGTGGCTGGGGTGACAGGCCTGCATCACCAGGCCCAACCTAAGCTTAGCTTTTAAAAGCTTGCACAGCTAGGGGCTGCAGAGCCCTCTGACCCCCAAAGTCCTCAAAAGCCAAATCCACCTTTGCCTAAACCCACTTCAAAGGAAGCCCTAAACCAGGACATCCCGTAAACATCTCCAAATACACAAACATGAAGATCATCAGACACCCAAATTACATACATCCAAGCTCACAAGCATCTAGACCCTATATCTTAGAACAAATTATAGGGAATTCCAAACCTACAAATAACCCTTCAGCTCCCCAATTTCATTCAACAACTTAGCCTACCCCCCTGAGCTCTTCAAACATTCTAAATCTTACATTATTATTATTATTATTATTAATCCCAACTCGCTATGGCTGGCTTCCAACTCGCTATGTAGCCAAGGCTGACCTTGAACTTGTGATCCTCCTGCCTCTACCTCCTAAGTCCTGGGATGGCAGGTGTGTGCCACCACACCAGGTTTACAAGTCCAAATCTTGAGGTGTCTAAACTGCCCCAGTCATGAAATGATGAAAAATGAGACACCCTAAATTTACAAACCCCAATTCTATAAATAGGCACCTCAGTGCTACAATATCTGAGTTCTGTGAACTCTAGACCTGTAAACATTGTGACAAACAGGCAGCCCAAATTCTTTGGTGAGCGTGTGTGTGTGTGTGTGTGTGTGTGTGTGTGTGTGTGTGTGTAGAGGCCAGAAGAGGATGTTCCATGTCCTGCTCTGCACACTCTGCCTTATCCCCTGGAGACAGGGTTTCTCACTGAACCTGGAGCCACGCTAGCAGCCAGCAAGCCCCAACCATCATCCTATCTCCACCCCCCACAGCACTGCCCTGGCCTTTTACATGAGTGTTTGGAATTCGAACTCGGGTCCTCATGCTTATACTGAAGTACTGGCTCATCTCCCTAGCCCCCCAACTGAAATTCTTAACACCCCAATATGGGAACCCCCCCGAAAGCCACAGCCACCCCAGTGTGATTGTCTAAGAGGCAGCACCAGAAGGTGACTACTCACGTGGGGTCCCCCAGGACCAGGGGGAGGCTGGCCAGGAGCAGCAGGAACAGCCGAGAACCTGACTTAGGTCCCATAATGAAAGACAGTGGAGGGACAGAGGGACAGGGTGGACAGGAGTGAGTGGGGCTGTGGTCAGGGCCTCTTATGTAGTTCCTGCCTCCTCCTCCTCCTCCCCCTCTCCTGCCCCCTCCCCCCTTCCTCCCTGCCTCCCTCCCCTCCTCCCTCCCTCCTCCCTGTGTTCTGGGGCTGCCCCAGATTTCTCAATATTGTTTCCTAAGCTTTTCACAAGCCTTGGGCCAACATGTCTTGGGGTGAGTAACCTGGGGCACATTTCCTGAGCCAGGAACCACCTGCTGGCTTTAGCCTCTCAGGGGGTTGAGACTAGATGCTGAGCAGGACTGTGCCTTCCAGGCACTGCACAGTGAGGTACAGTGACTTCTAGTGTGAGATCCTGCCCAGACCCACAAAACTTCTGCTCTGATCTTCTTTTCCTTAGTCCCTGGTCCCTCCCTTCCCTGCCTCCCTCCTTCCCTCTACCCTCCCCCCTTCCTCCCTCCCTTCCTTTTTCTCTCCTCCCTCCTTTTCTCTCTCATTCATCATCTCCTCTTTCTTTCAACAGCTGTGTATCTTGCTAAGCAGCCTAGTATGGTCCTGAATGCCTGTCTTCAATCAATCCTCCTGCCTCAGCCTCTCCAGTTGCTGGGCCCACTACACCCAGCTCATGCATTTATAAACTAAACCTTTTCTATGAGGAGGAGGAAGAGGAGGAGGAAGAGGAGAAAGAGGAAGAAAATGAGGAGGAGGAGATGGAGGAAGAGGAGAGGGGAAGGAGAAAGAGGAGGAGGAAGAAGAGAAGGAAATGATGGAGGAGATGGAGGAGGAGGAGATGGAGGAGGAGGAAGAAAATGAGAAGGAAGAGGACAAAGAGGAGGCGGAGATGATGAAGGAGATAGAGGAGATGGAGGAAGAGGAGGAGAGAGCATCAGAGCTCAGTACTGACATTCTCAGCTCTGTGGTGAGCTTTCTCCAGTGGGAAGGAAGAATTCTGTTTCCTAGTGAATGGGAAAAGCTCCTTGGACGTGGGGACAGTTCTGCAGGGCTTTGCAGGATGTCTAAGAGTGCTCACTACCCAAGTGTGTGTGTTTTCTAAGGAAAGGGACCTGGGCCTCATTCGCCCTCCCTTGTCAGGGTGCCTGAGTGACTATGGTGCTTTTAAAAAGTCACCAGGAGGGGCTGGAGAGATAGCTCAGCAGTTAAGAGCACTGACTGCTCTTGCAGAGGACCCAGGTTTGATTCCCAGCACCGCATGGTGGCTACAAACAGTCCTTAACTCCAGTTCCAGGGGAATCTGAAGCCCTCTTCTGACGTCCGTGGCATTGCAAGACACGGGTCAGCCTGGATTACATGATACTCATAAATAAATAAATAAAATAATAAAATAAGTAAATAAATAAATGTACTCATGGGTAGAGAACAAAAGGTTATTTGTGTCTCATCCTTGTTACCAACCCACGTTTTATAGCTATTAATAGCTGGGTATGGTGACAGAGGCAGGCAGATCTCTGTGAGTTAGTTAGCTAGTTCCAGGTCAGTTGGGGCTACAGAGAGACCCTGTCCCAAGTCCTGCCCCACCCCCCAAAGACTCTCTACTCAATTCCTGGCTTTCCTGGGTTGCGTGCTGCTTTTTTTTTGTATGTGAATATACTGCAAAGACATGGTGTCAGGTCGATGCACACACGGCTTCCTTGGTCTCACTGCCAGATGCCCCCTGGGCCTTGTTTGAAAGCTACCAACCTCTATGGATGGACAGAGATTTCCAGGGTCACAAATCAAGCTCTGTGCATGGTGGGAATCACTGAGAGCCTTCCTGGTTTGAGCTCTGTCACTAACTGTGATGTCTGGTAACCACTGGGTCTCAAGTTCTCCTGCAAAGGTCGCAGGGTTTGCCTGTAGGTACATTGTTATCTTCCAGGTCTTGCCAAACCACCCTCTGAATATTCCATGATTCACACACTGGCTAGTTTGCAATTTGCAGGAAAAAATTGCTAATTTCCTTCTGGTACTGGCCGAATTTCAGATTTCTATTTATTTATTTGTTTACTGAGAAAGTGTTCCCCTGTAGTCCCAGCTGGCCTTGAACTCTATGTAGACCAAACTGGTCTCAATCTCTCAGAATCCATCTGCCTCTGCCCTCTGCCTCTCTTGAGTGCTGGGATTAAAGGTATGCTCCACAACACCCAGTTTTCTTTTTGAGACAGAGTCTCATGGAGTCCAAGCTGGCCTCTAGTTTGTAAAGCAGCTGAGGATAACTTTGAACTCCTGATCCTCCTGCCTCCACTTCCTGAGTGCTGGGATGAGAACTCACGGTGTGCCAACCACACCTAGTTTATATGGTCCTGGGAATGGACCCAGGGCCTCCTGCATGCTAGACTAGGGCTCTACCTACTGAGCTAAAAGCACTTTACCCACTGTTTTACAAGCATTCTACCAACTAAGCTATACGCACTCTACTGAGCCCCAGCCTTTTTATTTTATTTTTATTTTTTGTAGCTGGTTTGGAATTACAGATCTTCCTGCCTCAGCCTCCAGGAACACCATGCCCACTTGACTTTGGGAAGTTTGTGACAGCTTCAAGGGTGATCACTGTCTCTGTCATTTGCTCTTCCCTAACCCCACCCCCAACATTGTCCTCTGAGCACTGGACAGGAATAGCTATGGGGGACAGTGTGAACTAAGGCAGTGACACCCAATCCAAGAACAGGTGATTTCTGAAACCACCACTGAAGGGACTAAGGGGCAGTTTGCTCCTATTTCCTGTAAACCACACCTCTCCCCTGGCTGGTCAGGATCCAGAGAGCCTCTGGGAGTTCAAACAAACCTGGCTTGTTTGGGGGTTGTATTGCAAAACACTTTCAGTGAGGGGGGGAGGGGACTACAGGCCCCTGTGCTCGATGTCTCCAAGCTTTGGAAACTGGACCCCTAGTACTCCAGTCCCTCCTGTTACTTCCTGTTTCTCTCTCTCTGCCCCATGAGGCACTGAATATCCTGGTTTTGTTCTACTTAAAGAAATTACCATTGCATTTGTGTGTGTGTGTGTGTGTGCACATGTGCTCACGTGTGTGTGCACCACTGCAAGTCATGGCTCTTAGGTGGAGATTAGAGGACAACTTGTGGAGTCAGTTCTCTCCTTCTACCAGGTCCCAGGGATCAAACTCAGGTCATCAGGCTTGGCAGCAAGCCCCTTTACCCACTGAGCCATCTTGCTGGCGCTTTTAAAATTTTTAATTTTTTTATTTAAATTTTTTTGATTGATTTACTTTTATTTTTTGCCCTTTTGGGACAGGGTCTCCCTGTAGCCCCAGTTGACCTGGAACTCATTATGTAAACTAGGCTGGCCTAGATCTTACAGAGATCCACCTGCCTCTGCCTCCTTGAGTGCAGAGATTAAAGGAATGCGCCACCATGCCCTGCAGAGTTTAAAATCAGTATTTAATTTGCTTTTACTTCTTGTGCATGTGTGCCTGATGTGAGTGGACAGGAGTGACCATGGGCAAGCGGAGGTCACAGGACAACTGTGGAGTCGGCTCTCTCTTGTCACCATGTGGGTGCTGGGACTCGAACTCAGGTTATTAGGCTTGGTGGCAAGCCCCTGTAGCCACTGAACCTTCTTGCCTGCCCCTCTGGTTTCCTTTTAGTCAGAAGCATTGATGCTTTATGGTTTACCAGCTACAGCTTCTTTTTGGCTGCAAGGTTTGGTCCATCCTTTGTGGAGCCTCCATTTGGCAACCTGAGCAATGGGTGGGAGGCGGAACACAGGTCTGAATTTCTCAGAGAAGTGAGCTACACATATACAGGTGCCCTGGGGCTGAGAGGGAAAGAGCAATCCTCAACTTGAAGATTAACCCTCATGCCCATTTCTGGGCTGGCTGGGAGTCTGGGCCTTCCCAGTCTAGACCCTGCCCTGAGCTCTTAGAAGTGACCAGACCACAGGATACATGCTGGGAGCGATGCCAGGACTGGACCAGGGCCAACTGTGAAGGAGAAAGGGGATGGGTGGAGAGGGGGAATTCTTCAACTGTGACTCTCCCTTGAGGGATGAGAACTGGAGTCCAGGACTTGGGGAGGAGGGTGGGGTGCTGAGCCAGCAGTACAGGAGTTGTGGAGGGGATTTTCAGCGTGGGGGACACTGGGCCCAGCATTCCAGCCTCAGGGAAGGGGAGAGCAAAACTCTAGGGTTGACAGTTCATAAGATCTGTGCGAAGTTCTCAGCTGAAAAAGAGTTACACCACATACACAGAGGAACAAAAACGAAAACAAAAACTTGCCATCCCAGCACTCAGGAAGAAGCTGAGGAGGAAGGTTGTCATGAGTTTGAGGTCAGCCATGGGCCACACAGTGAGACATGGGGAGATGGTTCAGTGGGTAAAGTGCTTGCTGCAATGGTAGAGAGGATCTGAGTTTGGGTACTAGCACTCACATGAAAAGCTGGGTGGGTTTGGTGGCTGTCTGTAATCCCAGTACCCAGGGGTTTTCTGGGCAGACAAGCTGGCTGGTTATATTACCCACATGGGTGAGCGCAGAGTTCAGGGAAGAGGACTCAGTAAACAGAGAAACAAAATGGATTGGGCACAGTGGCACTTGCCTTTAACCCCTGCAGTCGGGAGGCAGATCTCTGTGAGCTCAAGGCCAGCCTGGGCTACAGGGAGAGCCTATCTCAAAAATAAAACCAAACAAAAAACAGTGGAGAAGAATCAAGGAAGACATTCAACATCAACTTTAGGGGTACACACACACACACATACATACACACACATGAATGTATAGACAGACACAGACACACACACCAACGGATACCCATGCACACACATACGCATATGTGCATGCATACGTGACACATATACATACATGTATACATGTACACAAACACACAGAAGTAGACTGGTGCCTAGTGTTGCCTGCCATCCCTCTCAGGAGGAAGCGGAGGTGTTGCTATGAGTTTGAGGTCAGCTTGAGCTTTAGAGTGAGACTTTGTCTCAAAACTCCAAACAAGCCAGGTATGGTGGAGCATGTCTTTAATCCCAACACTCAGGAGGCAGAGGCAGGTGGATCTCTTTGAGTTCAAGGCCAGCCTGGTCTACATAGCAAGTTCCAGGCCAGCTGGGGCTACAGGGAGACCGTGTCTCAAAAAGACCAAAAACAAAACAAAACAAAACAAAACAAGTCAGTCGTGGTGGCACAGGTCTATCATCCCAGCATTCCAGAAAGTGGAGGCAGGAGGATCAGGAGGATCAGGAGTTGAAGGTCATCCTCAACTACACAGAGAGGTTGAGGCAAAGCCTGGGCTACAGGAGACCCTGCAAACAAACAGAGGAACAAACAAACAAATACATAGTAAATAAATAAATGCTCTTGATGCACACTTTTAATCCCAGCTCTTAGGTGGCAGAGGCAGGTGGATCTCTGAGATCGAGGCAAGTCTGGTCTACAGAGTGAGTTCCAGGCCAACTGGGGATACAGGGAGTCCCTGGAGGGGGGACCATATCTGTACTGAACACACGACATCTTCCCTCCCTCTCTAGTAAGCCAGGGAACTGCACTGTACAGTGACCGTGCCCCAGCACACATGTGCCAGCTATCTGGAGTTACCTAGTCTTTGGAGGGCAATTGAAAATTCTATGCACATTGCATCATTGACCTCTAACAGAACTTCTGTGAATTCCTGTATCTGCATTATCCACAGGGTCCTAGACCAAACGTTCCCTGAGGAAGGAGCCTGGATTTAGGATTTATCTGAAATTCAGTAGAAGTCCTGCACCCCTAACTGGGGTTCAGGGAGAGAATGAAAGGTGATTTCTGGGTGGTGGGTCCCCCAACTTCTCACCTGCCTGAGTGTGATGTCCCCTAGTGCATCCCATCCCACCCTTTCCTCCACAGTGGCACCTCCAGGCTCAAAAGCCCCAAAGTCCCCGTTTCCTGTCCCCTCACTTCCAGGATGGGCACCTGTCGCATAGCTTTCTGGAATTCTCTCCAGCACCCGGGCTCAGCAGCCCTTTCTCCCACCTAGTAAGTCATTAACTCTCAGGTGGCCTTGACTGGCCATACTGTCAACATGGCCTGGGCCTGAGTGGTACACAGAGTAGCCGGTGGAGACTCCAGTCCTGGAGGACACAGAGGGCTGGGATCCGGGCTTGGCTCCTCTGGGCAGCCCCAGTCTTACTGTGTTACTTCATGCTGGGGCCCTACAGTCTCTAGTCTGGGGAGACAGTGCAGGGGCCTCTGGCATGTAGAAGGTTCATTCAGGTTCCCTGTCTCTATCTCCGCACCATCCTAGCACCCACATGGCAGCTAACAATTGCTCTTAATTCCACCTCCAGGGGATCCAATGCCCTTTTCTGGGCTCTGTGGGCATTTCACACACATGGTACACATACATATATGCATCCATCTTTCTCTTTCTTAATTTTATGTTTTTTTGAGACAGGGTCTCCCTGTAGCCCCAGCTGGCCTGGAACTCTATGTAGACCAGGTTGGTTTAGAGCCCACAGAGATCTGCCTGCCTCTGTCTCCTGAGGGTTGGGATGAAAGGCGTGTGCCACCTCACCCGGCCGTATTATTTTCTAATCATGTGTGTTGCTGTGTATGTGCACACACACTGGTGGCAATGAAGCCCCTTGGAGCTAGAGTTACAGGTGGTTGTGAGCTGCCTTACTTGGGTGTTGGGAACCAAACCAGGTCACCTGGAAGAGCAGCACATGCTCTTAACTGCTGCGCTCTCTCCAGCCCTTCTCCCTCTTCCCTTTTCCTTGTCTCATCCTTTATTCTCCTCCGCCTGTCCTTCCTTTCCCCTCACCCATTCCTTTTCTTTGACAGTCTCAGAGTAGAACCCAGGCTGTTTTCAAACTCACAGTCGGTCCCTGCCTGCACCTCCTGAGTGCTGGGAGGATAGGTCTGAACCCGCCTGACTTCCCTGCTTTTTGCAGTTTCTAGGGTTTGCCTGCATTCCTTGGCTCCTGGCCCTTCCTGGAATCCCAGCAACCTCAGCTCATCTCCTCTGGCCCTGACTGTCCCTCCTTCCACTTAAATGACCCACTAAGCTCTCCCCCAATCCCTACTCCTTGCAAGATCTTTCCTTAACCCTATCCTCAAAGTCCCTTTTGTCACATCAGGGAATACATTCCCAATTCTTGAGAATTAGGGTGCGCCTATCTTTGGAGTGGGCAGGTCATGACTCTATCTACTGTGGCATGTACAACTGCACTGGGCCCTGACTTTCTCAATCCTACCAAGGCTCCCATGGGCCCTAGCGCAAAGCCTCCCAAGTCTGATTCTGCCTGCTACTGCCCCAGCCAGCTCCTCCTTCAAGAACTTTCCCCACTTCCCTCTTCAGCCAGCTGGGCTATTTATTCATCTGGGCTCATTTCCATATTCCGGAAGCTTCCCCCAGCCCTGCTCCTTATTCCTGTCCTCCCCCAACCCTGCCCCACCAAGATTCTCAGAGCTCCACCAGGAGTTCCCAGGTACCTTCATGGGATGGTAGAGAAAGGAGCTGACTCTAAGGGGGGAGGGACTCCAGTCAGTGGTCCTGGCACACTCCACATAGGTCCAGGAGGCCAGGCCAAGGCCGTGTGTGACCCTACAGCCATGACCATCCACTTCCACAGAGCTAGAGCCAGGTAGCTCAGGCAGACCCTACACTCCTGATCCCCTTGCCTCCACCTCCTGAGTGCTGGAATGAGGGGTGCTCATCTGTGTAGCTGTCATTTGGGGGTGGGGATGAATCCAGGGCCTTGTGCATGCTAGGTGAGCTCTGCCCACTAAGCTACAGCCTGTGTGAGCACAGGCCACAGCTTTTCAGAGGCAGTTCTCTCCTTCCACATCATGAGGCAGGCAGGGCCTGCTCCAGGCTGGCTGGCTCATGAGCCTGCAGGTGATTCTCCTGACTCCACCTCTACCTGCGGTGGGAGGGCTGGGATTACAGTTGGGGACATCAAAGGGTCTGAGTAAGGTCATCGGCCTCGAGTGCTTTTCCCACTGAGCCTTTGAAAAAACTTTTTATTTATTTTTATGGGTATGAGTGTTTTGCCCACATGTAAGTGCATTATGTATGTGCCATACCCACAGAGGTCAGAAGACAGCACTGGAAGTGGAGTAAGGACCACTGTTAGGGGCCGTGAGCAAGAGTAGCTGGTGTTCTTAACTGCTGGGCCAGCTCTCCAGCCCCTTAACTTGGAGACAGGATCTCATGGTGCTGGGTTGGCTGGCTGGTTGGAGAGCCACAGGAATCCTCCCTAGTGCTGGGATTACAAATTAGCACCAAGCTGAGATCTGGGGATCTGAACCCAGGTCCTCAAGCTTGTGTGGCAAGTGCTTAACTGCTGAGGCTCCTTTACCTACTTGACTCTGTAGCTGAGTCAGGTCCCTATGTGACCCTCACCCTAGGTCTGGTGACCCCAGGACAGGGCTGGCTGTTGCCAAGGCCCCCTCCTGTCCCCTTGAGGGATCTTGGTCATGCTCCTTCCTCAGTACCTGACACAGGGCCCAGCACAGCCCAGCAGCTGCTCAGTTAACATTTACTGACCGTGGAGGAACAGTGACCACCAACCCCCACCTCCACCCCCACTCCATGGTGAAGTCTGGTTTCTTTAATTTTAATTTTATTTTTACTGAGCACGGTTTCATGAGGCCCAGGCTCTCCAGTAACAGGAAGACAGACGTGTCACCACACCGACTTGGAATTCAGGATTCTAAGTCAGAAAAAGCTTTGCCTCAGGTTCTCAAAACTCAGAAACTCAAGAAACTTAAGTAACAAAAACCATGTTGGTCCTTATTGTACTGTAGAAAGGTACATTGTCTCCCTGGTGAGGATGGGGCTGCCCGCTGCTGGGGGTTTCTTGGAACCTGTGTCCGGGTGCCTTATTTGCTTGGGCCCCTTTGGCTCCCTGCACGCTGGGAACAGGTGCCAGAATATGGGGCGCAGGAGTGGAGCTTAAAACTGCTCCCGGCCGCTGGCTGTCTTGTTGACTTTAGATAGGCCTTCCCGGAACCCAGAGTCTGTCATCCTGAGAAAGGGCAGACAAGGAGGAGGAGCTGATGGGCAGCAGGCCCTGCTCAGGAGCTGCCTCAGCCCTGCCCACTCTTCTCCCCTCCACACCCACGGCCAACTTGGCTATCCACCCAGTGGTCTTAACCCGGCCTTCCAATTGGCCTGGCTCTACCACCCCACAGAGGTCCAGTCCTCTGAGGCTGTACTGCCTGGCTGTCATAGTGACACCCTCTCCCTAACGCAGCTCTCCTGGCAGATTCTCGGAGATGCCCGTACCAACCCATATCCATGTTGTACTCCCTAGGCCTGATCCCTCACGCCCCACCCCAGGTCATTTCTGAGAATCACCTAGACCCTACTCCTCCTGTCTTCCCAGTCTTGGAGCCTCTATACCCAATTTTTTGCTCCCTTCAGCCACACTCCCAGAGCAGCCTAGGCCCCTCCCACATACTGTGTAGCCTCATCTCCATTCTGTCCAGTCCCACACTCCCAGATCCCATCTCAGAGGAGAGTAGGCCCCACCTCCAGAGCAGCCTACATCCTAACACTGCCTAGCCCCTCCCTCCACCCTACCTAGCCCCTCCCTCCACCCTACCTAGCCCCTCCTCATGCTACCTAACTCCTCCCCCACGCTACCTACTGCTGCCCAGCCCTGGGTCACCCTCCCAGGCCCACAGCCCATGCTCCCTCAGCCCCGGCTTACACTTGATCCATCTGCACATCTTCCTCCTGGGGCAGCTGCAAATATGGGTTGTCCCCCGCTGGCTGGAACTTATACCCGGTGAGCAGGAAGAAGGCAAGCGTGGAGCTCTCTACCAAGAGCTGGGGGGTGGGGCAAGCACGAGGTCAGGCTGGGCCTCCCTGCACCCGCTGGCGCTGACCCACATGAGGCTCCGGCCAGGCTCACCTGGTAGAGCCACTGCCACTGGAAGGGCATGGCCACTTGCAGCAGAATGGCGATGATACGGGTGAAGTAGACATAGCAGATGACCTGTAGGAGTATGAGGGGGCGTGGGGCAGGAGAACCGGGAGGACCAGAAGGGAGGATGGAGGGAGGGGCTGGAGGACCATGAAGAGGGGGCCGAGCTTGGAGTCAGAAGCAGAGGGCAGCTGGAGGGACCCAGGCCTGGGCAACGCAGTGCCTACCATGATGTAGTAATGTCGGAAGAGCTTCAGTTTGGCCAGGTTCATGGCCACTGTGGGATGGGAACAGAGTGGGGTTCAGGGGTCAGAGGGATCAGGGAGGATGTTTGGGTGGTCATCCAGTGGCAAGATGGGGCAGTCAGTAAAGGGAGTAAGTCAAAAGGGAAGTAATGACCCGGGACAGAGGTTCTGGTTGTAGGTATCACGGGGGAAACAAGATGGGACACCAGCATACTGCCATGCAGAAGGTGGGGGCTGGCCAGGGCATCTGGGGGCAGAGAAAGTGGGACTGGGTCAGGAAGCGGGCTGAGAACAAAGCCTTGAAGGTAGACAAAGCCTCACCTTTTCCATCTGTGCCAGATGCGTCCTGGAGATGCCGGATGGACCTGGGGCAGATGGGGGAACATGGGGCTTGGTCAGTGCTGATCCCACCACTGAGTACACAGGAGGTGAGTCCTCAGTGAGGTTGGGGGAGGGTTGTCAGCTGGTTTGGGGTGGAGGGTCAGGCCCTTGGCTGAACTGGGTGCAGGGCCTCAGCAGGGTTGAGTAGCGGACCCAGTTTACCAGACAACTGGAAAGAGGATGGCACCACAGCAGATGAGATCCACGAGGAACAGGATCTCCTTCCAGAGCCCGTAGTCGCTGGCTCCCTCCTCACGGGACTCGAGGACTATGTAGGCCACGTTAGCCAGGACCTGTGGGTCAGGAGGGGGGCCACCCGACTTTATCCTCACCCTTGTTCCATGAGAGGTCCCCACAAACCAGAAATTAGCCATAGCCAATAACACCCCCTCCGGCCTATGCACATCCCTCTCTGTATCCTTCCTGAGCATCCCTCTTTGAATATCTCCCTGCATGTCTTCTGAACATCCCTCCCAGTAACCCCACCTTGAAGCCCTCCTACCTGTAGTGGGATCACAATCCCAAAAATCTTCTTCTCCTTGTCAGACAGCACATACTTCACAAAGGCCCAGCCTGAGCCGATCAAGGCGATGGTGATGAAGAGGAGGGCACCCTTCAGCCTGGGGGAGCCAAGGTGATGGAGGTCTGAGGAGGTGAGGGCCCAGCCCTCCCCTGCCTGCTCCCTACTTGCATGCAGAGCGGGTGACTCACAGGTGGGTGATGTAGTACATGACAGCGAGGCCTTCGATGGGGTGGCCCTGGCTGTTGATGAAGTAGTAGTTGATCTGGGGACGGATGGATAGTCAGAGGATGGATGAGTGGGGGACAATTTAGGAACAAAGAGGATCATTATGGGATGGGTAGGTGATCAGAGAGATGAGTGGTTATGAGCAGGAGAGTGTGGGGGACATAGAAACAGACTCCCAACGTTGGGATGCAGACTCCCTCCCAATGATGGAGAGATGGTCACAACTGAGTGGTGGATGGTTAAACAGCAAGTCACCACTGGACCAACGGATTGGTCCTATTGGAGGATAGGTGGTAGACAGATGAATTGGACAGGTGCACAGGTGGAGATGTCTGGTCTCAGCCACCCACCCTTGGATCACCACCAGGCCCCAGACACTCACGCTGTGGAAGAGGAGGGATATGCTCTTGGTGAATGCCAGGGCGGCCATGAGCCAGTGGATCTTAAAGACACTGTATCTGTCAGAGGGAGAACGGGATGGAGAGAGGGTTAGCAAGGTTGGGATGTTGAGGATCCACAGAGAAGTGGTGGTGACAGCGGGTGGTGACAGGGGATGCAAGGATATTACGTGTTCTTGCAGAGCACAGACACCCAAAAGAGGCCAGCAGCCAGGAAGCAGGCAGACATGATCAGGTAGAGTTTGAAGAGGGGAATCTCCGCTGCTGACAGGAAACCTTCTGGATTCTTCTCTCGGATCATCACCTGGGAAAGTGGGAGTGCTGACAGTGGCTGCGCCGGTGCTGACCCCTAGCTCTGGATTTTTGTTTAACTTTTAAAAAAATCTGAGAATTTCATACACGCATATAAGGTGTTTTGATCAAATCCACATCTACTCCCTCCCCTCCAACTCTTCCCTTATCTCCCCATCACTTTTTCCTGAACAACTTCATGTACTCTTTCTTTTTCTTAATGGAGCTTTTTGCTACTCTAACAGTCCCCCCTCTGAAGAGGTAACCCTAAAATCTTTTAAGGATTAGATAAGAGCGCCCAAATACTTTTGACATTTTTGGCCTTTGAAACAGAGAATGTAGTACTAAGAGGCCCAAGGACATTTTGACTTTTAGCCAAGAAATTGACTACTTTTCTTAGGGGAATTGCCTAGCCAATTCCTACCTCCTATTCTTATCATACCATCCTCTGAAGAGGTTACCCAAATTGCTGATAGGGAAGCAGGACACAGCCCACTCTGGATTCTTCCATGCTGAACAGGGACGCAGGGTGAGGCAATTGGGGTACCCCTTCAGTGGCTCTATCTAAAAGACTCCCAAATTGCATAACTCTTAACTGTAGGGAG
Organism: Nannospalax galili; assembly: GCF_000622305.1. Lineage (NCBI taxonomy): Eukaryota > Metazoa > Chordata > Mammalia > Rodentia > Spalacidae > Nannospalax > Nannospalax galili. Next base: position 477,330 of record NW_008341457.1, on the reverse strand, counting down.
AAAAGAAAATCCTTGACTGGTGCCACCACATGGAGGCAGGATCCAGGCGCTCTCAGGTGGTCACGAGTTCTCAACCCCTATGCCAGGTCGGCAGGTTCTATGCCAGGGGGAGGCCAGAACAGGCAGTCTGATGAGCTCTCAGCCCCTATACCAATGGAGGTCGGAGCAGGCACTCCTAGCTCTGGATTTTCAAGAGAGCTGCAAGTTAGAGTCTCTAGCTCTTCCACTGTCTAGCTGGAGGTGTGGAGAGGGTAGGTCCTCACTGAACCTCAGTCTGCACTATCCCTCCAATGGATGGATAGCCATATACTGAAATCCAATGAGGACTGGAGCCAGGACCCCAGCGGGCACCAAGACCCAGGGATCAAGTCTCTTATACAAAGTGATACAGTATTTGCATAGAACCTGCCAAATTCCCCAGGGGACTTTAAAACACTTCTAGAAGAAGACTTGAGTGCCTGATATAAGGTATATAGTGGGTACACAGTGGTTATAGTGTATTGTTCAGGGGACACTGAGGAGAAAAATGTATGCTTAAGTCATCCTTAAACAGACCTATGATATCCACTTCAGTGCACCCGGGGGTATGTGGCTGTGACTGTATCGTTTGTGTAGTGCATATGGAGACCAGGGGACAGCAGGTGTTTTGTTCCTTTCACTTTTTTCTGGTTTTTGGAGACAGTCTCCCTGGAGTCCCAGCTGGCGTGGAACTTGCTATGCAGTCCAGGCTGGGTTCTATTCATCTCACCGAGATGCACCAGCCTCTGCCTCCTGAGTGCTGAGATTAAAAGTGTGCACCACTATGCCCAGCAGCTGTAAATAATTTTTATTTTATTTATTTTAATAATTAAAAAAAAAAAACTTCAAGAGCCGGTGTGGTGGCACACACCTCTAATCCCAGCACTCAGGAGGCAGAGGAGAGTGGATCTCTTGTGTTTTGAGGCCAGCTTGGTCTACATAACAAATTCTAGGACATCCAGGGTTGTAAAGTGAAGCCTTGTCTCAAAAACTTTTTTTTCATTTACTTATTTAGTGTATGTGTATGTGGCACACGTGTGGAGGTCAACTTGCAGGAGTCCATTCTGTGTCTCTACCACGTGGGCTCCTGGGGTCAAACGCAGCATGCCAGGCCTGGTGGCAAGTGCACTTATCAGCTGAGCCATCTTCTGGCTCTTGGTTTCGTTTTATTTTGTTTTTGGACACAGGATCTCTCTCTCTGGAACCTGGCGCTACCTATTTAGCTAGACTGGCTAGGAAGATCGAGATCTCTCTCCTCTGGACTCTGCCTTCATAGTGCTGGGATTACCAGCATGCACCACAATGCCTCGTTTTATGGAGTGCTGGGGATGGAACCCAGGGCTTCATGTGTCCTTTACTGGCCGCTGAGAAGAAAAAAGTTAGGGGTGAGATGCATAGAGGAACTTGTTGTCAAGCCTGACACCCTGGGTTCCAGCCCCAGAATCCATGAAAAGTGGAAGAACAGACCCCTGCAAGTTGTCCTCTGACCTCCACATGCTTGGTGTAACATGTGCACACTCATTCAAAACAAATTAATGTAAAAAAAAAGTTTGGGGCTGGAGAGATGGCTCAGTAGTCAAGAACACTTACTGTTCTTCCAGAGGACCTGGGTTCGATTCCCAGCACCCACACAGCAGCTAACAACTGTCTGTAACTCCAGTTCCAGGGGATTTGACGTCCTCTTCTGGCTTTCGCAGGCTTTGCATGACACAGGTGCACTTACATACATGCAAGCAATACACTCATATACATAAAATAAAAATAAAATATATTTTTAAAAAAAGTTAGCTGGGCATGGTGGTGCAGGCCTTTAATTCCAGCACTTGGGAGGCAAAGGCAGGTTGATCTCTATAAGTTAAAGGCCAACATGGTTTACTTAGTAAGTTCCAGGCCAGCTGGGGCTACAGGGAGACCCTGTCTCAAAAGAAGAGGTGGCGGAGTTGTAGAGTAGTTAAGAGCCACTGAAGACTCAATGGTTCAGAGCACTGACTGCTTTTACACAGGACCAGTGTTTGGTTCCCACCTCTTACACAGTGACAAACAACCATCCTAACTCCAGTTCCAGGGGATCAGACATCCTCTTCTGACCTCCATGGGCACTGTACAACATGGGCCCACTTAACATACATGCAGGCAATACACTCACACGCAAAAGAAAAATAATAAATAAAATATTTTAAAAAAGGGATGGTGCCTGAGGAACAACATTGGAGGTTGACCTCTGACTTCAGCATACACGTGCCTGCAAGCTCACCCGCACACAAGAACATACCTGTAGACAAAGAAAGTCCTCAACACATTTGGGATAGATGCAAGTTTGGCTTCTCCCAAATACTTTCAATCAGAGGTGTACTGGATTCCCCAGAAAGGTCCCACTACCACCCTAATACGGACATGAGAAGCTCAGCCAGGGGCCCTTGAGATGGCTCAGTAGGTAAAGGTACTTTTCACCAAGGCTGCCGACTTGAGTTTTGTCCTTAAGACCCACATGGTGGAAGGAGAGAACCAATCCCCTCCGGTTGTTCTCTGACCTGTAGCTGTGCCATGGCATGCATATCACCCAAATAAAGAAAATGTAATTTGAAAAGAAAAGTGGAGCCTGCTTCTGTGAGGCTGGCCGTGAACCGACTTTTCTTCGACACTCACTGTGAGGTCAAATGGATGCTCCTTCCCTGGTTTGGAGTTGTAGCAGTTGTGGAAGTTGAGGCTGTACTGTCCTTCCTCTGCCCTGGAGCCGATCACCACATGAAACTGGGCAGTGCGGGAGGAGGTCTCAGTATGGAGTGGGGAATCCCCTAGCTCTGACAGGGTTGTTGGGAGGTAGAGACACACAGGCAGGACAGGTACTCACACTAAAATTATAAGAGTCGTTGAGGTGGCCCAGCCCCAACACTAGTTCCTTCTCCATTCCACTGGGCTCCTGAGGGAACAGAATCTCATTAGCTGTGTTGGTAGCTGGCCCTGGGCCGCATGCCTGTAATCCCCCTGGGTAGCCCCTTCTCCTAGAACCTGAGTTACTGCCAGCTTTTCCTGATCCTTGTTGACTGCAGAGGTCCCTGTAGGAGCAGGAGAATGAATGACTTTTAAGAGATAGATGTGCAGAGAGTTGGAGATGCACCCAGAGCAGCTCTGCCTAGAGCCCCGCCTCCTACCTGCCTGCCCAGCCAGTCTGACTTACCACTGTCCACTTTGGGGGTGCCCGTGGGCACTGGCTTGGCGAGGTTTGACGGGGAGGGTGCTTCAGAGAGGAGGCCAGGAGAGATGAACAATTTCTTCTGCTCCCCGTATTTTCGTACCTGGACACTGGGGTGAGGGTGAGGGGCCAGGGAGGGGACACTGAAGCCTTCCGTTAGGCTATAAAGTCTGTGTGGTAGACCCCTCCCTGTGGGGGAAGAGGAAGGGAGTATCTCTCTGAGCCATTGGTCACCAGATCCTACCATTTGGCCACCACTCAACATGGTGGCCATCACACTCAGGCTGCTTATAATAACAACGATTTGTCCAAAGGAAAGTGTCATTCATGTACCAAATTTAAAAGAAAATATTGCCTGGCTTGGTAGCCCAGGTCTGTGATCCCAGCTACTTGGGAGGCTGATGCAGGAAGATTGTGAGTTCAAAGTCATACTGGGCTACAAAGTGAGTTTACCATCCAACTGGAAAACCTACTGAGTTCCTGACACAAAATAAAGAGTTAAAAAAAAAAAACGATGGAGGCCTGGCTCAATGGAAAGCACCTGCCTAGTGAGGAGATGGGGGCATGGCTCAAGGGTAGAGCTCCTGTCAAGAAACTGCCAGTGAAGTCTGGGGGCGTGGTTCAGAGGTAGAGCCTCTGCCTAGAATCCTCCAGTGAGGGGCTGGGGGCTTAACTCAAGGGTAGAGCCCCAGCCAAGAATCCTCTAGTAAGGGCTGGGGGTATGACTCAGGGGTATGGCATTTGCCTGTAATTTGTGAGGCACTGGATTCAGTTCCCAGCACACACACACACACACACACACACAGCACTCTGTAACCAAAGTGACAGGCTCTCCCTAGGGCTGTGGGTCTTTGGTGGGTTTCCAGCTGGACTCACTGCAGGTCTTTGATGTCGATGAGGAACAGGACCAGGAAGTTGCTGCTGTTTCTCTCCAGAGGGCATTCATGGCTATTTCGGCTCTGGAGAGTGGATAGAGGGAACCTGGGACACGCTTCCCATGGCCCCAACCCCACCATGCCTGCCTTCCCATCCAGACCAGACCTTTCTCTGCCCACTCTCTGGAAAACAACGGGGTGCTGCACACTCTACATAAAGAAGACATCCCTCAACATACCCCAGTTTCCCCTACCCCCTCAGACCCTGTGCACTCACTGAATAGGAGCGAACGCTGCCAGATCGAACCCGGGTCAGGCTGAACCCCACCTGTGGGTGGAAAGAAAGAGGGAGAATAACTGGGAACCCCCAAACTGTCCCTTGAGAGAAGAACTGGAAGCTCTTTTTTTGTTTGTTTCTTTTCTGAGACAAGGTCTCGTTATGTTGCCCTGGCTAGCCTGTACTCACAATGTAGCCCAGGTTGTGTTTGAACTTGTGAGAATCCTCCTGCCTCAGCCTCCTGAATGCTGGGCTCACAGCCATGCACCATTTCCCCAAAGTTAATCTCACATTTATTGAACACCTACTATATGCTGGATTCTCAACAACCTGTCCATCTCCGCCTCCTACACCCCCTTTATCTGCAACTACCTCACAGGATTAAAAAATTCCTCAGAGATTTTTCTTTCTTTTTCTTTTCTTTTTATGTGTGTGTGTGTGTGTGTGTGTGTATGTGTGTGTGTGTGTGCATGTTGTTTGTATGTATGTAAGTACACAGTATGTACAGTGCCTGTAGAAGCCAGAAAAGGGTGTCGTATCCCCTGGAACTGGAGTTACAGATGGTTGTTAGCTGCCAGGTGGGTGCTGGGAAAAACTTGAGTCCTCTGCAGGAATAGCCTGTGCTCTTAAGCACTGAGGCAGCTCTCCAGCCACCTCAGAGAGACTTTTCACAGGACACCTGCTGGACAGGACCTTGCATGGCGCCAGTTACTACAGACTGAGGCAGGAGGAATTTGAATTCAAGCTAACCTGGGCTACATGAGACCCTCTCTTAAAACAAAATGTCAAAGCAAGCCTGGCGTAAGTAATCTACATCACGCCCCTTCTTTCAAGGCTTGGGGAGCACCACAGAAGAGGGCCAGAAAGACTGTAAGAGTCAGAAGTTGGAGAGCATTGGAGCAAAATACGGATATGACAAGACATTTGTACCCACGAACTCACGGCAGCTGTGGTGGCCTACACAAGATCAAGCCAGTCAGCATTCCAGCACAGGAAGGAAGGGGTTCATGAGCAACCACCCCTGATTAAGGAGCTATGGACATGTGATGGCTGCCAGAGGAGGGAGAGTCAATTTTCTTTAAGGGTATGAACCTAGTAGGTTGATCATGCTCCAGTGGGTGCCCCACATCCAGGATTATAGAGGCAGCACTAACAGGGCTCAGTAAGTTATTAAGTTATTATAAAACAAAGGATATGAAGTTGGGAGGAGGCTAGGGAGGTGGGTCTGGGAGGAGGCAGGGGAGGAGTTGGGAGGGAATATGGCCAAAATACGTTGTATGCATATATAAAATTCCCAAAGACTTAAATAAAAACATGTAAACAACAAAAGCAAGACATGTGGCTTAGCAGTACATCCCCTGCCTAGAATTCCCCAGTGAGGGGCTGGGGTCATGGCCCAGGGGTAGAGTTAACAGCCCAGAATCCCCCATACCTCCCAGTAAGGGACTGGGGGCATGGCCCAGGGTTAAAGTGCTAGCCTAGAACCCCCCAGGGAGCGACTGGGGGCGTGGCTTGGGGGTAGAGTGACAGTCTAGAATCCCCCAGTGAGGGGATGGGGCAGTTTTGATGTGTCAGCCTGCAGAGAAGCTTAGGATGATGGATTTATACCAAAACTTCCAGCCTACATCAAGCACTATATTCCCAAGTGAAAGGAGGGAAGACCGAGGCTCAGTGAGGCTACAGGACTAGTCTCAGACTACGTGGGTGAAGGGCAAGTCTAGGATCGAAATACAGAACCACAGGAACCCTTCTGAAGTTCGTGCACCCAGTACTCCCATAAACCCCTCACCCGTGGCGACTTCTCTTCTGACTCTAGGAAGCCCAGCCGCAGAAGGCTCAGTTCCACTTCCAGGGAACCGTTGGCATAGAATCCAAAGCTGTTGAGTTGGATGTCAGCTCGCTTCTCCCCCTGCCGGAGACCAAGGGCACACGGCTGCTGGGACACCTTTCCCAGTAGTCAGGACGAGTGTGAGAAAACTTTCCTGGGATGGCTGGGTGGAGACTTCCCACTGGGTGATTCTGGTTCTCCCAAAATCTGTTCTGAGGGTCCAGGAGGCGAAAGTCTGGGAGCCACTGGAAGGTCCCCTATGTTACCAGCAGTACCCGAAGAGTGGGTTAACACATCTTGCTGTACCTAGCTTTGGCTTCCAGGAAAACTTTTAGATTCCCACTGGGCTGAGTTTTCAAATGAGTTCCCCCCTCCCGCCGGTCTCAGAAAAATCCTACTAGGGACCCTCCCCAAGGGGGGCCTCTTGATTGTTGCCAAGGGTCCCCATGAATTTAAAGAGCCAAGAGTCAAAACTCCCAGGGAGATGGAGACCCGCCCCCAAAGCCAAGCACCTAGTGGAGAGAGCCACGGGCCAGGCTAGCCCATCGCAAGCCGCGAGTCGGGGGGATTCCGGGACGAGACCACTTCCGGCAGAGACGCGGGGAGCGTCCGATCGCTCCACCCGCCTAAGGGGAGGATGAGCGAGACCAAATCCGAGGTAGGGGCTCCTACGCGAGGCTCACCGTGAGCGCCAGCCGGTGGATGCGACCCGAAGAGTCACTCAGCATCAGGATCAGCATCAGCAAGCATTCCCATCCCCATTGCGCGGGGCTCCCGCTGCTGAGCCCCCTCCTCTCGCTCACTGCCATCTCTGGAGCCACCGCCTTCCCCCCGACACCGCCTTTGACGCCCGCAAAACCCCGCCCACTTCTCAGCCAATCGCTGCACGGCGTGGCCAGATCCAGCCAATAAACACTCATCCTGCAGTTCATAGACAGCTTGATTTCCCAAAAGACGTGCGTGTCCCTTTTAGCTCCTCCTTCACATTGTCCAATCCGCAGAAAGATCATCCCGGATGTAGTTTGATGAACAGGGCATTTGTCCAATAAAAATAGAACCAATACCCGGCCCTTAAAGCGGAATTCCTACACCTGACTCTCAACGGTCCAAGACTACATTACCCAGAATTCAGAGGGAGCAACCGCCTGCCACAAGGCATGCATAAACTACATTTCCCAGGATCTCCAAGTACTCACTTCCTGTTCTTCCCCTGGGACGTGGCTAGTGGCCAGAAATCAGGCTTTTGGTAAACACAAATTTAGAACAGAGGCCTGCCCTGTTCTAACCTTGCTAGTCCACGGAGAGGCCTAAAATTCTTGACCCCAGGGTGACCTCTGACCCCAGGCTGACTGCTCAATCTTGGGCTAAGCCCCCAAATAAAACTATTGAAAAGTCCACCTGCAGACCCCACCCCAGGCTTAACTCCCTCTTGCTGCAGCCAAGCTCCAACTTCAACCTGAAACTCCTGACCCCTCTCCTCCTTCTGACCCTACAAGCTTCCACCTCATTTTAACACTGGCTCGTTTCTTTTTTTCACCATCATAGCGGTACATCTTCTGAACCCCGGTTTTCAAGCCACCTGATTTAAGGAAAAAAATATTAAAATTTTTTAAAAATTATTTTTGTGTGTATGAGTGTATTGCCTGCATGCATGTAAGTGCACCCGTGTCGTCCAGTGCCCGCAAGGACAGAAGAGGCCATCGGATCCTCTGGAACTGGAGTTACGGGACAGTTATTAGCTGCCATATGGGTGCTGGGATTTGAACCCTGGTCTTCTGCAAGAACAATCAGTGTTCTTAACTGCCGAACCATCTCTCCAACCCCAGGAAAAAATATTTTTAAAGGGCCAAGCATGGTGGCATAAGTCTTTAGTCTCAGCACTTGGGAGCCAGAGGCCAGCCTGATTTGCATAGCGAGTTCCAGGGCAGCTAGAGCTACAAGGAGACCCTGCCTCAAAAAAGAAAAAGAAAAAGAAATCTACATGTATGAATGTTTTGCCTGCATGTATATAAGGGCACCTGTGTTGTGCAATGCCCATGGAGGTCAGAAGAGGGCGTCAGATCCCCTGGAACTGGAGTTACAGACGGTTGTTAGGCTTTATGTGGGTGCTAGGAGCCTAACCTGGGTCCTCTGCAAGAGCAGCCAGTGCTTTCAACTACTGAGCCCTCTCTCCAACCCCCTTCAGCCCCTGAATTTTAGACTGCTGACCTCTTGTGCTAAGCCTCTCACCTGAGTCTGAGACCCCGCGACGATAGGGTGCTGTCCTGGGTTGAACCCAAGTCTCGTTTGAGCCTCTGACCACAGTGGAACCCAGAAACCTCTGGAGCCTCACTCTGCAACCTGGAGCCTAACTCACAAGTCGCCAGCAGGTGGGGCCAAGCCTCAACAGAGCCTCAGTCCCAGCGTGGGCTAAACTCAGGCTCCCCGTCCACCTTCACCAAAGGCTGGGCGAGTTGGGGCGGTGGGAGTCATAGGGGCCTCTCCCCTTTCAACCCGGGTTCCAAGGGGATTTACAAGGTGTAAAGGGAGTTTTATGAGTGGGAGGGAATTGGACTTCTAAGCCTCAGGGCTCCAGTGTCTATGGGTGGGGCCAACCTGGGATCCCCGGGGCCAGTTACTGATTGGGCCTCAGTGGACAGGGTGTAAAATGGGCAGGCAGGTGCAAACGCGAAGTGTGTGTGTGGCGGGGGGCAAGGCCTGAGACTGGCGCCTCAAGGACGGCTTGTCCTCAGTTTCCCAGAGGAGACTCTGTGGGGAAGGGAAGGAAGGCAGGATGCGGTGGGGGCGCGTTAATGGACCCGGCCTTGGCTGGAAGCGCGTCCTGGGCTGGATCGAATTCGTCCTATCTGTCCTGTGGCCGGACGAAACCAGACCAATTAGTGGAACGAAACGGGAGATTTCTGGAGCCCTGTCGGTCCCGCAGGAACTGGGAGACCGACCGCAGGTTCTCCCTGCCATGGAGTGGGGGGGAAGACTTCTTGGATTTTTTTTTTTTATTTGACCCTTTTTAAGGGATGCAAAAATGAAGAGAAAGGACGGATAGTTTGCGGCGGGGGAGGCTACTAAATATGGGGGCATAGTTTTGGAAAATAAGTTGGGGGACTCCTTTTAGGGGGTCCGGCCTGTAGCCACGTTCCTTTAAGAAGGGGAGGATATTCTTTGGGCCCCGCCTCCTGGGGAGGGACGCGGCCTTAGGACACCGCTTGGCCAGGGGGCTACAGGGAGACGGGGAGGCGTGGCAGAGCGCAAAGGGGGCGTGACCTAAGTGCGAGTGGGCATGGCCAAGGCGGGCGGGGCGGGGCTGGGTTCGGCGCACCGCCCTGGGCTGAATCTCCTGGTGAAGGACCGTGGTGGCGTCTTCCGCGGCGGGACCAGCATGGATTGGGGTACCGAGTTATGGGTGAGTCCTTTCGCCCCAGCTCCCAGGTTCTTCCTTATTGGGGTCCGGGCTTCTCTTCTTTGTCCGCGTTGTACTTTAACAGGGATTCCGCGCTTTCCCTTGCCACTGACCCCGGTGGTCCCCGCCCTCTGCCCTCCGCGCCCTCTTGAAAGTTTCCTTGGAAGTTTGAAGACGCCCAGAGGGCCCGAGAGAAACTTTGCAAAGGACAGGCTTAGGGAAACTGAGGCACAGAGTTGCAAGTAAGGCAGTCACAAGAAATCCCTGGACCAGGCCAGGGACTTGGGGGGGGGGGACAGCTGGGTGAGGTCACCTATTTTGAGCGCCCTGGCCTGGCTTGCAGGCTAATCTTACGGCACCCTGGGTCCCTGCCCGTCGCCCGCCTGTCCGGCTGGGAGGGGGAGGGGACCCTCTGGTCACCTTGTTTCCCACGTGGGTTCTTAACCAGGCCCGATCGGCTTGCAGTCGCCCCCAAAGGGCTTGGGGCGCTGAGAGGGAGGGGAGGGGGGGCTGCAGGACTCGGCCCCAGGCGCAGGGCGGGGCAACCCCTTGCCCGCCTCTTTACCTCACCCAGGAAGCCCTGGAAGTTTCCCTCTATCCCAGCCGGACCTCTGACCTCTCCTCTCCCTAGAGGTGGTAGAATCTTCGGGTGCGGTATATGATTACCCCCTCCTCCAACTTGGGGGTTTCTTACTGGATATGCACTGGAGGCAGAGGGAGGGGAAACTGAGTCACTCAGTGGAGGATCCTGGGGATTCGTGGCGAATCGGGCAATCTGGCCATTTTGAGTCCCCCCCTTCCACACAAACTCTTCCCCTCTCTGACTCATGCCAAGCCCGGCCTGATTTTCCGGAATCTGGGGGGGATTAGGGGATCCTCGGGAACAGAAGGAAAGGCTTAGCCTCCTTCCACACCCCCTTGTTAGCTATCCCGACACCCGAGAGACCCTGTGGTCCGGTTTGGCGCCCTAGCTCAGTGGTCCAGGCCCTTCCCGGGAAGAGGAGAGGGGGTTCCCGCCAGCTTCCTGCCTTCCCCCTGCGCCGGGGCGGCGCCTGGGGAAGGCAGCCAGTGTTAGATCCATCACCAAGCCACGAGGCTCCCCCTGGTGCGTCCCCTGGTGCATCGGATCGGTGGAGCTTGCGGTGTCCCCCACCCCCCAAGACTGTAACCCTGACCCTCCCCAATCGCGCCCCCCTCGTTAGGATCAGTTTGAAGTACTGGAGCGCCACACGCAGTGGGGGTTGGACCTGTTGGACAGATACGTGAAGTTTGTTAAAGAACGCACGGAGGTGGAGCATGCTTACGCCAAGCAACTGCGGTGAGACCCCCCAAGGGTAGATGCTTGCCAGACTGGGACTCCCTCCCTGGGCCCCGGGGTTGAGGTAGCGACGTGGGAGGGCCAGGTGCTCAGCCTCCCTGCCTCTATCTCCCCTTAGGAACCTGGTCAAAAAATACCTTCCCAAGAGGCCTGCCAAAGATGACCCTGAAGCCAAGTAAGAATCCAAGAAGATAGCACAGCCCTAGACTCAGCGTGGGGAGGGGTGGGTGGGCCTCTCTTTCCCTGCGGCCATGCCCCCCGGCCACCTCACTTCCCACCTCCTTTCCCACCTACTTTGGAATCCTGTTCTGTAGCTGTTTTGGCGTGTAAATTCTCCGATTTCTGTTTTCCTTTTGCGTTGTAGTTGAGTGACTTTTTTCTTAATATTTATTATTTATTTATTATTTATTTTGTGTGTGGGGTGCAGCATGTATGCCATGGTGCACCTGTTGCTGCCAGAGAACAACTTGGGTAGTTGTTTCTCTCTTCTTTCTTCTCTCCTTGTAGATTCTGAGGATTGAACTCCAGTCCTCAGGCTTGGTAGCAATCCCCCTTATCTGCTGAGCCATCTTACAGGCTTATAGTTTTACTCTTTAGCCAGGGTCTTGCTGTGTATCTGGTTGGTTTGTTATTCCCCGTGTAGATCTCTACAGAAATCTAGTCAGATCTCTAACTCCTTCTGTCCCAGCTTCCTGAGTGCTGGAATGACAGGCACATACCCCTAAGCCAGGCTTGGGACAGTGACTCTGTCTCTGTTTTTCCTTGTCTGCGATTGGGTCTATTGACAGTTTTTCCTACACTGTAGGGTTTGGGTGAAAAGGAACAGAGTTCATCTGTTAAAAAACAGTGACCAAAGCAGAATATATTGGTGCACATCTGTCATACTCTGGGAGGTAGAGGAAGGAAGATGGGAAGTTCAAAACCAGCCTCAACTATATAGGGAGTTTGAAGCCAGCCTGGGCTACATGAGACCCTGACTCACAATTCTGAATGAATAAGCCAATGGTCAAGACATAGTAATTGTCAGAGCTTTTAACTGTATTTTGCACCTTTAAAATTTTTTTGGTGGTTTATTTTTATGTGTTTGGGTGTTTTGCCTGCATGAATGTAAGTGTACCATGTGAGTGTGTGGAACTGGAGTTACAAATGGTTGTTAGCCACTATGTGTGTCCTGGAATTCGAAGCCGGGTCCTTTGCAGCCAGTACTCTTAACTGCTGAGTCATTTCTCTAACCCCTGTACCCTTCTTTTTAAAATCTAAAGGGTGAATGGGCATGGAGGCACATGCCTTTAGTCCCAGCACTCAGGAGGCAGAGGCAGGTGGATCTCTGTGAGATTGAAGCCAGCCTGGTCTACATGGTGAGTTCCAGGCTAGCTGGGGTATAGGGAGATCCTGTCTGAAAAATAAATAAGTAAATAAATAAAATCTAAAAGATGAGCTGGGTATGGTGGTGTATGCCTGCCATCTTAGCCCTTGGGAAGTTGAGGCAGGAGGATTGTGAGTTCCAGGCCAGCCTGGGGTACATAGCAAGACTCTATCTGAAATAAATGAATAAATAACTCATTAGATTTCAACTTCTAGCCCAATGAGGTTGTTGTAAATAATAGATTTTTATTCCACATAGTGTGAACATGGCTTTGTGAGGATTGAATATATATGTTTGTTTTTGTTTTGTTTTTTGCTTTTTGAGACAGGGTCTTCCTGTAGCCCCAGCTGGCCTGGAACTCCCTATGTCGATTAGGCTGGCCTCAATCTCACAGAGATCCACCTGCTTCTGTCTCCTGAGTGCTGGGATTAAAGGCGTGCACCATCACACTTGTCAAGACCTTGATAGCCCAGGCTGACCTGGAACTTGATATGTAGGCAAGGATGACTTTGAACCCCTGATCCTCCTGCCACCACCTCCTGGGTGCTGGGATGACAGGAGTGCAGAGCCGTGTCAGGCACATGTCACACTCTACTATCCTGACCCCTTGTGTCCCCTCCCCCAGGTTCAGCCAGCAGCAGTCTTTTGTCCAGCTTCTCCAGGAGGTTAATGATTTTGCAGGCCAGCGAGAGCTGGTGGCTGAGAACCTGGGTGTCCAAGTGTGTCTGGAGCTGGCCAAGTACTCTCAAGACATGAAGCAGGAGAGGAAGACGGTGAGGGCTTCCCCCTGCTGGGGCTTGCTGAGAGGGTCCTACAGGAGCCTGGCTGAGGGTCTCCACACTTTTTTCCACAGCATTTCCAGGAAGGTCGCCGGGCCCAGCAGCAGCTAGAAAATGTATTCAAGCAGCTGGAGAATGTGAGTCCAAGACAGGGAGCCGGGTGCTGCCACTGGTCCAGAGCCCCCTGCGTGCTGTGCCCAGGCCTCCCTCCCCCTCGGCGGTGCCAAGCACAACTTTTGTCCCTGCACATTTTGTTTTGAGACAGAGTCTCTTGTAGCCCAGGCTGGCCTAGAATTCTCTATGTGGCCTAAAACTTTCTGTGTGAAACTTTCTATATGTGGTGTATGCACAGGTTCATGTAGGTGTGTACATGCATGTGTGTGTGTGCATGCATGTGGAGGCTTGTGGTTGACACTGGTGTCTTCCTCAGTCGTTCTCCACTTGTGTCTTGTCTTTTTTTTGACATAGGTCTCCCTGTAGCTCAAGCTGGCCTGGAACTCACTATGTAGCCCAGGCTGGCCTCTGTTTCACAGAGATCCACCTTCCTCTGCCTCCCAAATGCTGGGATAAGAGGTGTATGCCACCACGCCCAGCCCAATTTTAAAAAAGAAATATTTTATTTATTTTATTTTTATGTGTATGAGTATATTGCCTGCCTGTATGTAAGTGTACCCATGTTGTATCATGCCTGCGGAGGTCAGAAGAGGGCGTCAGATTGATCCCCTGGAACTGGAGTTCCAGATGATTGTTAGCTGCCATATGGTGCTGGGAATTGAACCTGGGTCCTTTGCAGCCAGTGCTTTTAACTGCTGAACCAGCTCTTTATATGTGTGTGTGTGTGTGTGTGTGTGTGTCTATGTGTGCCTGTGTCATGTATGTGTGAGGCAGAGGACAAGTTGTGGAGTTGGTCCCTTCCACCCTCATGTGGGTTCTGGGACAGACTCAGATATCCAGGCTTGTGTAGCAAGTGCTTTTAGTTGCTGAGTCACCTGGCTGGCCATGTTTCATTTTTTTTAAATTAATTTATTTTTATTTCATGAGTATGAGTATTTTGCCTGCATGTATGTAAGTACACCACATACATGTTAACAATACCCATGAAGGCCAGAAGAGGGTGTTGGATCCCCTGGACCTGGAGTTACAGTTGTTAGCCTCCATGTGGGTGTTTGGAACTGAACCCTGTTGCTCTGCAACAGCATCCAGTGCTCTTAGCTGAGCCGGCTCTCCAGCCTCCTGTTTTGTTTTGGGGGGCAGGGTCTCAGGGTCCTGGCAGGGTCCAGGTTGGCCCTGAACTCCTGAGCCTTCTGATTGCTGGGATGACTGAGCTGTGCCACCATGCCAGGTTTTACCCGTGCTCTACCGGCCCCCCTCTCCTGTTTGGGAGGAGGCAGTTTCTTTACTCAGGTTCTGTCTCTTGGGTAGAGTAAGCGGAAATTCGAGCGGGACTGCAGGGAAGCCGAAAAAGCAGCCCAGACTGCGCAGCGACTAGATCAGGACATAAATGCAACCAAGGCGGATGTAGAAAAGGTAATGCGAGGTGTGGTGGAGATGGGGGCCTGCAACAGGCTTGTGGGGTATGCAGAGTGGAATGCAGGATGGGGTGTAGGGCTGGATGCAGGACTAGATGAAGGAGCAGATGCAGGGCAGATGCAGGGTGGGATGCAGAGTAGGTGGAAGGCAGTTTGCAGGGCGGGATGCGGGGCGAGATGGAGGGCCAGATGTCGCTGGAAACTTCACCGGGATATCCCACTGCCCAGGCCAAGCAGCAAGCCCACCTTCGCAGCCACATGGCAGAAGAAAGCAAGAATGAATATGCTGCCCAGCTGCAGCGTTTCAACCGTGACCAGGCTCACTTCTACTTCTCCCAGATGCCCCAGATATTTGATGTGAGTGCTTTCCACTGGCTGAGAAAAGCCTCAGAATTAACCAGCTCCAACCCCTGGGTGAGAGCCTCAGTTGCCACATCCACCTCCAGATGGAAAGAGAGCAACAGCCCCCCAATCCCTTATCTCAGCACTCTGGAGGCAGAGTGAGGGGATGGTTCTGGTTCAAAGCCAGCCTGGTGTACACAGCAAGTGCCAGGAGAGCCAGGGTTGGGTAGGGAGTCCCTGTGTAGAAGGAGAAAGATGGAGGAACAGAGGGAGGAAGAGGGTGGGAGGGAAGGAAAAAAAGAAGGAAGGGGTGGATACCAGAAAGTTGGGAGGGAAGGAGGAGGGAGTTGGCTGGAAAGGAGGAAAAAGGGAAGGAAGGAAGGGAAAAGGGAGGAAGAGATTCCTTTCTTTGGTCTCCCCCCACCCAGGTCTCAACCCTAGGTCTCACCACCCCCAGGTCTCACCCCACCAGGTCTCACCCCCACCCCCCATCTCACCACCCCTAGGTCTCAATCTCCAGGTCTCGCCCCCAGATCTCACCACCCCTAGGTCTCAATCTCCACGTCTCACCACCC
>NW_008341457.1:461541-461762 GCF_000622305.1 Nannospalax galili | reverse complement strand
CCCCAAGGTCTCCCCCCCAAGGTCTTACCCTACCCCAGTCTCACCACCCAGGTCTCACCCCCCAAGGTCTCACCCCCCAAGATCTCACCCCCAAGGTCTCACCACCCCCAGGTCTCACCCACAGATCTCACCACCCAGGTCTCATCCCCCAAGGTCTCACCCACAAGGTCTCACCCTACCCCAGTCTCACCACCCAGGGCTCAGCCCCCCAGGCACCTCCC
>NW_008341457.1:456231-460869 GCF_000622305.1 Nannospalax galili | reverse complement strand
CCCACCCCCAAGTCTCACACCCACACCCCTCCAGGTCTCAAACTTCCCTGGTCTCTACCCTCTGCCACCACCCCACCCTGGTCTTAGGGTTGTCTGTGCTGAGCTGACTTTTCATGCACAGCTCTGCCTCCTTGCGGCCTCTCTTTGAGAAGCCCTTTCTGAGCTTCTAGACCCCTGGTCCTCTCTGAAAATGCCTGTGGCATTGTGTCTTCTCCCTAGCACTGGGCATAGGGGCCGATGGTCTCCATCTACTGGCTAACTCACCCCAAGCTGTCCTTATCACAGAAGCTACAGGATATGGATGAACGCCGGGCCTCTCGCTTGGGGGCCGGGTACCGGCTCCTCTCTGAGGCGGAACTCCAGGTGGTCCCCATCATTGGCAAATGCTTTGAGGGTATGAAGGTGGCTGCGGAGTCCGTGGATGCTAAGAATGTGGGTGCCCAGTGTGGATCCATTGGGGTGAAATGTGGGCTAAGGGAAGGTGGCCCCCAAAAGTAGCCCTTTGATCAAGCCTCTGACTGTCCCACCCTTGTCCCCTCCCGCAGGACTCTCAGGTCCTCATAGAACTACACAAATCAGGCTTCGCCCGGCCTGGCGACTTGGAATTTGAAGACTTCAGCCAACCCATGAACCGCGTGCCCTCAGACAGCAGCCTGGGCACCCCGGATGGCAGGTCGGAGCTCCGAGGAGGCTCGGGCCGCAGCCGTGCCAAGCGCTGGCCCTTTGGGAAGAAGAGCAAGGTGGGGTCCGAAGCTCTTGGGGCGAAGAGAGGGTGAGAAGGGGGACAGTCAGCCGGGGCCACCACTGAGTCAGCTCCAGCCACCCGGACAGGGAAGCCCTGGGCAGGAATTTTCCTCTTGGCTATGGGCCCAGGCTGGAGGGAAGGAAAGCTAGGAGGTGGGTTAGCCAGCTGGCTGGTTCCTCTAGGATGAGGAGGACAGGGTGGCTGGCCTGTGGCATCTGTTTGCTCCTTCCCAGAATGCAGTGTGGCCTCAGGGATGGTGTGACAACTGGTGACACTGTCCCTGGGAGACCCCCTTCCCTATCGCCATCTTCTAGACCAGTTGGACATCCACTGCTTGTGCCCTGTCTGTATGGGACTTTTGGGTCTTAAGGCCCATTGTATATCTTGCTGCCCCTCAGCTTCTCCCTCCAATGCCCTGTCTCTTCCTAGATACCTTTGAATGGGCTTCTTCTTTTGGTCTCTCTCTCTTTTTTATTTTAGTTTTAAGTTTAGTTTGGTTTGTTTTTTTGGAGATTGGTTTTTTGGAGAGTAGCCTCAGCTGACCTGGAACTCACTATGTAGACCAGGCTGGCCTTGATCTTTCAGAGATCCACCTGCCAGTTTCCTCTCCAGTGCTGGGATTAAAAGTATACACCACCACGCCCAGCCTTATTTATTTTGTGTATGTGGAAGTTGATTCTCTTCTTCTACCATGGGGGTCTTGGGGATGGAACTCAGGTCCTCGGCCTTGGAGGCAAGCCTCTTTCCCCACTCCTCTGACTGGGCCCTGGTTCCCACCCTCCTGTCCTTCGTCAACACCCTCCCACCCCTGATTTTCTGTTGCTTTCACAAATGCGTTCTGTTGATCGTACATTTCAGTTGTGATTTTACCTTTTTTTCCTCTTTCTCTATTTTGTTTGTCCGGTTTCCTGTGTCCTGTTCATCCATCCTTCCATCCATCCATCCATCCATCCATCCATCCATCCATCCATCCATCCTCCGACTCTACATCCTCTCACCTCCATCCCTCACCCATCCCCCCTTCCCTGGCCCCCACTGGTAGCCACGTCCCCCACCTCTGTCCCCCCTGGGGGGTCCCCTACCCTTGACATTGTCTGATGGATCCCCGTCCCCACGATCTGGCCGTGACCCCTTGGCTATACTGAGCGAGATCAGTAAGTCTGTCAAACCGCGGTTAGCATCCTTCCGCAGCCTCCGGGCCCGTGGGGTAAGTGGAGGCCGGATGCTGGGATCCTGAGCTGTTCTCGCCGCCTGCTGGGTCCCCCACTCCAGCTTTGCTCTGTGCATGGCCTCATGACCCCAAAACCCTGCCAGGGGAGGAAGGTGGACCTAGTGGTCTCAGGAGTGAGAGAAATGCCTGAAAGTGGAGGGTCTTGGGTCCTAAATTCAGTGTTTGTCCTGCATTGCAGACAGTGGCAACCGAAGATTTCAGCCACCTGCCCCCGGAGCAGCAGAGGAAACGGCTGCAGCAGCAGTTGGAGGATAGAAACCGGGAGCTTCAGAAGGAGGTTGACCAGAGGTGAGGGTGCTGGGTGGGGGTGCTGGGTGGGGTGAGGGTGCTGGGTGGTTGTGAAGGAGGAGGGTGACCTGCAGAAGAGACTGAGCAAGAGTGCTCAGAAGCTGGGCTGTGGTCGGAGGTGGAGCCTGGGCCGTGTACCTGAGCCTTGGGTTCATTGCCAGCACCACCAGGGGAAACAGTGATGAAGTGACACGCACAGTCTTGCCAGCCAGGTCTAGGCTCTAGTGGTGATCTGTGTGTGTGTGTGTGTATGTGTGTGTATGTGCAAGTAGTGCTTGTGTATGTCTATGTGTGCATATGAATGCTTGTGTCTGTGTGTGTACATTTGTGCATGGGTATATGTGTGTATGTCTGTGCTTGTGTCTGTGTGTGCATGTTCGTGAGTGCTTGTGTCTATGTGTGTGCACATGTGTCTGTATGCATGCGTATATCTGTGAGTGTGTGCATGTGAGTGCTCTTGTGTGTCTGTGTATATGTGAACATGTATGTGTCTCTCATGGGTGTGTGTATGCATATGTACATATGTGTGTGTGCATGTGTGTTTGCATGTGTGCATTTGTGTGTGCATGTTTTTGTAAATCTTTGTGTGCATGTCTGTGTGTCTGTGCATATGGAGATAAGAAGTCAACTATGAGGTATCCACTTTGTGTTTATTTTTGTGGGGTGTGCATGCTGGTACACCTGAGTGTGTGTGTGTGTGTGTGTGTGTGTGTGTGTGTGTATGTATGTGTATGCACATGCACAGAGGCGGGGTGTGTGTGTTGAGCATCAAGTGTTCTCTGTCACTTACTTGTTTGAGGCACAGTCTCTCCCAGGACCGGGACCTTGCTTTATTCTGCTAGGCTGGCAGCAAGCCCCAGGAATCCTCCTGTCTCCACCCCCATAGCACTGGGGTTACAGGCAGGTGTGTGGCCTCAGCTTGTTACGAGGGAGCTGGGATCTGAACTCCGGACCTCAGGGTTGCACAGCAAGTGCCATCTCTCCAGCCCCCCATCTTATCTTTTTTTCTTCTTCTTTTTTTTCCTTTGACATAGGGTCTCCCTATAGCCCCAGCTTGTGTGGAACTCATCAGGTAGCCAGGCTGACCTTGATCTCACAGAGATCTGCCTGCCTTTGCCTCCTGGGTCCTGGGATTAAAAGTGTGCGCCACCACACGTAGGTTAACTCATCTTTTCTTGGGACAAGGTCTCACTGAGTGGTCTCAGCTGGCTGGCCATCCAGCCCCAGGTGTGTCCGGCCTCCACTCCCCAGCCCTGGGATTATGAGCATGTGCCACTATGCTGGTTTTTTCTGTGGGTTCTGGGACTCAGACTCACGTCCTCATTCCTGCAGCACTTTACTGATGAGCCATTGCCCCAGCCCCACCTGGTGGTTTTACTGGTGATTTCTGCCACACAGCTGGGGGTGGCAACACCTGTCTGTAATTTCAGGCTGAGGCAGGAGGATCTTGAGTTCCACGCTAGCCTGGGCTGCATAGGGAGCTACACGTAAGTCCCTGCCTCAAATTAGCAACAGGAAAAAAAAAAGTAAATGAAAGAAACCATTACTTTCCATCTTTTATAAGTCATTCCAGCAAACAGAAAATGACTTCAAGCTGCCAGCTCGTTTAGAAAGCCCTGGAGTCTCAGTTCCTATATCAGTTAGCAAATTCTAATCTCAGATATAAAATGCCAGTCAGGCAAATCTAATGGTCTATTAGAAAATAATTCATCATGTGGTATTGGATGAGGTAGAACTTCAGGCTTAAAAATAGCCACATTGGGGACTGGAGAGATAGCTCAGTGGTTAAGAGTACACGCTGCTCTTCTAGAGAATCTGAGTTCGAGTCCCAGCACCCATGTCAGGCAGCTCATGACCTCTTGTAACTCCAGCTCCAGGGGATCCAGTGCCTCTGGCTGCCCTGGGCACTGGCACTCATGCACACACACACACACGTACAGATAAGTTTAAAAATAGAATAAATACAAACCAGGTGTGGTGGTGCACACCTGTAGTCCCAGCACTTGGGAGGCAGAGGCAGGTGGATCTCTGTGAGTTCAAGGCCAGTCTGGTCTACATAGTGAGTTCCAGGACAGCTGGAGCTACAGGGAGACACTGCTTCAAAAAAGACCAAAAAAAAAAAAAGAATGAATACTAAGAAAACCCAAATAGTCACAGTGGGCTGACGAGAAAGCTTAGTGGCTAAAGGCGCTTACAACCAAAGCCCCAAAACCTGAGTTCAATCCATGGCTTCCATGTGGTAGAAGGAGAAACCCAATTCCTGGAAGTTGTACTCTGACCACAGATATGCTGTGGTATGTATAAACCCTCACTCTCAGGCATACCTAGGCATATGCAAATAAATTTTTAAAAATTAAAAAAATAATTTTTATTA
>NW_008341457.1:419442-456037 GCF_000622305.1 Nannospalax galili | reverse complement strand
TTTTTATTTTTATGTGTATGAGTGTATTGCCTGCATGTGTGTGAGTGTACCTGTGTCATGCAATGCCTGAGGAAGTCAGAAGAGGATATTGAATTCTTTTGGAATTGGAGTTATGAATGGTTGTTAGCAGCCATGTAGGAGCTGGGAATCAAACCCAGGTCCTCTGTAAGAGCAGCCAGTGCTGTTAAATGCTGAGCCAACTCTCCTGCCCAAATAAAAATTTAAAAAGGCTATAGTACTAACTTACGTATGTTTTTCAACATTTTAATTGCTTAATTTTAGTTTTGAAGACAGGGTTTTCCTCTATAGCTCAGTTCAAACTCATGACAGTTCTGTCTCAAGCTCCGGCATGCTAGGATAACAGGGGTATGGAACCATGTCCTGTTGTATGTTTTACAGGGAGTTATTCTGTGCCTATGCTGAGCCATGCCCACAGCCCCTCACTGGGGGACTCTAGGCTGCCACTCTGCCCCTGAGCCATGCCCCCAGCCCCTCACTGAGAGACTCTAGGCTGTCACTCTGCCCCTGAGACACACCCCTAGCCCCTCACTGGGGGATTCTGGGAAGGGACTTGGCTATTGATACATGTCCTCAGTCCTCTTTTTTACTTAGTTTGATGCTGTGTCTTGATAAATTTCCCAGGTTGGTCTGGATCTTTAAATCCTTGTGCTTCAGCCTCCTAAGGAGCTGGGCTGACCAATCTGCACCAACAGACTCAGCTTCAAAAAAACTTAGTACACTGAAAAAGAAAACCCATCTAAATTGTTGAGTGTTACCCCAACAATACCAAGACATTTGAAGATCAAGAAATCTATCAGTCTAATTGACTATCCTAATTGGATCAAGAGAAGGAAAATTGGATATTTATCTATTTAATTTCGGGACTACTTAAGCTATTTACAACTTAAAAATCTGCCAGATATTTTTAAAAGGATAGGAGAAACTTTACTCACTCTTTCCAAAGAACAGACTCCTCTCCCCAGCCTCCTTACGTAACAGGAAGGATGCTTGCCATGAGTAGCAGGTGGCCAAATTCTATTTGGCCATTCTTTTTTCATTCTTCTTTTTTTGTTTATTTGTATGTGTGTATTGCCTGCATGTTTGTATGCATGTTGTGCAGTGCCCATGGAAGAGAGGGTGTTGGATCCCCTAGAACTGGAGTTATGGACAGTTATTAGCTGCTATGTGGGTTCTGGGAATCAAACCCAGGTCCTCTGCAAGAACAGCCAGGGCTCTTAAATGCTGAGCATCTCTCCAGCCCCTAATTTATTTATTTTTATTTTATGTGTGTGAGTGTTTTGCCTGCATGAATGTGAGTGCACCATGTGTGTGCAATGCCTACGGAGTCCAGGAGAAGGTGTTGGATTTCCCCATAGACCAGTCTGGCCTCTATCTCACAGAGATCCACCTGCTATCTCTGTAAATTCGAGACCAGCATGGTCTACATAGCAAGCTCAAGTCAGCTGGGGAGATCCTGTCTCAAAAAAATCAGAAAAACCCACCAAAATAAGATCCATGTGCCTGTGCCTCCTAAGTGCTGGTTCTAAGTGTGTGTGTGTGTATGTGTGTGTGTGTGTGTGTGTGTGTATGCACAGAGGCATCTGCCTGCTGTCCTGCTCCATCTCTCTCTACCTTACTCCTTTCAGACAGGGTCTCTCACTGAATCTGGAACTAGGCTGGAACAGTCACTGAGCCCTGTCTTCCCTACTCCCCTTCAGTGTGATACCCAACTTGTTGCTAGGTACTAGGGATTCAAATTCAGATCCTCATGATTGCAAAGCAAACTCTCTTCTCTCTTACCCACTGAAGCCCCCCCCCCCGCCCTACCTAGTCTACCACCTTGTTTTTTCAGACAGGGTCTCTTACTGTCCTGGGGCTCACCTGTTCAGTTAGGCTGGTTGGCCAGTAAGCCCCCAGGGACCTTCTGGTCTCTGGATCCGGGATTGCAGGTGTGCACCACCATGCCTGGCTTTTGAATATTTGTTTGTTTGTTTGTTTGTTTCTTTCTTTTGTTCTTTCTTTCTTTAATCATTTAAAAATATTTTTATTTATTTATTTCTATGTGTATGAGTGTAGCCTGCATGTATGTAAGTGCACCTGTGTCATGTAATGCCTGTGGGGGTCAGAAGAAGGCATTGGATCCCCTGCACCTGGAGTTAAGGACAGTTGTTAGCTGCCATGTGGGTGCTAGGAATTGAACCCTGGATCTCCGTAAGAGTGGCCAGTGCCCTTAACTGCAGAGCCCACTCTCCAGGCCCCATACAAGCTTTTGATGTAGGTACCGTACTGTATTTGAACTTGGGTCCTCATGCTTGGTCAACAAGCATTTTACTGACTGAGCCATCTCCCCATCCCCTATTTTGATTTTTTGTTGTTTGTTTTTGAGACAGGGTCTCTCTGTAGCCCTGACTTGGAACTCACTGTGTAAACCGGGCAGGCCTCAATCTCACAGAGATCTGCCCACCTCTGCTTCCTGAGTGCTGGGACTAAAGGCGTGTACCATCACTCCTGGATCCCTGTTTTTATTTTTTGAAGTGTCTCACTAAATTGTCCAGCTTGGTCTTGAATTCATTCCATAGCCCAGGCTGGCCTTGAACTTGCCATCCTCCTGCCTCCTCAGTTGCCACCATGCCCAGCCACATTTGAGTTCATCAGCAGTATCTTTCCTGTCTCCTTGAGCCTATTTTTTACTGTTTTAAAAATAATTCTATTTATTTGTTTATTTAATGTATGTGGGTATTTTGACTATATGCATGCACACCATGTGGGTGCAGTGTCCACAGAGGCCAGAAGAGGGTGTTGGATCCCCTGGAACTGGACTTACATATGGTTGTTAGCAGCCATGTAGGTGCTGGGAACTGAACTCAAGTCTTCTGGAAGAGCAGCCTGGGCTCTTAACCTCTGAGCCA
Source organism: Nannospalax galili (assembly GCF_000622305.1). NCBI lineage: Eukaryota > Metazoa > Chordata > Mammalia > Rodentia > Spalacidae > Nannospalax > Nannospalax galili. Next base: position 453,128 of record NW_008341457.1, on the reverse strand, counting down.
CCTCTCCAGCTCAAGCCTGTTTTTTTACTTAAGTATGTGTTATTTGTTAAATATGTGTTATCCTGTCTGTCTGTCTGTCTGGTCACAGGGAGGCCCTGAAGAAGATGAAGGATGTATATGAGAAAACACCCCAGATGGGGGACCCAGCCAGCTTAGAGCCCCGGATCACAGAAACACTCAGCAACATTGAGAGGCTCAAGCTGGAAGTGAGGAAATATGAGGTCAGGTCACAGGCCCTGGGGAGGGGCAGGCGCCAGCTCTGTGAGTCACTGCTGGGTGGGGGATAGGGAAGCACAGTGGGGACAGAATCCATCTGCTTCCCATCAGAGCTTTGGGTGTGCATGAGTGATCTCAGAAAACGTACCCAATCCAGAGTGGGCTGACCTCGGTGCCCTGCCCTGGAACTCACCCTGTGATCCCCAACCAACCAACCAACCCCAGGCCTGGTTGGCAGAAGCTGAAAGCCGAGTCCTTAGCAATCGAGGGGACAGCCTGAGCCGCCATGCCCATCCCCCGGATCCTCCCACCACCGCCCCTCCTGACAGCAGCAGCAGCAGCAACAGTGGGTCCCAGGATAACAAGGAGAGGTGAGCTGGAAACCAGCAACAGGTGTGAGGTGGAGGGGAGAGCCCCTGCCTAGAATCCCCAGTGAGGGGCTGGGGGTGTGGCTCAGGGGTGGAGTGACAGCCTAGAATCCCCCAGTGACAGCCGGCATGTGGCTAGGGATCCAGGAGAATTTGGCTCATGTGCCTCTGTCCCCAACAGCTCAGAAGAGCCACCTTCTGAAGAGGGCCAGGACGTCCCCATCTATACTGAATTTGATGAGGACTTTGAAGAACCTGCATCCCCCATTGGCCAGTGTGTGGCTATCTACCAGTTTGAAGGTGTGACTAAGCCCTGGGGTGGGATTGAGGCAGTAGTTTCTTTTCTTGCTGCTGTGACAAAAGCAACTTAAGTTGGAGGTTGTATGTAGCTCAGTGGTAGAGAGCTTGATAGCACATGAGGTCCTAGGTTCAATTCCGAGCACTGCCCCCTAACAAAACAACTAAGGAAGGGTTTTATTATTTTATTTTTATTTATTTATTTAACTTTTTTGTTTTATTTATTTTTATGTGTACAAGTGATTTGCCTACATGTGTGTAAATGCACCAAGTACATGTAATGTTCACAGAGGCCAGAAGAGGGCATTGGATCCCCTGGAACTGGAGTTACAGATGGTTGTTAGTCACTTTGTGGGTGCTGGGAACTGAACCCAGGTCTTCTGCAAGAGCAGCCAGTGCTCTTAACTTCTGAATTCTTGCTCTAGCCCCTTATTTTTAATTTTATACCATTTAAAAAACTTATTTTGCATGTGTGCAGAGACCAGAGAACAACTTGCTGGCACTGGTTTTCTCCTTCCGCCATGTAGGTGTCCAGGACTGAGCTCAGGTCCTCAGGCTTGTTGGCACGTGCCTTTACCCAATGTGCCCTGAAGTTTTCCTTTTCTTTTTTCATTTTCTGAGAGAGGGTCTTCCTGTAGCCCCAGCTGGCCTGGAACTTGTTATGTAGCCCAGGCTGGCCTTTATCTCACATTCACCTACCTTTGCTTCTTGAGTGCTGGGATACAAGATGTGTGCCACCACGACCAGCAATTTCTCTTTCTTATTCTGTCCAGGCCCCCAGCCCATGGAATGGTGCTGTTGGTGCAGGGGTGGGTCTCCCACTTCAATTTACCTCATCTAGACTCTCCTACACAGACAAGCCCAAAGGTTTTCTCTCAGATGATTCTATATCCTGTCAAGCCTACAAGATTAAGGCATCTCACTCTGATACATCAGTTGCTTGGGGCAGTGCTTTCTGGTTAAATTTACCTAAATTGGAACTTGGGTCCTGTCCTCCCCATTTCCCAACAGGATCCAGTGAAGGTACTATCTCCATGTCGGAGGGGGAAGACCTCAGTCTGATGGAGGAAGATAAGGGTGATGGATGGACTCGAGTCAGACGGAAACAGGGAGGCGAGGGCTATGTACCCACCTCTTACCTCCAAGTCACGCTCAACTGAACCCCACCAGAGCCAGGAAGAGGGGCAGGGGCATCAGCTGCTGCTCCTGGGCTACAGGGGGCCCCCAGGACCTATGCACTTTATTTCTGCCCTTGTGGCTTTTGGCTGAAACCTGTTGAACCTGCTGTCCCTCCTCCCCACTCCACCTTACACCTCACAGGGACCCATCGTGCCTTCTTGAGTGGCTGTACATACTTGTCAATTAAGATCTTCCTGTTGATCAGCTTGGGCCAAGTTTTGTTTTATATTAAAAAATATATATTATATAAAGTTCTTGGTCCCTATGCCTCTGATATTGGGACTAGATTCTCAAAAGCTGCTTTCTGGACTCAGTGGTTAGGAGTGCTTGTTGCTTTTACATTTACAACCACCTGTAACTCCAGCTTCAGGGGATCTGACACCCTCTTCTGGCCAGCACAAGCAGGTGCACTCAGATGTGTACATACCAACAAACACACGTAATTTTTAAAAAGATTTTTATTTTAAAAAACATTTTATTTTGAGTGTATTGCCTTCATGTATGTAAGTGCACCTGTGTCATGCAATGCCTGTGGAAGTCAGAAGAGGTCATAGGATTCTCCTGGAACTGGAGTTATAGTTATTAGCTGTTAGCTGCTGTGTGGGTGCTGGGATCTGGACCTGGGTCCTCTGCAAGAGCATCTAGTGTACTGAGCCAGATGTGTAGTCCATGTGTATATGTGTGTGTATCAGTACTAGAGCCGATAGAGGTCAGAGGTGCTGGATCTTCTGGGGCTGGAATCACAGGTTAGCCACCTGACATGGGTGGGAACTGAGCTCAGGTTCTCTGAAAGAGCAGTATATACTCTTAGCCACTGAGCCGTCTCTTTTCCATGTTATTTATTATTTTTATTTTATGTGTATGAGTGTATTGCCTGCATGGGTCTAAGAGCACCCATGTCATGCAATGCCTATGGTGGTCAGAAGAGGATGCTCCGGAACTGGAGTTACAGTTTGTTAGTTGCCATGTGAGTGCTGGGAACCCAACTTGGGTTCCCTGCAAGAGCAGCCAGTGCTCTTAAGTGCTGAGCCATCTCTCCAGCTCCCCTTACCCCCCCTAATTTTTTTTGGGCGGGGGTCTTTTTGAGACAGGGTCTCCCTGTAGTCCCAGCTGTCCTGAAACTCACTATGTAGACCAGGCTGGACTTGAACTCACAGAGATCCGTCTGCCTCTGCCTCCCAAGTGCTGGGATTAAAGGTGTGTGTCACCATGCCCAGCTCATCCCCCCTAATTCCTTAAAGCTACTTTTTGTTTTTTTTTTTTGAGACAAGGTCTCCCTATAGCCCTTGATATGTAGATCAGGCTAGCCTGGATCTCAGAGATCCACCTGCCTCTACCTCTTAAATGCTGAGATTAAAGGCATGTGCCACCATGACCAGCCCTAAGCCACCTATGGGTCACATAGGGAATGAGGAAGGGAAGGTGAACTTGGGTACACCCCAGGCAATCCTTGTCCCTTCTGTGTAAGTCATCACTGAGTACTTGTGACTCCAGTAGAGGAAGAGAGGTGCCAAACTTCATTCCTCCTGTATGTGATTCAGCCTGCTCAGAGCAAGCAGCATTTATTGAGTACCTACTGTCTGCCAAGCATTCTCCACCTACAGTCTCATTCATGTATTGAACTTTCATTCTGGCCGCATTACCCTAGAAAGTAGTCTGCCACATATTAAAGACATGCATAGAGAGGTCAAATAATTAGCTGGAAGTCACACGGTATTTAATAGGTAGAGTCAAATCTGAACTTTGATACCAGATTTGCAAAATGTTTTGACTTTGAAAAGCCACCTGTTCACCATGTGGCTGCTTTTTGGGTGTCCTAGCTGCAGGGGAGACTATGAGGGGTTGTCTCCAGATACCTGGGTGGGTCTCTTGGTAAAAAGGAGGATGCTACTGCACCCCGCTTGGTCCATTCCTTGGAGTGGAGTCAATTTTTAATGGGGAAATTCCTGCAAACTTTGACTCCATCTTTTATGGAGGGGCATTCCAATCCACCATGAATTTTTTTTGAGACAGGGTCTCATGTAGCTAGCCCAGGTTATCCTCAAACTCACTATGTAACTGAGGCTGGTCTTGAATTCTTTTTGTTGTTGGTGGTTTTTGAGACAGGGTCTCACTGTGTATCCCTGGCTGGCCTAAATTTCACGGATTCACCTGCCTCTGCCTCCATAGTGCTGGGATTAAAGGTATGCACCACTGGCCAGGCTTGGGCTTGAATTCTTTTTTTTTATTTTTAATTAAAATTTTATTTATGCGTATGAGTTTTGCCTGCTTTTATGTAAATGTACCCGTGTCATGCAGTGCCTGCGGAGACCAGAAGAGGGCGTTGGATCCCTGGAACTGAAGTTATGAATGGTTGTTAGCCATCATGTGAGTGCTGGGAACGAAGGCCCAGTCCTCCATAAGACTGGCCAGTGCGCTAACCGCTCAGCATCTCTCCAGGCCCAGCCTTGAATTCTTGATCTTTACATCTTCAGTTCCCAAGTGCTGCGGTTACAGGTGTGGGCCCCCTGCGCAAGATTAACCATGAGCCTCTTGAAGAGCTTGGGGCAATTTTCTTGGTCTTTTGGGGAGTTCCCCCAAAGTGTGGAGGTCCCCTCCAGAGTACAGATGGAGTGGGGCTCGGTTCTCAGCCATGAGGCTCTAGACGTTCAGACAGCACGCAAAGGACACGATGGAACTTCTCCAGGCGTTCGGCTCTGGGGGCCTGAGCGCCACGACTCCCCCAGAGCAGCCTTCGTAGGAAGCTGGTGGTCAGAGCTTCTCTCAGTTCTAAGTTAGGCTGGAATCCTGTAGGCAAAGTCAGGTATGGTGGGGGTGGGGCCCAGGCCTCTCCCTATACCGGTCTTCCAATCCTAGGGACTTTGACCTAGCAGAAGCCAGATGGGACTGGGCAGGGGTTACAGGGGAAAGGGGGCCCCTGGGATCTATGCAAGAACGAGAGTGGGGTACCACAGGGGCCTCGTGGAGCTGGGCTCAGCCAGGAGGCATGGGGCGGCCTGTCTAGGGACAAGATTCAGGGATCCCCACCATAGGGGCTATGCCCGGAGGCAGGATTGAAGGACAGGGCTGGTCAGCTTGGTAACCTTTGGGCTGTAACAGGCCACTTTGGAGGGTGGAGCGTCCAAGGGTTTTAGAAATGACCCAGGATAAGGAATCTTAGGGTCTGGGTTGGCCCTGGGTAGGAAAGAAGTGTAAGTCCGAGACCAGGATATGGGTGGGCCTAGGCAGGGGAGGAATCGGGATCTGGGCAGGATGTGGGCAGGCCTAGAACAGGGGGAGGAGTCAGGATCTGGGCACGTAGGAGAGGGAGGGACCGAGGAAACGTGCAGAAGGAGCCTGGCGGGAGGGCGAGGCCTAGGACACAGGGCTCAGGGACTTAGAGAAGACTTGAGGAGATTACCAAAGTGGAGCCTTGCCCAAGGGGCAGGAGTCCTTTCGAGGTGAGGCCAAGCAGAAGTAGGGACTAGGTCAAGGTGGGGCCTAGGGTCATTTTGGAGAGAACCAAGCCCAGTTTTCCCAGGTAGGATGTTGGGGGCGAGACCTCATGGAGGTAGCTCCCCGGGGTATGGTGGTCCCTTTGGGAGTGGAGAGCAATATTTGGAGCTCTGATTAGTGTTGGTAATGGGGGATGGGTGTGCATGCTTGGGGACAGCCCCACCCCCCCGGGGGTGTGGCGTCCCAGTTGGGCGGGACTTGAGAAGCTTGGTTTGGGGCTGGGGGGCAGGAGGGGGTCGCTCACCTCGCAGGCTCTGGACAGCAGTTCTGCGGAACTGGGGCGCGTCGCGGGCCACCTGCCGAACCCCTTGCAGAATGCGTAGCAGGCGGTCGCAGCCCTCGTCCAGCGGCCCCTCGAGCTCCTCGCCCTCCAGCAGGCGCACGGCGGGCACCACGTGTGGCACGGCAACCTCTTTGGGGTCCGAGGGTCCTGCAGAGGTGGGGAAGGGTCGGATCTGGGTTTGAGGCAGTGGGAGGGGGCGGAGGGTGGAGCCTAGGAAAGAGCAAGGGCGGGGCTTGTGCACAGCCAGAGAGGGTCCAGGGCAACGTGGAGCGCAGGGGAAGAGGAGGGTGGTGTCTGGAATGGAGGGCCGGGCCCAGGACACAAATGTTTCACGGGGCTGAGGCAGAGGGAGGCCGACAGAAAGGTTAGAGCCTAGCTTCAAGGGCAGGAGCCCCTGCCATGTGGGGCCTAGGATGCTGTCACAGGAAGGGGCAGGGCCCAGGGTAAGGATACAGTCAAGCACAGGCTCAGGCCTAGGGACTAGGAGGGCGAGATCTAGGGCAAGGGGTGGAGCCAAGGACAGGCCCACCGCAGGGGAGAAGCTTAAAGTTGGAAAATAGTCTAGGGAAGGCAGAGCCTAGGATGGGGCAGAACCTGGGGCTTGGAGGAGACTAGGATAGGGGAGGAGCCTGGGGCAGAGAAGCGCTTAAGATGGAGGCCCACCGTAGGAGTGGCGTAAACATTAAAATGGCTTGGGACTCTAGGTAGGGCTTAAATCTAGACTCTCACTTACCTGTGCCTTCATCCAGAGTCCGCATCAGCGGTTTTAACTCTTGCTCAAAGGCCAGTGCTGCCTCCGTGTGGCTCCTTCGAAGGTGGCGCCACGTATTTTCCAACCTGGATATCTGGAGGATGAGACAGGAGCCTAATTCTCCCCCTTTTCCCAGCCACCTGCACCCGGACTTCCTCCCCATCCCTGCCCCCCCCCACACCTGGGGCATGAGCAAGGCGCCCATGACTCCAGCCAGTCCCAGCAGGTCCCCAGCCGCCCCTGGCCTCAGTGCCAGTGCCACCTCCACCAGGCCTCTCAGTGCAGCCGCGCGCTCCTCCAGGGGCCCGGAGCAACCCAGCACCACCAGTGCAGAGGCCAGTGACAGAGTCTCGATCCTGCAGAGGTGGAATGCAAGGGTCTAGGGGCAGTAGGAGAGTTTGTGATGGGAGGGGGAGGGAGGAAACAGGAAGTGTCATTGCTCCCAACCCTCTCCACCATGGGGAACTATTTGGAGAGGGGAGGGAATATAGATCCCCCCACACCTCACCTCTCCAGCAGTTCCAACCTCAAGCGCTGGCCGTGGGGAAGTGTGAGTAGCTCCAGGCCAGAGGTCACCCCCATGGCATTTCTCTGACCCTTGGTCACTCCCAGGAGGCCTATAGCCTGGGCAGAGGAACAGAGAAGTGAGGGGAACAGACCATGTAGATGTCACGGGCCCTGCTCTGGCTTCAGCCCCTGTAGGGAAGCCTTTTTCTCCTCACTGAAACCTTGTCTCAAGGAGGGTGTGTGTGTGTGGGGAATCCTAAGAGTGGAGAAGAAAACTCACAAGGGTCAGGAAGTGTGGGAAACTCACAAGGCCCAGGAAATGGAGGAAAATTATAAGGGTCAGAAAGTGGAGAAACATAAAGTTCAAGAAGCTCCCCCAAAGTTACAAGATTCACAAGGTTCCCTCCCCAAGGTTTCATAAGCAACAGCCGTTGCTGGTGAGAGGAGACGTCTGTGGAGCTGCCTGCAAAGCTGTGCCAGGAACTTCAGGGATGCAGCTTTCCTGAGCCATTGCCCAGGCTGGCCTGCGCTTCTGAGGTGCTAACGCTGTCTCATCCCTGCCCCTCTAAGTAACTCCTCTCCCATACTCCTGTAAGTAACTCCAATAAACTCATCAATTCACTAAGCTGGACTTGGGTGGAACAGTTTCTTCTCTCTTTGGTGTCCTGGGTGACTAGACATTTGTTTATGTCTCCGTCAGGAAGTCACAATAGTCCCTTGTGGTGGAGGACCCTGGCAGGTGACCTACCTGGCAATCCACCAACAGCAGATGCAGGGCAGTGCTCTCAGGATGGTGCTCCACAAACAAGCCCCGGAGAGTACTCAAAACTGTGGGGTCCAGGGGCCGATTTTGGGGACCCAGTAGGCGGGAGGGGTGGTCAGGGGGGCTGAAAGAGACCTCAGCTCTCGGTCTCACAAAACATCTATTTCTCTCTTCCTCTTCCTCCTCCTCGGCTTCCCACCACGGGGTGTTTGGCTCTGTGCAGCTTGGTTTGGGGGCTATTTTTTGGGTACTGGGCACTCGGGGAAGGAGTTCACAGTACGTTGGGGGGCGCTCAGAGGTCAAGAAAGGTGTCCGGAGTGGCTTGGTGGGTGCCTTTGCATGAAGTTGTCCATCAGAAGCTCTGAGATTGTCAGCAGTGGTCCCCAAACGAGCCAGAGCCTTCACCAATGTGGGGTCACTGCCTGTGCGATGCAGGGCGGGCCTAGGCATATTGGAAGTTCCTGGGGGGTGTGAAGGGGGTCAGATGAGGTGGGGATGGGAGTGCACAGAAAAAATAGCTTAATGGCTTGGAGAAGGGAAGTATCTGGCTTTCCTTCAGGTGCTGGTTCACAGAAATAACAGGGAACACACCCCTCATCTTGGCCAAAACTTTGAGCCTTGACAATCTAACCAGGATAAATGACACACTTACCAAGGGCTTGAAAACTAACCTTCAGGACTTTGTTCATGTTCTGAATTCTGATACAATAGTCTGAGTTTGAGTGTGTGTGTGTACATGTTTATGCGCTGGTATGTGCACACACATGTGTGAATGTGGAGGCCAGGAGAGAACCTTGGGTGTCAGTCCCTAGACACTGTTTACCTTTTCTTCTTAAATTTTTGGACCTATTTATTTTTACTTTATGTGTATGAGCATTTTCCCCGTATGTATATAAGTGCACATGTGTGCAGTGCTCACAGAGGCCTGAAGAGGGAATCAGATCCCCTGGAACTGGATTTATAGATGGTTGTTAGCTGCCCTGTGGGTGCTGGGAACCAAATCTGGGTCCTCTGAAAGTGCTCTTAACTGCTGAACCATCTCTCCATCCCTCCTTTTTTTGAGGCAGGGTCTCTCACTGGCCTGGGGCTCACTGATTCAACTAGGCTGACTGAGCAGTGAGCCCTAGCAATCCTCCTTGTACCTTCCCAGGACTAGGTTAGAAGCCCACATCACCGTGTCTTGCCTCTTTTTTCTTCTTTTTTCTTTTCTCTTTCTTTAATGTGGGTTCTGGGGCGCAAACTCATGGCTTTCTGTTTGTATGGGAATCACTTTACTGACTGAGCTAGCTACCCAAGTTCCTCTCTTTCTCTCTCTCTTTCTCTCTCTCTCTCTCTCTGTTCATGTGGGTAAAGTGTGGATGCACATGTGCCATGGTGCATGTGTGGATGTCCGCATGTGTGGAAGTCAGAGGGCAGCCTCAACCGTGGCCCCTTCTGCCTTGTTGGGGGCCTCCTGATGTTCACTGCTTTGTATGCCAAGCTAGCTGGTGATGAGCCTCCGGGGTTCTCGTGTCTCTATCTCCTACCTTTGCCTTAGGTGTGCTGGGGTTACAGATATGAGCTCGCATGTTTGGCTTTACATGGGTTCTGGGGAGCTGAACCCTGATCTTCATGCAAGTGATTTACCACTGAGCCATCTCCTCAGCCCTCCCCACCCATTCTGAGACAGAGTCTCAATGGATAGGGTGGGCTGGTCTTGAACTCGAGATGCACCTGTCTCAGCCTCCCAAGTAGCCTCCATGACAGGCACACACCTGTAGCCCTGATGCATACATACACTTTGATACACACTCACAAGGTGTGTGGCCCCGTGTCAGTGCCAAAAGCTGGCATCATTTGCCAGAGCATGAAGTCAGGGCTCTGAGAAGGGGGAGCTGACAGCCTGAACTTCAATTGGGGAGTGAGTGGAGGGCCAGTCTGCCCTGTGCTGCCCTGGGGGACCCTCACCTGCTCCAGGGTGATCTGCGTCCCTTCCTGAGTGCTCCAAGTCTGCAGGGTGACTGGTACTCCACTTCCTCATTCTGGAGGACAGAAATGAGTGAGAGCTATAGACCCAATTTCAGCAGAGAAAACCCCATTTGAAGTTCTGGTCAACCAAACAAGCTCATCAAGCTCCCAGTGACGTTTAGTAATACCATCTTTATTTGTATTTTATTATTACTTTAAAAATATTTATTATATTTTATTATTTTATATGTATGAGTGTATTGCCTGCATGTTTGTAAGTGCACCCATGTTGTACAGTGCCTGCGGCGGTCAGAAGAGGGTGTTGGCTCCCCTGGAACTGGAGTTTTGGACAGTTGTTAGCTGCCATGTGGATGCTGGGAACTGCACCCAGGTCCTCTGCAAGAGCAGTCAGTACTCTTAACTGCTGAGCCATCTTTCCAGCCCCTTATTATTTGTTTTAATTTTATGTGTAGGAGTGGTTTACTTGCATGTATGTAAGTGCACCATGTGTGTGCAATGCCTATGGAGGCCAGAAGAGGACAGCGGCTCCCCTGGAACTGGAGTTAGAGATGGTTGCTAGCTGCTTAGCTGCTTTGTGGGTGCTGGGAACTGAACCCTGGTCTCCTGGAAGAGCAGCCAGTGCTTTTACCAACTGAACCATCCCTCTAGCCCCCTTTATTAATTTACTTTAATTCTGAGATGGGACTGTCAATGGTTCTGTGTTTCTGTCATCCCAGGTCTTATTGGCTGGAGGCAGAGTTCAGGATCATCCTCAGCTACATAGTGAGTTTGAGGCCAGCCTGGAGCTAAATGAGACAGGGGCTGAAAATAAAGAAAAGGAAAAGCAACGGATGGTTTGTACCTGAGAGGCCTGCTCTGGGCTAGGCTGTCAGTGAGTGCATCCTCGCTAAAGCTGCGCCTCAGGGGCCCCTGGCGAGTCACAGGCCTGGAGGCCACAGCTCCTGTGGCTTGGGACAGTAGGCGGCGGCCAGTCACGTAATTGTGGACCAGTGCTGACATGCTGGGAAACCTTTCATCTTCCAGCTGAAAGAGGGCCTTGGGGCGGCCTGGCCGGGGGCGTAGTACCACACGGAACACCTCGAAATGTAGGGGCTTGCCTCCCCAGCGGCAGGAGATGATGGGGTGGCCCCCACGGGATCCTGAAGCACGAACTAGGAAGTCTCCATCTCGTAGTAGAAGGCCTTCAGCTTCCTGAGGATGGAAGGGAACAGAAGGCAGTATTTAGAGACTTGTCCAGCCCCTCTCCCCTCCTCTCCCAACACTCAACAAAAGCACCACAGTACTGGGGATAGAACCAGGACGCCAAACATGCTAACCACAACCCCAGCCCCTTACTGGGGATTCTGGGCTGTCACTGTACCTCTGAGCCATACCCTCAACCCCTCACTGGGGGAGTCTAGGCTAGTGTTCTACTGCTGAGTTGTGCTCCCAGCATTACTGCTTTTTTTCTTTTTTTTTTGAGACAGGATCTCTCTATGTAACCCAGGCTGGCCTTGAATTGGAAATCGTCCTGCCTCAGCCTCTCCAGTGTTGGGATAACCGGTGTTTGCTACCACATCTGGCTCAATAGGTATTTGGTTTTGATTCTCACTGTATAGATTGGAAAACTGAGACCCAGGAAAATCAAATATCTTGTTCAAGATTCCATAGAATGTAAGCCATAGGGCTAGGATCTGGACACAGGATATCTGTTTCCAGGGTGTGTGATTTCAAGCACTTAACTTTCTGTCTTGCCATAATTTCATTAGCTGTCCAGGGTCCCAGGGCTTTGGAGTGTGACACAGAATTTGAGATGGGGATGGGGAGTCTCAACTTGAGAGAGAAATGCCAGAAGAGAGATGCTACCCAGAGGGGGAGACAGGCAGGAGCAACAGGGGTAATTTGAGGATAAGAACTCTCTTTAGACTCCATCACCATCCTCTACAGTATCCCAAGAAAGGGTGCTTTAAGTGCAGAGATTGACAGCTCCTAGTCAATGATGCTTTAAGAGCGTCTCCAAGTCTCCTAGACACCCCTGCCAACAGACTTTGACTGGATGTCCCTCATCCAACACTCAGGTTTTCCCACCCCACTGTGGGAGATTCTCTCCACCAGATGGTGCTAAGGCCGGTAGGGTTGATACCTGATGGGACAGGGGACCATGGTACCAGGGCTGGTTGGTGAGGTCCTCTTCATCCTGTGGCACCTGCATGGAACTCTTGGGAGAGGGTTTTAGAACTGATCTCTGTGTGTTCATCCAGCCTTGGGCTTCTGCATCTGCAAAATGGGAGCAATGAACTCTTTGTACCAAGGGGCTGGTTCCCAACCTTTCAATCTCATCTTATTTATTTATTTTAGCACTGTCCTAGTAGTTTAATTGTCTACTTAACAGAGCTTAGAGTCACCTGAGAAGGGAGTCTCAGTTGAGGGATTTCCCACATCAGATTGGCCTGTGGGTATGTCTGTGGGGGACTGTCTTGATTGATGATTGTGGTAGTCCGAATGAGAATATCCCCCATAGGCTCCAAGTATTTGGACAGTTGGTTCCCATTTGGTGGTGCTGTTGGGGGAGGTCCTGGAACCTTCAGGAGGTGTGGCCATGCTGCAAGAAGCAGGTCACTGGGGGTGAGCTTTGAGAGCAGATAGCCACGTCCCAATTTCCAGTCTGTCTCTCTTCTTCCTGTGCCTGCCTAAGATGTGAGCCCTCGGCGTTCTGCTCCAACTACCTCCTGTTGTGCCTTCTGCCATGATGGACTCTTAGCCTCTGGAATGGCAAACCTAATTTAATTAACTCTTCCTTCTACATGTTGCCTTGCTTATGGTGTTTTATCACAGCAGCAGAAAAGTAACGAATGCAGTGATTGATGTCCAGTCCACTGGGGGGGGCCAGCATTCCCTGTGCAGGGTGTCTTGGACTGTATAAGAAAGCTGGCTAAGCTGTGAATGAGCCAGCGAACAGCATTCCTTCATGGTTTCTGCTTCATGTTCCTGCCTCTGTCCCTGCCCTGACTCCTTCAGTGATACCCTGCAACCTACGAGCTGAAAGACACTCTTTCCTTCCCAAGCTGCTTTTGGTCAGTGTTTTATCACAGCAACAGAAATCAGACTAGAACAAGCCATCATACAGAACGATGGGTCTCATCACATTTTCGTATCTGTATAGACTATACTCTGCTCACACGCACCCCATCCCCTCTCTTTTGATTCATTTTTGTGTACACGTTGAGTGTGCACATATATGTGTGCCCTTGTGCATGTGGAGGCCTAGGATGATGCTGGGTGTCTTCCTTTATCACCCCATGCCCTATTCTCCTGAAGCAGAGTCTCTCACTGATCCTGAAGGTGGCCATTTCTGCTAGGCTGACTGGCCAGTGAGCTCCTGGAATCTTCCCGTCTCTGCCCCACAAAGCTGGTGTTACAGGTTTATACAAGTCTATGCTTGGCATTTTACGTGGGATCTGGGATTTGAACTTAGGCCCCAATGCCTGTGCAGCAAACTTTCTTGCCCACGGAGCCATTTCCTCAGCCCCCATTGACCTCTCTTGTCCCCTTCTCCCACCATACTGGCTTCTCTCCTCCTTTTTGTTTTGAGACAGGTTCTCTCTATGAAACCCTAGCCCCAGCCCCAACTTGCTATATTGAAAAGGCTGCCCCAGACTCGCAGAGATTCGCATACCTCTGCCTCTTGAGCACTGAGACTGAAGACGTGTACCACCACCCCTGGCTCCTTCCTGTTTCTGAATAGTTCCCTTTTTACTTTGTGTCATACACACACACATACATGTATACATACACTTAATTATATCTAGAGCATAAACACACATGACATAGTATATCACATATATTTTTAAATATTTTATTTATTTACTTATTTTGGTTGTTTTGAGACAGGGTCTCCCTGTAGCCTCAGCTGGCCTGGAACTCACTATGTAGACCAGGCTGACCTTGAACTCACAGGGATCTGCCTCTGCTTCTGAGTGCTGGGACTAAAGGCAGGCACCACTGCACCTGGCTTTTTTAAAAAAAAAAATTATTTATTATTTTTATTTTATGTGTATGAGTGTATTGCCTGCATGTATGTGTCGTGCAGTGCCTGCAGAGGACAGAAGAGGTTGTCGGATCCTCTGGAACTGGAGTTAAGGACAGTTCGTAGCTTCCATGTGGGTGCTGGGAATCAAAGCTGGGTCCTTTGCAAGAGCAGTCAGTGCTCTTAACCGCTGAGCCATCTCTCCAGCCCCTACACCCGGCTTTTTATTTATTATTTTTATTTTATTTGTATGAGTGTGTTGCCTGCATGTATGTAAGTGTACCCATGTGGTGCAATGCCCATGGAGGTCATGTGCTGGATTCTCAACAACCTGACTATCCCCTCTTCCTACACCTCCTTCACTTGTAAGCACCTCACAGGACCCAAAAATTCCTCAGAGACTTTCTTTTTCTTTTCCTTTTGTGTGTGTGTGTGTGTGTGTGTGTGTGTGTGTTTTGCTTATATGTATGTAAGTGCACAGTATGTACAGTGCCTATGGGAGCCAGAAAAGGGCATCATATCCCCTGGAACTGGAGTTACAGACAGTTGTTAGCCGCCATGTGGGTGCTGGCAACTGAACCTGGGTCCTCTGCAATAGCAGCCAGTGCTCTTAATCACTGAGCCATCTCTCCAGACTCCAGATATTCTAAATTGACAAGCAATTTATGGCCATGTTTTCGTCCACATATATATGTGCATACATTATGTATAATGTTAAGTATGTTAATATTAATAATATATTTTAATATTAATAATAAATTACATATTTCATACTGAGAATTGAGCCAAGGCCCCTTTCAGGACAAGCATGAGTTCTGCCACTGAGCCGTACTCTCAACCCCAGCTTATATCTATTTATACACAAATAAAGTGTACTTGTAAATAAATATGTAGCATACAAAATCAAAAGTATATACATGTGTCCTACTCTCCTTTCTGTTGCTCTAATAAACATGCTGACCAACAGCAACTTGGGAGAGGAAAAGATTTATTTGACCTACATGTCCAAGCCACAGTCCATCATTGAGGCAAGTCAGAATAGGAACTCAATCAGGAACTGAAGCAGAGGGCTGGAGAGAGCTCAGAAGTTAAGAGCACTCATTGATTGCTTTTGCAGAGGACACAAGGTCAGTTCCCAGCACCCACATGGCAGCTAACAACCATCTCTAACTCCAGTTCCAGGCTCTCTGGCACCCTCTTCTGGCCTCTGTGGGCACTGCACTTATGTGGCATACACTCACACAGATAAACACACATATACATAAATATATATGTATAAATATGAAAATATATATAAGTGGCTACAAGTATCTTGCTTACTTTAGTTACAGTTATTAAACCAGGTGTGGTGGCACATGCCTATAATTCCTGCACACAGAAGGCTGAGATAGGAGGATCATGAATCAAGGCTAGCCTGGGCTACAGAGTGAGTTGTAGACTAGCCAGGGCTATAGAATGAGACCCTGTCTTTTTAAAAATAAAACATAAAATAAAATGAAAATTAAAGTTAGTGATTTCTCACAGGCATGTGTGTGTATTAACTCTCTAACAGAACACAATTTTTGTTTATTTTTTGAGGCCTCATCTCCTGTAGTCCAGACTGGCCTTGAACTCCTGATCCTCCTACCTCCAACTTCTGAGTGCCTCTAGGTGTGATCTTTAAACCACCTTGAAGAGATATAGCTCAGTGGGTAGAGTGTTGTTCTAGCACGCAGGAGGTCCTGGTTTAATCCCCAGCACCATATAAATGGGACATGGTGTTGCATGCCTTTAATCCCAGCATTCAAGAGGCAGAGGCAAAGTAGATCTTGGTGAGATTGAGGCCAGTGTGTTCTACAGTTTGAGTTCCAGCTCAGCTTGGGTTACAGGGAGACCCTGTCTCAAAATCAAAAGCAAAAATCCAAACCAAACCAAACCAAAACAATAATGCATTTTGAATTTCTACTTGTAGATTTTGTATTATATTATGATGATCAGATTTTAGCTGTCAGACATTTCCACAGTTCTTTGATTATTCCACAAATCTCAAATATCTGGCATAGAAACTGCTTTGGGTGGGAGAGAAGGGAGTCTACAGTCTTTGGCTATGTCTCTGTCTGTTGGTTTCCTGTGTCTCTCTGTTTGTCTCTCTCCACTCCACTTGCTAAGGTCTTAAGAACCTAGAGGTGACAGTGGCCAGGCCTGGAAGGCAGGCAGTAGGGATTCTTGCCTCCTGAGTCAGCCACTTGGGGCCAGGCGGTTCCCAGATCTCTGCAGTGGAGGGCTGTCTCCAGGTGCTGCATACCTGAATCAAGGTGTGTTCTGTGAAGGCTTCCGGTTTGCCAGTTGGGCCAGGCCCTACAACTTGGTCTGTAAACTTCAGAACTCTCAAATTCTTGTCTCTGATATAACCATCTGTGGGAATGGAGGCAGGGTAGTGTCAAGCTCTCGTTCAAGTTTGGGCAGCTCAAGGAAGGCACCGGTCAGCCCCAGGTCAAAGAAGTCACATTCCTGCCTCAGTTTTTTTTTTTTTTTTTTTTTTTTGAGGGGGGGTGGCTAACTTATTTGAGCAGAGGAGAAAAAAAAAATCAAGCAAGGGTCTGGATAAACATTTACCTTTTCTGTATCTTTGTGTACAGATGTGTTCAGGGGTGCAGACAGAGCACACAGACATGGACCGGGGTTCAGGGTCTCACCTTTGAGCCAATGTAGATGATTGAAGACTCCTAAAACCCCCATCGCCCCGCAAAGCCCATGGGGGAATGAGGAAAATTATTTTGAAGAGTTAAGGGTGCAATAATAGGAAAGTTTGAGAAGGTGGCAGGGTTCTTTTATCAAATCAAATCTAATTCTTTTTTAGTGCGTGTGTGTGTGTGTGTGTGTGTGTGTGTGTGCGCGCGCGCGCGCGTTCATACCACAAACCGCTCGCAGGTAACAGGATAACGTTGTGTCCTCACTTCTCTCCCTATCGAAGTCATCAGAATTTCTCAGCAAGCTCCTCCACCCGCTGAACCATCTTGCAGCCCTGGCCTGGGGATCTTTAAGTAGGAAAGGCCCTTCCAGGAGATGGTGACCTGTGAGCTGAGACCCAGGTTTGGACTGATCTAGTCTGGCAAAACTCTGGGGTCCCCGGGTGGTAGTAGCAGGGTTCAGCAAGTGGAAAGAACGAAAGGGTAAGATAGATTGCTTTTGATGTTTTCATAGACTACGCAGTTGATGCGAGGTTCTTCCAAGGAGTGCACCCCGTTTTAAACCAAAGCGGCGAGTCTAGGAGGGCTTGTGGCCAGCGAGGGGCAGATCTGGATTTGCGATGACCCAATAGAAAGTGGAAGCAGGTAGGGCAGGAAACCCGCTTGGACAGGCGCGCCCGGGGCCACCCAGGCACGCCCAGGTACGCGGACACGAGTGACTCGGCGGCCGCTCACCCTTCCACTCCCCTGCAGACGCACCTGGATGGATCCTCAGCTTCTCCCTTGGAGTTGATGGTCACACCCTGATCAGTAGGGATCCCTGGATCATTCCACGGTACCCCCACTCCCCTGGGCCGGGCCTGAGAGATCTAAACACTCTGGGGCAGAGCCGCGCTGCCTGCGCCCTAGACAGGTCCAGCCTCGCCTGACTGCACCTAGCTGGAGCCCAGCCCAGGACCTGGCCACGCCCTCCCACACGGCCCGCCTCCTAGCCGGACGTCCCAGTCACTCACTCCGCCCTTGCCCCACTAGCAACGTTTCTTTGCTGGTAGCCTCTCCCCTTTCCAACTTTTGTCTCTCTAGTCCTCCACAGGCCCAGCCTCCTCCTGGCCCAGCCCCCTCCTGGCCAAGTCCCACTTCGGGGGAAAATTGACTTTTTTTTTTTTTTTTTTTTTTTTTTTTTTTTTTTTTTGAGACTGGGTCTCCTATATCACAGGCTGGCCTGGAACTCCTCATGTAGCTAAGGATGACCCTGAACTCCCAATCCTCCTGCCTCCATCTTCCAATCCTGGGATGGGAGGTGTGCATCACCACACCTGGTTTTTGCGTTGCTGGGGAATTGAACCCAGGGTCTCCTGCATGCTAGGTGAGTGAGTGCTCTACCAGCTGAATCCCAGCCCCAGCCCTAGAATGACTATAGCCCAAGAGCCTGGCCCTTCCAAGCCAGGCTGGCCCGAAGGACTCATGCCATGTCCTCTAAGGACCTGAATGTGGGGTGCTTCTCCATTCCCCCTAGGATCCGGGTGGAGGCTGGGTACACAGGGCTGTGACATAAAGGGTGCCACTTCCTCCAGCCTATCCCTTGAGTTTCCTGCAAAGAAGCAAGCCCCAGTTATGGGTGGGGAGACATTCAGGGAAATGGCCACAGCCTCTCAGAGACAGAGTCTGGGGGCAGGATGAGGATGGGGGATTAACCAGAGGTAGGGGGCTTCCATCCTGATACCAGAAGACAAATTAGAGGTAGATGGGGTTGGAATCTGGTACAAGACAGGCAATACTTTGGCCATTCACCTCATCTTTAAGAAGATAAGTACTGTTCACATCACCTACCCCCAGTAGAGAAACTGAGGCACAGGGGTTGGGGGAGTGTGCTGGATAGCTTTAGTGTCAACTTGACACACCTGGGTTGAGGGAGCCTCAATTGGGGAATTTCCTCCATTGGACTGGCCTGTGGCCATGTCTATGGGGTATTACTTGATTGTTGAGTGATATGGGAGGGCCCAGCCCAGCGTTAGCAGCGCCACCCCCAGGCAGGTTGTCCCATAGTGTTTGAGAAAGCAGGTTGAACACGGACCAGAAAAGCAAGCTAGTGAGCAGCGTTCTTCCATGGCCTGTGCTCCAGCTCCTGCCTCCAGGTTCTGCCCTAAATTCCTACCTTGGGCTCCCTCAGTGATCAACTGTGACCCGGGAGATGTAACCCAAACAAACCCTTTCCCCCCAAGTTGGTGTTGGTCAGAGTGTTTTGTCACAGCAACAGGGAGCTAAACCATTTATGCAAAAGTACCCCAGTTTGTGAGTGGTGGAGATGGAATATGAATCCAGAGCCCTAGGGAACGCTCTCCTGTCTGCCTCAGGTTTCTTTTTTTTAAAAAAATAACTTGGCCACCCTCTCTAAATTGTTAAATTGATACCAGTTTACAGATTAGGGGAAGGACACTTAAAAAGTCACAGATGCCTGATAGGGATGGAAATCTGTTCCTGTGCCCTGGTCCTTCCCCATCTCCCACCAAAGAGAACCAGGTTCAGGCAGGAAGAGCGAAGGGGTCTAGCGCCGTCTAGTGGCCACAAGGAAGAAGCGCTCCAAAGGGGAGCCGGTGAGATGGGAAGGGGAGCTATTCGGAGCCTGCAGCTGATGAATGGGGACGGACAAGTCTAGGAAAAGCAGGTTTGCTGACCCCCAAGAATTAATGAATGACACTGTAGCAAATTTGTAAGGGGACGATTGATGGCGGCTTTGAATCAAAAGACTGGGAACTCACGGATGGGGCAGGTGGGCTGTACGTTTGTTGATTATATGTATGAGTGCTCCGCCTGAATGTATGCAACTGCACTACCTGCATGCAATGCCGGTGGAGGTCAGAAGAGGGTGTCGGATTCTAGTTTCAGGGGATCTGACGCCCTCTTCTGTCCTCCAAGGGCAATGCATGACACTGGTGCACTTACACACATGCAGGCATAACACCAGTACACAAAAAATAAAAATAAGTCGGGTGTGGTGGCACATGCCTTTAATCCCAGCACTCGGGAAGCAGAGGCAGGTGGATCTCTGTGAGTTCAAGGCCAGCCTGGTCTATATAGCAAGTTTCAGGTCAGCTAGGGCTACAGGGAGACCCTGTCTCAAAAAAGACCAATAAATAAATAAATAGAAACTTTGATGAATTCTTTAACAATTTTATACACGTATACAATGTATTTTGGGGGGGGGGAGTCTTTTTGGAGACAGGGTCTCCCTGTAGCTCCTGCTGACCCTGATCATATCCACCCTGCTCCCCTCTCTCATCTGCCAGGCACCCCTAATATGTCCCTCACATCCCTCATGCCCTCCCTCACTCCTTACAAGAACCCCCAACTCCTCATGCCATCCGCCCCCCCTAGGCACCCCCAACATGTCTCTTACCCCCCCCCATTACTTTTCATTTTAGTTATTCTGTAACCCACTGAGTCAGGTTGGAATACTGACTGATCTTGCTGGCTCAAGCTTATGCAGGTCTTGTGTAGGTAACCACAGCTACTGGAAATTCATGAGTGAAAAGACCATATTATGCCCAGAAGACAGTATTTTAAGGCCATTTGGTGGCACACATCTTTAATCCCAGCATCCTGGAGGCAGAGAATCTCTTTAAGTTCAAGACCAGCCTGGTCTACATAGTGAGTTACAAGCCAGCTAGGGTTTCAGGCCTATGTGACTGGAACAGAGGGAGTGAGGGCAGAAAGGAGGGGTAGAGGAGGCAGAGCGAGGACAGGGCAGGGCCGGCAGGGCCTGGTAGGCTGCAGGAAGGACTTGGGTTTTCAGCCCCAGGAAGGTGGGAGCCATGGAGTGCTGTGGGTAGAGGAAGGAGGGCGCTGACTCAGAGCTCACGGGCGCCCTCTGGCGGCTGCATGGAGGACAGACTGTGAAAGACCAGGACCTTAGGGGGTCCCCTAAGGAGATCTTAGGGGCCTGGGTGGTTAGGCCTGAGCCCTGTGGGTGGAGAAAAGAGAGGTCACAGCAATGCGTGGATGCCGTGGGGCGGGCCTGCAGGTGCTTGCCCTCCGCCCCACAGCTCCTCCCCTTCCACCCCCTCCACGACAGTTACAGGCACCAAAGAGGAAGTGGTTCCACTCTCCTCTCGGGGTGGGTAGTGGAGGCTGTGCGCGCCAGGGTGCACTGGGCCTCCCCGAGGGGAGGCAGACAGCACCATGGAGCTCTGGCGACAATGCACTCACTGGTTGATCCAATGCCGGGTGCTGCCCCCCAGCCACCGTGTCACCTGGGAAGGGGCTCAGGTCTGCGAGCTAGCCCAGGCCCTTCGGGATGGTGTCCTGTTGTGCCAGCTGCTTAATAACCTCCAGCCACATGCTATCAACCTGCGTGAGGTCAACCTGCGTCCTCAGATGTCCCAGGTGAGCCTGCTGGGTGATGCTCTGGGGCCAGGGTGAGGGCTAGATGTCAGGGCTCACAGAGTTGAAGGAAGATATGGGGGTCAGAACACTCCACTAAAAGAGGTGGGGGGTCATGCTTCTAGGCCTGGAAGTTGCAAAGGGGGTTGCTGAGAATCAGAGACTTTGGGGGTGCAAATCACCCAAGAAAATCAAGGCCTTTGGGTGAGCCTGTTCCTGAACATGTAAGCTAAGGGTGAACTCCCCCGATCCTAGGCTGACTCTGTTGAGACCCATCTGGAGGAATTCTTAGGGTGCCCCAGTGTTCTGTAGATACCAAGACAAGGTTTCCCTGTCTCCTTTGACCCCCTTGAGAGTCAAGCGCTGTTGTGTGTGTTCTAGGGGCCTTCAGCAGTTTTTCCCCCACCAGTGGCTCCTCCTCTTCCTCTTCTCTTCGGCCTCTTCCTTCCCCCTCACATCTTCCTTCCCCTCCGTTTCCTGCCAGGGCTTTGGGCTGTGTGGTATGAAATGAAGGGTGTGTGTGTGGGTTAAACATCAAGCTCTGAGGCTCTCTCATGGGATCCCACCAGAGGGGGACATTGAAGGGCAAGGCCCAGCCCTGGCCTTCACACAAGGTCCTGGGGGCATCTTGGAGCTTGAAAGAAGGGCAGTGTGTTGGCTGGCATTCTGCACACCCTAGGCATCAGGAGGGGAACAGGGTTTTACTGTCCCCCAATGAGTTCAGGAAATGTATTCAAATCCCTATTTGAATGTGGTTGGCGTGGGGGTGGGACAATCGGACTGAGGGTGACTTTGTAGTCCTTTCTCTACTTCTCTAGGACTTCTGAGTTTGGGGGTGGGGGTTCTGGGGGCCCCTGCAAGTCCTGGAGAAAGACATGAGACTCTGATCAGAGGGGACACAGCCTTGTCCTGGGGTCTGAGGGATATAACTGTAACCTGTGATAGGGCGGGAGTAAGGGGACATGGCTATGCTCTGGACTCCAGAGGACAAAGCTCTGGAGTGCGGGCCATCTGCTCTCTTACCCTTAGCCTTCCAGACTAGAACAACCCCCTGTCTCTCAGAGCCACAGTTGAGGATGCTCTCTGAGCTTGACTGGCAATGGTTGGCTGGGCTTGATTTCTTCTTTGGCCTGAGTGGCCCTGTGTAGTTGAAGAAGGGAAGTCACTGCTTACAGAAGGACCTGCTGGGGTCTTTGGGAGAGGGGAAGTTCCTAGGGGCCATCAGTGGGTGGCTCTTTCTGCCTCTGGTCCTTGGTGGCCCCTGTAGCCATCACAAGCTCCTTGAGAAGAACCCAGCTCCCCCATTCTCCACGGACATGTTCTCCACGTTCTCTATTTGGCCACAGGCCATCAAAAATTTGCCTACATTTGCTTGACCTCTTTTGGCATCCAGAGTTTGAGGAAGTAGCCACAGGGCTCATCCTCACCTCTGGCTGGGACTCACGGTGTCCTGTGATGTGGCAATTGTAGCTGATGGGAAAGCAGTTAGACTTAAGGATGAACTTCCACCCCCTGTGCGTCACAGCCAAGGCTGGTTTTCTGAAGGGAAAGCACACACACACACACACACACACACACACACACACACACACACCCCGGTGCTAATCCCCAGGGACTGGCTGTGATCTAGTGACAGCCCTGATCTGTACCAGGCAGTTCTTGGAACATGGCTCTAGCTTTTCAAAGTACTCTTGAACTCAGGGAGACAGAAAAAGATGTTTCCAGGCCTGTTTGATCAGGACACTGCCTGATAAAGTACAATAGACCAGAGGAGGCACCCAGGAGAGGCCCCTTGGGGCAATCTGTCAGATTGAAGCCAGGAACACAGTGGCCTATGGGACATGGAAGAGCAGAAAAGAAAAAGGAAGAAAAACCCACTAAGGAACGAGAGGGATAAAGGTGTGGAGATCAGGATGAGAATGCTCCCGAATTCCTTCATTCCCTCACCATAGTCCCTCTCCTCTCCAGGAAAGAGAAGAAATAGCACATCCATCCATTCATCCATCCATCCATCCATCCATCCACCATCCATCCACCATCCATCCATCCATCCATCCACCATCCACCATCCATCCATCCACCATCCACCATCCATCCATCCATCCATCTATCCACCATCCATCCATCCACCATCCACCATCCATCCATCCATCTATCCATCCACCATCCACTATTCATCCATCCATCCATCCATCCATCCACTATCCATCCATCCACCATCCATCCATCCATCCATCCATCCACCATCTACCATCCACCATCCATCCATCTACCATCCATCTATCCATCCACTATCCATCCATCCACCATCCATCCATCCATCCATCCACCATCCACCATTCATCCATCCACCCACCCATCTATCCATCCATCCACCCTCCATCCATCCGTCCATCCACCCACCCACCCATCCACCATTCATCCATCCATCCATCCTCCATCCATCCACCATTCATCCATCCATCCATCCACCCACCCATCCACCATTCATCCATCCATCCATCCACCATCCATCCACCATCCATCCATCCATCCTTCCATCCATCCATCCATCCACCATCCATCCACCATCCATCCATCCATTCACCATCCATCCATCCATCCATCCACCATCCATCCACCATCCATCCATCCATCCATCTGTTCACCTGCCCATCATATTTGTCTGCTCAGCAACCATCTATCCACCCACCCACTCATCTGTTATGTCGGTCTATTCATGCATCCATCCATGCATCCATCTGTCATGTTCACCTGTCCATCCATCAGATACTGTGCATGGCAGCCTTACTCTTGGGGGTGGGGATTGTGGGAATCAGACACACACTCCATGTTCTAGCATACTATATTCTAGAGCAGAGAAAGGCATCAGTGAGCAACTATGAACAGGTAAACTCTTTTAGAAGATGGCTCGTATCTTGAAGAAAGCAAAGCAAGGAAGAGTCTTGGGACATGAGAGTGGCACTTTCTACTAGGGGGTCCAGGATGCTTCACTGGAGCGGAAACCTAGTGAGTGAATGAGCCATCTGGATGTGGCAACAGTGTCCCAGGCAGAGGGCGTTCCCATGCAAAGACCCTGAGGGCAGTGGCTGTTCCAGCTGGTTGGACTGGTGAAGGACAGCAGCATCTTCAAACTTTCTCGTCCCTCGGAGGCCTGAGACCCAGAGAAAGGATGATGCTGTCATGGTTAGACCCAGTGTCCTCAGACATCTGTAGTGTGCACTTCACTTGTATGTTGGCTAGTGAAATCTCTAGAGATGGAAGTTTGAGGCTAAGGGAGTGAAGGGGAAGTGGTGGATTGTGGGAAAGATCATCAGGCCAGTGAAGTTCAATAAACTCAGTAGAGGCAGGTACTGGGGGAGGAGAAATTGCCAAGCCGCCAGCCCCAGTCAACTGTGATGGAGTGTGGCCATGTGCACCTGTCGCCCTAACTATCTTGGAAGCTGAGGCAGGAGGATTGCTTAAGCCCAGTAATCTAGCATAATTGTAGTCACACACACACACACACACACAGTCTCCATCTCAGACAAAAAAATCTGGTTGTGGAAATAGCTCAGTTGTAGAGCCTGTGCCTGGCATGCATGAGGCCTGGGTTCAAACTCTGATACTGGGATAAGAAAAGGGAATAGGGTGATTGGCTTGAGTTTAGTGACTTGGAGGATTTAGATCTGGGTTCTAATTCTGTCACCCCCTCTTCAGCTCTCTCTCTCAAGTCTGTTTTCCCATTGTGAACTTCGGCTAACAGTGGTGTCTGGCCGGCCGTGGTGGCTCACGCTTTTAATCCCAGCACTCAGAAGGCAGAGGCAGGCAGATCTCTGTGAATTCAAGGCCAGCCTGGTCTACATAGTGAGTTCCAGGCCAGCTTGGGCTACAGGGAGACCCTGTCTCAAAAAGACAACAACAACAACAAAAAAGTGGTATCTGTTGGGGAGGGAGTGGCCATGGATTTGATCAAAACACCTTATATGCATGTATGAAATTCTCAATAAAGTTTTTGTAAAATTTTTTTTTTTAAAAAGTGGTATCTGTTGAGGCTCAGTAGTTAAGATGCATTGGCTGCTCATACAGAGGACCCAGGTTTGGTTCCCAGCACCCACATGGTGGCTAACAACCATCTGTAACTCCAGTTCCAGGGAATTCAACACCCCATTCTGGCCTCTTTGGGAACTGCAGACATGAGGGCAAAACACTCATACACGTAAAAATAAATAATTTTTAAAAATTAAAAAAATAGCGTCCCCAAACCCAGCATGGATGGGGAGGTGGGATGCAAGCCCCAGCCCCAGCCCCAGCCCTAACCGCAGCTGCAGCCCCAGCCCCAGCTGCAGCCCCCGCTGGAGGCTCTTTTGGCAGCTGCTGGGAGACAGAGAGCCAGTTTTCCTGACTGGTGTGTTGCCTGGCAGGCTGCAGCAGACTTCAAGGGATAGATCACACCCAAGAGCACCTGGGAAACACAGATCAGACTCAGTGGGCCTTAAAAAGAACACAAATAGGGCTGGGCGTGGTGGCGCACGCCTTTAATCCCAACACTCGGGAGGCAGAGGCAGGTAGATCTCTGAGTTCAAGGCCAGGCTGGTCTACATAGTGAGTTCCAGGACAGCTGGGGCTACAGGGAGATCCTGTCTCAGAAAGACCAAAAAGACTTAAAAAAAAAAAAAAGGCAAATAATAATAGAGGACAGGCATTCAGGGGGAGGCAGCTGAAGAGAATTAAAATACATTGTGTGAAAAAGTTAAAAATAGAGTCGGTTTCTGGAACCTGTTAGTGATATGCAATACTGTTTCCAAAATTCATTTTTAAATGCTAAAAATAAAATCCCTAATGACATGCTAAAAAAAAAACTGTAATGAAATGCTAAAAAAAAAAATTCATTTTTAAGGTCTATGTGAAGCGGTGAGTGGAATGGGAAGCTGAAGCAGCAGGTGTGTTTGTGTATGCGTGTGTGTGTGTGTCTGTGAACTAGGGTGGTTGTTTTCTGCTGGGGGAATTTTTGTCATGCTTGTCCCAGATTCTGGAAAAATTTAGAGACATTTCACTTCCTTAAAATGTTTTATTAAAAATTCAATTATATAACATTTGTATTTGTTTATGGAATAGAGAATTATAACATGACACAGTATGTGATAGTTAGATCAGAGTCACCATTTCCATTTCCTTTTCATAATCCTTTGAGTTTAGAGTCTTTGAAATCTGAGTCCTAAAATCATAGAGTTCGGGGGCTAGAGAGCTGGCTCAGTGGTTAAGAGCACTGGCTGCTCTTGGAGAGGACCTGGGTTTAGTTCCTAGCACCCACATGGTGGCTAACAACTGTTTGTAACTCCAGTTCCTGGAGATTCAACACCTTCTTCTGGTCTCTGAGGGCACTGCATGCATGTAGTGCACATACATACATGCAGGCAAAATACTCATATACATAAGAATAGAAATAAGAATTAAAAAACAAGGGAACAGTGTCTGAGGACCACAACTGTGGCTGACCTCTGGTTTCTTCATGCACGCACATGTGCACACACACATACTCACACACACACACACACGATATAAGTTTGCTTTGTTATTTTGAGACAAGGTTTTGCTGTGTAGCCCAGGCTGACCTTGAACCCATGATCCTCCTGACTCAGCCTCCTGAGTAGTTGATTTAGAAGTAGAGCATCGTGCCTGGCTGGTATTAATCTCTTATGGTGCTTGATTTAAAAGCTGAACTCTATGGGCAGGAGAGGTGGCTCAGTAGATATGAGCACTTGATGTGCAGGCATGAGGATCTGAGTTCGAATCTCCAGCACCCACATAAAAAGCCTGGCATCCCACATGCACCTGTAACCCCAGTGCTGTGTGGGCAGACAAGATGATGGCTGGGGCTTTTGCTGGCTGCCAATTTGGTGAGAGACCCTGTGTCACGGGAATAAAACAGTGTTAGAGCAGGACACCTGATGCCTTGCTCTGTACATGCATGTGCATACGTGTGCCTCTCTCTCTCTCTCTCTCTCTCACACACACACACACACACACACACACACACACACGCACGCGCACACACACTTGAAATAAGGATAGATATATGACCAAAACACAGTATGTACAGAGCTTGGCACTTTCCCTTGGGGATTCAGGCATCCAGGGTTGGGGGCTCAGAGAGCTCAACAGAAACTTTCAAACATTTAGGTGTTTGGTTAAATGATACATTTGTATGATTCAAGATTTAGAGGGAAAAATTGTCCCGCCTTTCCTGCCCTCCCTCCTTCCTCCCTCCCTCCCCCCTCCCTCCTTCCTTCCTCCCTCCCTCCTCTCTCCCTCCCTTCCTTTCATTTTGAGATATGGTCTCCCTATACCCCTAGCTGGCCTCAGTCTCACACAGATCCTCTTGCCTTTGCAGTACGGGGGTTAAAGGTGAGCGCCACCACCGGCTTCCAGCACTCAGTTTTTAACCTGAGGTGAGACTGGAGTGCCTGAGTTAATTTTCTGTGGACTTTTCTAGAGAGACTGGGGAGCTGTTGGTATCCACTAGGTAGAAGCCTCAGATGCTGTTAAATGTCCCACAATGCATCGGGTGGTCCTCCATCTGAGCCGCCTGAGGCACCTTCGGTTGCAGTTCTAGCTGCAGGATCTTGGGGGATTCTCTTAGTTACATTTCCAGCTGCTGTGATTAAAAAAAAAAAGAAAACCCCAAACAAACCCTGACATAAGCAACTTAAGGAAGGAAAGGTTTATATGGGGTCACAGGGTACCATCCGTCATGATGGGAAGTCATGGCAGCAGGAGCTGAGGCAGCTGGTCACTTTGTACACAGTCAGGAAGCAGAGACAGACGCATGCTGGTCCTCAGCTCGATTTCTCCTTCTTATTCAGCCCAAGACCCCAGCCCAGGGGATGGTGCAGCCCACATTCCGGGGACGTCTTCCCACCATAGTTAACCTAACCTTGATAATCCCCCTCCATCCTTGAGTGGGAGCCAAACAACCCCTCCCAGGTGTGCCTGGAGACTTGCTTCTTAGGTGACTCAAGAACCTGTCAAGTTGACAGTTAAACATCACAGGAAGTTATGAAAACTAGTCATGATGCAGTTGTCTGCCTATGTCTTTCTCTTGCTGGAGGGAAACTCCGGGCCTTTCCAGGGCTACACCAGAGCTGTATCCCTGAGCCACGCCCCCAGCCCCTCACTGGGGATTCTAGGCCGTCACTTTACCCTGAGCCACGCCCCCAGCCCCTCAGTGGGGATTCTAGGCTGTTACTCCACCCCTGAGCCACGCCCCCATCCCCTCACTGGGGATTCTAGGCTGTCACTCTACCCTGAGCCACGCCCCCAGTCCCTCACTGGGGATTCTAGGCTGTCACTCTACCCTGAGCCACGCCCCCAGCCCCTCACTGGGTATTCTAGGCCGTCACTTTACCCTGAGCCACCCCCCAGCTCCTCACTTGGGTGTTGTAGTTAATGAGATTTTAATGTTGCCCTCTGAGGGACTCTGGGAGTTAGGACAAAATGTTGGGGTACTGATGATGACAATCACTTGCTTTGTGTTTGTTGCACAGTCCCAGTTTTGGTTCCTCAGACTCTGGGTTCATTCTTCCCTTTATCTTTCCTGCTCATTCTACCGCGGCCACATGGGCCTCTTAGCTTTTCCTCCAATGCATCAGGCACAGCTTTGCGCTGGCTGTTCCCTCTCTCTGGAATGCTTTTCCTCCCCATGGGCTACTCCCTCACCTTCAAGCTTTTGCTCAAATATCTCTCTACAAAGCTGGGTGTAGTGGCACTTGCTTTTAATGCCAGCATTGGGAGGCAGAGACAGGAGGGTCTCTGTCAGATCAAGGTCAGACTAGACTACATAGCAAATTCCAGACCAGCTGGGGCTACATGGAGACCCTGTCTCAAACAACAAACAAACAAATAACAAACAAACAAACTGCCCCCAATCTCCCTACAAGTTTCAAACACTTAATGAAAATCACCTCTCATCTTGGCACTGTCCAGCCCATTTCCTTACTTTGTGTGTCAGTGCTCTTGTGTGCTTCATCTTACTTGTTTTGAGACAGGGGTCGTTCACTGAACCTGGAGGTCATGGGTTTGTCTAGAATGGCCAGCCAGTGAGCCCCAGGGACCTGCCTGTCTCCACTTCCCCAGTGCTGGGATTGTAAGTGCCTGCCACTACCCAGCTGCTTATGTTGGTGCCTGTGATTCAAACCTGAATCCTCACAGTTAGCACAGAGTCACCTCCCCAGTCCCACCCACCCAGTTTTAGTTTTCTGGCATGGTGCTTACTGACTCTCACAAGCTGCATGTAGTTGCTTGGTACAGGAGAGACTGACTTAAGGACAGCCCCGCATGGATTCCCAAACCCACAGATGCTCTGGTTCCTAATAGAGAGTGGTGTAATGTTTCCATAGAACCTGCTTATATCCTCCCGTGGGCTCTAAGTCATCTGTTGGTGAATTTTCATAGCTGGTAGAATTTAAATACTGTGGGAAGGACTGGTACCCTGTACTGTGTGGGGAAGAGGGCCAACAAAAACCATCTGTATCGCATGTTTATCCCAGGCACAGTCTATTCAAAACATTCTCATTTGAGACAGAGACTCATGTAGCCTAGCCTGGCCAACTCTATTTGTGTGTGTGTGTGTGTGTGTGTGTGTGTGTTCAAGTGTTCATTGAGACCAAAGGAGTTCTGTCCTGCTCTGTCTCTCTCTACCTTATTCCCTTGAGACAGGGTCTCTTGCTGAACCTGGGCCTAGACTGGACCCCATGATCCTCCTGTCTTCTTCCTGCACAGCACGGGTTACAGGCACAGGTGGCTATGCGTAGCTTTTACCTGGTGCTAGGGATTTGAACTCTGGCCCTCCTGCCTGAGCAACAATGGCTGCTACCCCCGCAGCTCCCTCTCCAGTCCAAGACAGTCTATTTAATTAATTAATTAATTAATCAATTAATTCTTTTATACCGGGTCTCCCTGTAGCCCAGCCAGCCTGGAACTCATTATGAAGACCAGGCTGGCCTCCATCTCACAGAGATCTACCTTCCTCAGCCTCCCAAGTGCTGGGAATAAAGGTGTGTGCCACCATGTCCTGTTCCAAGCCAGTCTTTTTAAATGAAACAAAAATGTGTGTGTGTGCATGTGTTTGTGTATGTGCGTGTGTGTTTACGTGTGTGCTATGTGTGTGGAGGCCAGAGGATGGTTTCAAGTGTCCACCTTGGGTTTTGAGACAGGGTCTCTCTCTAGCCTGGAATTGATGGATTTGGCTGGTGCTCACTTAGTAAATCTTTGTTGAGTCAGCAAGGGTGGCTGGCTGAGCAGTATCCCCTCCCTCCCTCCCTCCCTCCCTCCCTCTCTCTTCCTTCTTTCTTTCTTTCTTTCTTTCTTTCTTTCTTTCTTTCTTTCTTTCTTTCTTTCTTCTTTCTTTCTTTCTTTCATTTCTTTCTTCTTTCTGTTTTTGACACGGAGTCTCCCTGTAGCCCTAGTTGGTCTGGAACTTGCTGTATAGACCAGGCTAGCCTCAATCTCACAGAGATTCACTTGCCTCTGCCTCCCGAGTGCTGTGATTTAAGGCAAGTGCCCACATGGTCAGCTTTGACATAGTCTTTTTCCTGCTGGAACCAGTTTTATCCCCTACAGCCTTAAGATAGGTTGATTTACACAGAAGCAGTGTTTATTTCCTTTTGAAGTGGGGTACTTCATTAGAGAAGGAACAAAATATGACCAGAGAGAGTACTTTGCACTGTTTATCAATGGTGGCTTCATTTACTCTCTGCCCCACCCCCGCCCCTTTCTCCCATAAAGCTGAAGGTCTTACAGTAATTCTGATTTTAAGGGCTATGCCAGAGCTCACCATACCTGCTCTCTCTCTCTTTCTCTCTCTCTCTCTTTCTATCTTTTCTTCCTTCCTTTCAATGTAAATCCACTTCTTTAAAAAATTTTAATTTAATTTTTGTGTATAAATAGTCTGCCTGCATGTTTTTGTAAGTGCACCATGTCATGCAATGCCCATGGAGGCCAGAAGAGGGCATTGGATCCTCTGGAACTGGAGTTACAGTTAGCCTCCCTGTGGGTGCTGGGAACTGAACCGGGGGTCTTCTGCAAGAACAGCCAGTACTCTTTACTGTTGAGCCATGTCTCTAGCCCTGGGCCTGCCTGCTTCCTTCCTCCCTCCTCTCTCCCTTCCTCCCTCCCTCCCTGCCTCCATCCCTTCCTTCCTTCCCTCCCTCCTCTGACTCTTTCATTTCTAAATTAAATTAAATATTATTATGTGGTGTGTGTGGGGTGAGTGTGTGTGCTGTGTGTGTAGTGTATGTGTGGTATGTGTGTGTGGTGTGTATATGTATGGTGTGTGTGGTGTATATGTGTGGTGTGTGTGGTGTGTAGTGTGTGGTGTGTGTGCTGTGTATGTGTGGTGTGTAGTGTGTGGTGTGTGTGGTGTGTGTGTTTGTGTGTGTGTGGTGTGTGTGGTGTGTGTGTTTGTGTGTGTGTGGTGTGTGTGATGTGTGGTATGTGTGTGTGCTGTGTGGTGTGTGTGGTGTGTGGTGTGTGTGTGGCATATGTGTGGAGTGTTGTGTGTGTGGTGTGGTGTGGCATGTGTGTGGAGTGTTGTATGTGTGTGTTGTGTGTGGCATATGTGTGGAGTGTTGTGTGTTGTGTGTGGTATGTGTGTATGTGTTGTGTGTGTGGCATGTGTGTGGAGTGGTGTGTGTGTGTGTGGTGTGTGTGTGTATGTCTGCTGGCTGTTGCCATTGCTTTCTACCTTGATTGCTCTCCCCTGTGTTTTTGAGATAGTCTCTCTCTCAACCTAACACTTAACCATTAGTCTGTCTGTCTGGCAGGAGAGCACCAGGAATTCTCCTGTCTCCTCCTCCCCAGTGCTGGGATTACAGGCACACAGCATGAATCCTGGCTTTTTATGTGGGTTCCTGGGATCTGAACTCAGGTCTTCATTCTTGCGTGGCAAACACTTTAGCCACTGTGCCATCTCCCTGGCCCTCACATACCTATGTTTGCTTTAAAAAGAACCATTAGAGTTGACCCTCCACACCTGCGGGTGGACTGGGTTCCAGGACCCCCCAAAGATATGAAAATGCACAGGTGTTCCAGTCCCTTCCATGCAATGGGCAGTGTTTGCACAGAACCTGCACACATCCTCCCAGACCTGAAATCACCTGTGGTGACTTAACTGATAGAATGTAAATGCTGTGGAAAAGCTGTTCACACTGCACTGTTGAGGGACCAATGGACAGGAAAATAGTCTGTGCACGATTTATACAGGTACAGTTCCCTTCACCCCAATATTTTGATTCAAAAAGCATGTTTTCTTTCTCTGGACCTAGAGGAACAGAGAACAGCATACATTGGTATACACTTAATGAAATATCCTCAACATATGATGTGTTCACATTATGTTTGCCTTAATTTTTTTTTTTTTGTCTTTTTGAGACAGGGTCTCCCTGTAGCCCTGGCTAGCCTGGAACTCACTATGTAGACCAGGGTGGCCTCTAACAGAGATACACCTGCCACTGCCACCCACGTGCTGGGACTAAAGGAGCATACCACCACACCTGGCTCTTACCTTAAAATTTTATTACTCTCGTGGTGTGCGTGTGTGTCTGTGTGTGTGCAACACACCTGAGCATGTGCAGGCACATGCATGGTGTGGCACATGTGTGGAGATCAGAAAACTTGTAGGAGTCAGTTCTTCAAACTGAGGGCATCAGATTTGCCAATAATTCCAATGAACCAGCTCATCAGCCCTCTTTTTTTCTTTTTTTTTTCTTCCCAATCTGTGTAGGCCACAAGATAGTAATGACCATACTAAGTGGTATAGCCCATGTGGAGTGTGGTCTTAATCGCTCTGCCAAATAGCCCAAATTGTAAAGGTTATTAAAAAACCTTCCCCCCCCCAAATTAGCTTTTGGCACTTGTATTTTTGTTTTTTTTTTGTTTGGTCTTTTGAAAAAGGGTTTCCCTGTAGCCCCAGCTGACCTGGAACTTGCTTTGTAGACCAGGCTGGCCTTGAACTCACAGAGACCCACCTGCCTCTGCCTCCTGAGTGCTGGGACTAAAGGTGTAGCTACCACACCTGGCTTGTTTGGTTTTTGAGATAGTGTCTCATTCTGTGCAGTCCAGGTTGGTCTTGAACTCACTGTGTAGTCCAAGCTGGCCTCAAATTCATGAGTGGTTCTTCTACCTCAGCCTCCTGAATGGTGAGATTACACATGTGAACCATCAAACCAGGTTGCTTTGATAATTACTTTTGGTATTAGGGATGGAACTCAGTGCCTTGTACATGCAAGGCAAGAGCTCTGCCCCCGAGCCACGCCCCCAACCCCTCAGTGGGGATTCTAGGCTGTCACTCTACCCTGAGCCACTCCCCCAGCCCCTCAGTGGGGATTCTAGGCTGTCACTCTACCCTGAGCCACGCCCCCAGCCCCTCAGTGGGGATTCTAGGCTGTTACTATGCCTCTGAGCCATGCCTTCAGGTCCTCAGTGGGGACTCTAGGCTGTCACTTTAGCTGAGCCACACCCCCAGCCTCTCCCTGGTAGATTCTACCTGAGCCCATCTCCTTCACCTCCTTCTCCATGACTGCCTGCTGTGCACTTCCCTTCCCCCTGTAACCACACACCTCTGCTGTTTCTTTTACCACATACTCACTACCATTGTCAGCAACCAATACTCAAGTTGCTTTCTGCTGAAGTTTCCTCTATTGCATTGAGGGAACAGGGCATTAGTTACCTTGGTCACTACTGCATTGCAGTGCTGGATACACAGAAGATGCTCAATATGTGCTTGCTGAGTCAATGAGCAGGCTTAGCTTCCCTCCCCTCCCCGCC
>NW_008341457.1:392822-419428 GCF_000622305.1 Nannospalax galili | reverse complement strand
CCCTCCCCCTGAGATTCCTAAACTTACTTTAGTGGGGAGCCACCAGATAAACCTGACACATCCCACTTGGGTGCAAGATGTTAGGGCTTGTTGGGGTGTAAGACAGAGAGGAGATGGGAGGCTTCTGCCAAATTTTGACTCACATTGAAGTGTGTGTTTTCTGTCCCTCCATTTCAAAGCTCCACAAAGGTTGTGTAGCCTGACCCTTGTCTCTGGTCAACTGTGTGCCTCCCTCAGGAGTCAGAGCCTGAAAGATTAAGGGGCTGAAGGAAGGCAGAGGACCCCCCTCCACCCTTTTTCTAGCTTCCCCAAACAGGCATTTCCTGTTTCCGGTTTTGTCCCTGGGGTTGTGGTTGTGGGTGTGGAGCCCATAGAAGAGAGAATTTCTGTGTTGCTTTTTGCCATCACCACACAGACCTTGGTCACTGTGCTGATTTTCTGAATACTAGGTGAGTGGGCAACTGGCTGCCTGTCTCAGCTCTCTGTCTCCAACAGAGACTGTGCTCTTAGAGAACTAAGAGCCAAGTCCTGGCTTGACCACCATGCCTGGCTCCTGCAAAAGACCTTGATGCTTGTCCAACACAAGGACCCTCTCAGGCTGTGGAGAAGGCCAGTGGGAACCAAGGGTTTGTCCCCACCAAATAAGGAGGAAGTCTTACACATGTTTCTGACAGGGGTTTCCGGTCCTTCGCCACCTCTTGCATGCTTCATGTTACCGGGAAGTTCTTCTGGTGGTCTAACCGCAGTCACTACTGCTGTCTGAGGGAGCCCCATTCTCTTAACTGGCCCCTCTGAAGGCCTGAATGGGGTGATGAATCATTACCCCCCAGGGTCATGTGACTAGAGGGAAAGCGTCTCAAAGCTCAGCTGATTCTCTGAGGTCAGAAGGGGATTTCCTCTCTCAGGCCAGACAGACATCTGCTCCATTACTGTTGGTGGCCTGCAGCCCTGTTTAGGGCTAGTCCACAGCCCATAGGGCTGCTGAGTGACATCCTAACCCCCCACTGTGTTCCTGTGAGGCATGTGGTAGTGGTATGGTGGCTTAGGGCACATGATATCCTCTGATGAGTCTTGTCCACTTGTCAAATGGGGAATCATTCTTTCAAAATTTTTCTTTTCTAGGTGTGTGTGTTTGTGTGTGTGCATATGTATGTGTCTGCATCCTAGTGGACAATTACTGGGGTCATCTTCAGTCACTCTATATTGTATTTTATTTATTATTATTTTTTATTATTTATTTAGTCTTTTTGAGACAGGGTCTCCCTGTAGCCCCAGGCCCGGAACTTGCTTTGTAGACCAGGCTTGCCTTGAACTCACAGAGATCTGCCTGCTTCTGCCTCCTGAGTGCTGAGATTAAAGGCATGCGCCACCATGCCTGGCTGTGTTGTATTTTTAAAAGATTTATTATTATGGGGGCTGGAGAGATGACTCAGTGGTTAAGAGTGCTGGCTACTGTTGCAAAAGACCAGGGTTCAATTCCCAGCACTCACACGATGGCTAACAACTGTCTGTAACTCCAGTTTCAAGGGATCCAACACTCTCTTCTAACCTCTGTGGGCACTGCATGATGTGGGC
The DNA here is from genome assembly GCF_000622305.1 of Nannospalax galili. NCBI lineage: Eukaryota > Metazoa > Chordata > Mammalia > Rodentia > Spalacidae > Nannospalax > Nannospalax galili. Next base: position 417,853 of record NW_008341457.1, on the reverse strand, counting down.
AAATGTACATACACGCAGGCAATATACTCATACAGATAAAGTAAAAATAATAAATAAAATATTAAAAATGAACTGTTATTTAAAAATTTTGGATTTATTTTATTATATATATATTTTTTTGGTCTTTTTGAGACAGGTCTCCCTGTAGCACCAGCTGGCCTGGAGCTCACTATGTAGACCAGGCCTTGAACTCACAGAGCCTGCCTCTGCCTCCTGAGTGCTTGAGACTAAATGCCTGCACCACCACACCCAGCTTTGGATTTCTTCTATTTTAAAGATTTAGTATTATTATTCTAACTCAATTTTTTTTGTTTTATTGAGGAAGGGTCTTCCTGTACAGCAGGCTGACCTGATCTCATAGAGCTCCATCCACCCGCCTCTGCCTCCTGAGTACTGGGATTAAAGGCATGTGCAACCGAGACATCTGGCTTTTCATATCTTTTTCATGAGTTTTATTTGGTTGCTTGCATGAGTGCAAGAGTGATAGGTTAGTATTCACAGGAACATGGGCACCTTACAGTGGCTACACAACTGAGGAAAATGTTTTTTCCTCCCCCTTCAGCAAACATTAACTGTCTATTGATCTTCAGGAAGGGGCAGGGCCCTATGAGCCTCTCCCTCAACAACGATTAACTGCCTACGAATCATCAGGGATGGGTGGGGCCTTGTAAGCCTCTTCCCCCAATTCAACAACTTTCCTTCAGTCATGTCCCCAGTCCTGTGTCTTTATATATTTCTCCCAAAGAGAGCCCTCATGTGACTTGGATGCTGGGTGATGGTGGTGATGGTAATGGTGGTATGGTGATGGTGGTGATGATGAAGTTGGTGATGATGGTGATGGTGATGGTGATGATGATGGTGATGGTGATAATGGTAGTGGTGATGATGATGATAATGGTAATGATGATGAGGGTGATGTTTATGGTTATGGTGATGGTGGTGATGGTGATGGTGATTGTGATGATGGTGATGATGGTGATGTGATGATGATGGTGGTGATGGTGATGATGATGATGGTAGTGATGGTGATGGTGGTATGGTGATGGTGGTGATGATGTTGGTGATGATGATAATGATTTTGATGGTGATGATGATGGTGATGGTGATAGTGATGATGTGATAATGGTGATGGTGATGATGATGTGATGATGGTGATGATGATGGTGATGGTGATGGTGATGATGATGGTAATGGTGGTGATGGTGATAATGGTGATGATAATGGTGATGATGAGGGTGATGATGAGGGTGATGTTAATGGTTATGGTGATGGTGGTGATGGTGATGATGATTGTGATGATGGTGATAATGGTGATGGTGATGACGATGGTGGTGGTGATGATGGTGATGGTGATGATGATGGTGCTGGTGGTGATGATGATGATGATGATGGTGATGATGATGATGATGGTGCTGGTGGTGATGATGATGATGGTGATGGTGATGGTGATGATGATGGTGGTGATGGTGATGATGATGGTGCTGGTGGTGGTGATGATGATGATGATGGTGATGGTGATGATGATGGTGGTGGTGGTGGTGGTGGTGGTGGTGGTGATGATGATGGTGGTGATGATAGTGATAATGTTGATGGTGATGATGATGATAGTGGTGATGGTGATGGTGGTGATGGTGATGGTAATGGTGGTGATTATGATGGTGGTGATGGTGATAGTGACACAGGGAACATAGTGGAATTGGAAGTGGAGAAAATATAAGAGCTGGAGGATGGGGAGGAAGCTGTGATATGCTGTCTTCTGGACATGACATGACTGTTGCACTCATAAACTCACAGCAACTGTGGTGACCTGCACAAGATCAAGCCAGTCAAACCCCTACATAGATGGGGGAAGAATTCTCCAGGCCCTATCCCTTGCTGAGGAGGTATTGGAAGTGATTAGTTACAGGAAGATGGAGAATTATTCTTTTTTTTTAAATTTTTATTTTTTTGGACTTTTTGAGACAGGGTCTCCTTGTAGCCCCAGCTAGCCTGGAACTCACTGTGTAGACCAGGCTGACCTTGAACTCACAGAGATCCACCTGCTTCTACCTCCCAAGTGCTGGGATTAAAGTCCTGTGCCACCATGCCCAGCTGCTGGGAGAATTATTCTTTATTTATTTATCTTGGAGACAGGGTTTCACTATGTAGACCAGGCTGGCCTCAAACTCTCAGAGCTCCTCCTTCCTCTTCCTGCCAAGTGCTGGGATTAAAGGCATGGGCCACCATACCCAGTGATTTATTTTATTTTATGTGTATGAGTGTTTTGTCTGTATAAGTTGTACAATGCCCATGGAGGTCAGAAGAGGGCATTGGATCTCCTGGAACTGGACTTATGGATAGTTGTTAGCTGCCATGTAGGTGCTGGGAACTGAACCAGGATCCTCTGCAAGAGCAGCCAGTGTTCTTAACTGCTGAGCATCTCTCCAGTGTCCATGTCTTTTTTTTTTTTTTTTTGAGACAAGGTCTTACTATGTAGTGCTGGCTTGGTTGGTACTTGCTATGTAGACCAGGCTGGGCTTGAGCTCACAGAGATCCTCCTACCTCTGCTTCCTGAGTGCTGGGATTAAAAGGGTATACCACCATGTCCATCTATCATCGTCATCATCATCATCATCATCATCATCATCATCGTGATTAGTTTGTGTGTGTGTGTGTGTGTGTGTGTGTGTGTACATGCCATGGTGTGCATGTGCAGGTCAGAGAACACCTTTGTGGTGTCAGTTCTCTCCTTCCACCTTTACATGTGTTCCAGGGATTGAACTCATGTTGTGAGGCTTTTCAGCAAGCCCCTTTACCCACTGAGCCATCTTGCCACCTCTGTTTTTTAAATTTAAATATGTATTTACTTTTATATCTGTGTTTTCTTGTGTGTATGTGTGTGTCTGTGCACACGCACTAACATACACCAGTGCCACACCATGCCCCAAGCCACACATCATGGGGGCAGCCTCCCCCACCCTTCATTTTCTCTTACCCTCATCTCCTGCTACAGTTCTTGTGCCTTAAGAACATCCGAACCTTCCTGTCCACGTGCTGTGAGAAGTTTGGCCTCAAGCGCAGTGAACTCTTCGAAGCCTTTGACCTCTTTGATGTGCAGGACTTCGGAAAAGTGAGCTGAATTCCTCACACCCAAAGATTGGGCTGCAGTGGTTTTCATTACTGTCTACTGAGGAGAGGGGAGGATGTTGGGCCATTCGTTGGGGAGTCAGTGGAAGATCCAGACCAGCTTCACAGGCGCTGCTAAAAGCTGGGGGTACATGGCACTGAATTCAAGTGTCTGTTCCTTTCCTTGCTGTGTGACCTTGGATCTGTGGCTCTGCCTTTCTGATCCCTCAAGTCCCTCAGGTCTAACATGATCTCCCTGCTGTGTCTGAATGATGTTGAAGATGGAATAGGATGTTCCGTTAGGGAATAATGAGGGGGATGGGAAGTTAAGGGAGATGCTGAATTTTGCTCCGGAGAACCTTGAGGGGTCTAACCTTAAGGTCTAGCCCTCAGGTCCTGGGATTCCGAGGGGTGGCTGTGGAAAGGGGCTTTCTGAGCAATCGTGGCCCCCTCACAGGTCATCTACACCCTGTCTGCTCTGTCATGGACGCCAATTGCCCAGAGCAAAGGAATCATGTAAGTAAGCCACGGGGCTGCCAACTGGTCCCTGATGCTCTCTCCCACGGGTCCCCACCTACCTACTTACAAAATCCTGATCCTCCAGGCCCTTCCCCACCGACGACGATGCTGTGGGCGACGAAGACATCTACAGTGGTCTCTCAGACCAGATCGAGTGAGTGTCAGGGCCTGATGGATCCGGGCTCATGGGAATAGAGAACTGAAGTCTGTCCTGGGGTCTGGGGGGACACACTCTTAGGCCTGGGTTTATGGGGGTTGGGGGGCGCAGCGTTGATTTTAAAGGGATCCGATGGGTCCCTGACCTGGTGGTCTCTACCCGAATCTGTGTCCGCAGCGACACAGCGGAGGAGGACGAGGATCTGTACGACTGTGTGGAGAATGAGGAGGCGGAGGGCGATGAAATCTACGAGGATCTCATGCGCTCGGAGTCGGTGCCCACGCCGGTGCGCGGGGCTGGGGAGAGCAGGCAGGTGGGAAGGGTGGCGACTGCTGCAGGGCGCATCACCAGCCTCTGGGGGTCCTATTCACAGCCCAAGATGACGGAGTTTGACAAGCGCTGCTGCTGCCTGCGAGAGATCCAGCAGACTGAGGAGAAGTACACGGACACTCTGGGCTCCATCCAGCAGGTGCTGAGCTCTTGGGCCCTGCCAGGCACATGCGTGGGAGCCAGCGGGCAGGCGCACAAGGCTGGACCCACAGGTGACCTACACCTGTTGGACCAGCTCTGAGGTTCAGGGAGCAGCTTTGTCGTCTCTGGCGTTTTGTGTTTCTGTCTCTGCATCTCTGGGTTTCTACATAGCTCACCCTGTGACTTCTTGTCCTCTTTTCTGCCTGTCTGGCCTCCTCCTCCTCCTCCTCCTCCTCCTCCTCCTCCTTCTTCTCCTGCTCCTTCAAAAGATCTTCCTCCTCCTCCTCCTCTGTCTCCTTCTTCTTTGCCTCCTCTTTTTTTTTTTTTTTTTTTTTTTTTTTGGATAAGGGAAACTGTTTCTTAAATCTTCTCTCCTCCCCCCTCCATGTCTCCCACTCCTCCCTCTCCCTTCCCTCTCTCTTTCACACACACACAGAAGGTCTCACTATGTAACCCAGGTTGCTCTAGAAATTACAACGTCCCTGACTCAAGTGCTGGCTGGACAGGTGTGCATCACCTCGCCTGGCTCGCTCCCTCATTAAAAAAAAAAAAAACTTTACAGAGATTAATTCATGCACCATTTAACCCATATGCTTAAAGAATAGAGTTCAGTGTTTTTTGTTAAATTCACTTTCCCAACCAGCACCATGCCTAGTTATAGAACATGTCAACTTCTAAAGAGAAATTCTGGGGCTGGGGGGCTGACTCAGTGGTTAGGAGCTGCTCCTGTAGAGGGCCCAGTTTCAGTTTTCAGTACCCACAACAGATGGCTAACAACCATTTGAAACTCCAGTCCTGGGGATCCAACGCTCTCTTCTGTCCTCCTTGGGGATTGCATGACACAGGTACACATACACACACAGGCAAAACAATCATATGCATAAGGAACAATAATTAATTTTAAAATGCTAAAAAAGAGAAACCCTGCACAACTTCGCTGCCTGCCACCTTTCAATATTCCATTCTCCCTGAACCCCTGGCATTGGCAAACCCACTTCCTGTCTCTGGATTCACCTGTCTTGGACATTTCCTGTCGAGGATTCCCACATCATGTGGCCTTTGTGTCTTGTTCTCTCACTAAGTCCATGTCTTTGAGGTTCCTCCACAGGTCGTGTGTGTCATGGAACCTGTTCATGGCTAAGTACTATTCCAGCATGTGGATGGGCCATACTTGGTGGGTTATCTACCAGTGAATATTTGATGGGCTCACTTCAGGACCATTAGGAATAACTCTGCCATGGCACATTTAGGGATAATTTTTGTGTGTGTGATTCAGTTAGTTTACTGGGTTTAGTTACAGGAGTATGGGTGAGGGGTTACTTACCGGAACAGATATGACTCACAGATAGGTGTGTCACCGTAGCCCACCCCAGCATGGTGCCAGCTCAGGGAAACAGGAAGCCTGGAGCGTACTGCACACCCTGCAGGCAGCGTCAGGCTGGAGAGTGTCCTTTCCAGGCAGCTTGGCTGCTCTGAGTCTTGGGGACAGTTTTTGTATGGGTGTGTTCTCTGTCTCTGTCTCTGCCTTTTTCTGAGACAGGATCTCACTGTGTGGCCCAGCTGGTCTTGAACTCATGACCCTCCTGCCTCAGCCACCCCAGCACTTGATGGCAGGCAAAGCGTTTCTGTCTCTCTCTCTCTCTCTCTCTCTCTCTCATCTCTTTTTGCCTCTGCCTCTCTGTCTCTCTCTGTCTCTGTCTCTTCTTCTTCTGTCTCTTTGTCCCTGTCTCTCTGTTTCTGTCTCTATCTCTCTCTGTCACTGTTTTGGTCTGTCTACCCCTCTCTCTGTCTGTCTCCCCTTGCTGTTTCTGTGTCTCTGGGTTGAGCTGGATGGAAGTGTCTCCTTCCCTCTCCCTCTCTCTTGGCCCCTCAGCATTTCATGAAGCCTCTGCAGCGGTTCCTCAAGCCTCAAGACATGGAGACCATCTTTGTCAACATCGAGGTGAGCCAGCTGGTCCCCAGCCCTCACCCCATTCAGGGGAGTTCAGCTTACAGTATCTGCTGTCCTGGAGTGTGGGGTGGAGGGTTGAGAACACCCAGCACCCACAGCCCTGGACTCCAGCCTCAGCCCTGTCTCTCTCCTCCAAGTAGGATCTGCTTTCTGTGCATACCCACTTCCTGAAGGAGATGAAGGAGGCCCTGGCTGGCCCAGGAGCATCGACCCTGTACCAGGTCTTCATCAAATACAAGGAGAGGTGAGATGTGACTGAGCAGACCAGACTTTTTGGAATCATGGTCCTGCCTGAGCTGGGCACTGGGAAACATCAGAGACCATAGTGCAGGGAAGATTCTTTACTGTGTACTGGGGGTGGAGTCGGGGAGTGGTGGCCAGAGAAGTGAACCTGAGACCTGGGGCACTCTACACAAGCATTCTATCCCTGAGCCACACTTCTAGCCCCTCACTGGATGATTCTAGACTGTCACTCCAGCTCTGAGCCACTTCCTCAGCCCCTCACTGGGGGATTCTAGGCTGTCAGTCTACCCCTGAGCCACATCCCCAGCCCCTCACTGGGAGATTCTAGACAGGGGCTCTACTTTGGAGCCATACTCCAGCTCTTGTTTAATTCTTAACTGTGCTGTGCTATATGATACTTGGAAGTTACTTAACCTCTCTGTGCATATAAGTCATCTATCAATCTGGCATATTCAGGGTTAAAGTGAGGGTTGAATGAACTGACAAACTGCTTAGCAATGGGTCTGGTATAGGTTGATGCTCAATAAATGTTTGTGAAGTCAGCAACCATTAGGCACAAACTGTGTGCAACATACTCTGGTAAGAGTGTCATGTGGACTTTATCATTTAAGGTTACATTAACCATGTGTGGGAGGTGGTGCTGGCAAACCAGTGTTACAGATGGAGAAATTAAGGCTGGGAGTCACATAGTTGGGAAGAATGAGGCCAGAATAGATGCCCAGACCAGCAAGACCCTGTGACCATCCTTCCCTGGTGTCCTGTAGGTTCCTGGTCTATGGCCGTTATTGCAGTCAGGTGGAGTCGGCCAGCAAGCACTTGGATCAAGTGGCCACAGCGCGAGAGGATGTGCAGATGAAACTGGAGGTAGGATGTGCCTCTCAGTGGGATTTTTCCCTTTCTTTTCTGGGTCCCTTCCTTGGAACACAAAAGAGTCAAAAGAATTGGTTGTGGATTCATGTTCAAGATCATTGGGGGATTCTAGGCTGTCACTCTATCCCTGAGCCACGCCCCCAGCCCCTCACTCTAGGCTGTCACTCTACCTCTGGGCCACACCCCCAGCTCTTCACTGGGAATTCTAGGCTGTCACTCTACCCCTGGGCCACACCCCCAGCTCTTCACTGGGAATTCTAGGCTGTCACTCTACCCCTGGGCCACACCCCCAGCTCTTCACTGGGAATTCTAGGCTGTCACTCTACCCCTGGGCCACACCCCCAGCTCTTCACTGGGAATTCTAGGCTGTCACTCTACCCCTGGGCCACACCCCCAGCTCTTCACTGGGAATTCTAGGCTGTCACTCTACCCCTGGGCCACACCCCCAGCTCTTCACTGGGAATTCTAGGCTGTCACTCTACCCCTGGGCCACACCCCCAGCTCTTCACTGGGAATTCTAGGCTGTCACTCTACCCCTGGGCCACACCCCCAGCTCTTCACTGGGAATTCTAGGCTGTCACTCTACCCCTGGGCCACACCCCCAGCTCTTCACTGGGAATTCTAGGCTGTCACTCTACCTCGGAGCCATAGTCTCAGCTCCTCAGTGGGGAATTCTAGGTAGGGGTTCTCTGCCTCAGCCACTTCCCAAGTCCTGGTTTTCTTTTGTATGTATGCGTGTGTGTGTGTGCGCACGCACACACATTTGTTTGTGCTGATGGAGGTCAGAGGACAATCTGGGGTCTCCATTCCTCCTCTGGAGCCATCTACCTGGTGTTTTGAGGCAGGGTCTCTAATTGCCCTGCAACACTCTCATTATGCTAGGTTGCCTGGCCAGAGAGCCCTGTCTCTGTCTCCCCAATGCCGGGATAAAAGTGTGTGCCACCATGTCTAACTTTGTGTGTTTATGTGTGCACCCATCTGGAGGTCAGAGGTTTACTTCTCACACCTTCCACTATCTCTGTCCGCCTTAGATTTTGAGATAAAAATATCTCTTGCCAAACCCAGAACTCACTGATTGGCTAGACTGACTGGCCAGTAAGTTCTGGGGATCTGCCTGGTCCCTCCCGCCTCATCCCAGTGCTAGAGTTATAGACATGCATGACCATGCCTGGCTGGTTTTCCTTTTCTTACTTTATTTTAAAAAAGATTTTATTTCTTATTATTTTAAATTTATGTGTATGAGTGTATTGCCTGCATGTATATAAGTGTATCTGTGTTGTGCAATGCCCACAGAGGTCAGAAGAAGGAGTTGGATCCCCTGGAACTGGAGTTACAGATGGTTGTTAGCTGCCATGTATGTGCTGGGAATTGAATCCAGGTCCTCTGCAAGAGCAGCCAGTACTCTTAACCACTGAACCACCTCTCCAATCCCAAGTTCCCAGACTCTTAAGTGTAGGGTTGCATTGTAGTTGTACCAGTTGGGGCTGGCTTTTTCCTTGGTTCTGGGGCTCTGACCTGAGGTCCTCATGCTTGCATCACAAACACTTTACCCACTGAGCCATCTCTCCAGTTCTCAACTAGTAATCTTTGAAGGCTAATGGAAGGAAGCCTCTGGAAACCACAGGGAGAGAACAGATCAGGGAAGATATGACCCAGAATTCTGAACCTCCACCCTAGCAGAGTGCTGAGTTTGGAAAGACTCCTGATATCCAGGTTCCAGCCTTACCTCAACCTAGCTCTGACTCCACACTGAACCCCAGTGTTGAGCCTGAGCATTAGTTGATGGTACCCCAACTTCACCCTGAAACTCTGGCCAAGCCTTGGTCCTTCTCTCTGTCCCCTGCCTCCCCCAGATGGCCTAATGCTGGGCCAGTGAAAGGAAATACCCCAAACTTAACCCCCATCCCACAGCACCCTGCCTTCCTCATTTTTTGGGGGGCGGTGAGAGATGTGGTTTTTTGGGTGGGATTTAGTGAATGGTATGGGACTATGGGGCTGCACACACGTTGTGTATTTATTCAAGTTTTGTGTGTTTGTGTGTGCATTTATGTACACCATGGTATCCATTTGGTAGAGGATGATTTTTAGAAGTTGGTTCTCTTCTTGCACCATGTAGTTTGGATTGGATTCAGGTCATCAGGCTTGGCAATGAGCCCTTTTACCTGCTGAGCCCTCTCACAAGCCCCTCTACCTTGTTTTTTTGAATCAAGTTGTCTCTCTGGGATCTGAAACTTGCTTTGTTGATTTTATCAGGTTGGATTGTTAGTGAGCCTCCATATCCACCTGTCTCTCCCTCCCCAGTGCTAAGATTATAAGTCCGTGGGGCTAGAGAGATGGCTCAGCGGTTAAGAGCACTGGATGTTCTTGCTGAAGACCCAGGTTCAAATACCAGCACCCACATGGTGTCTAACAATTGTCCATAACTCCAGTTCCAGGGGATCTGATGCCCTCTTCTGTCTTCTGTGGACACTGCATGATGTGGGTGCACTTGCATACATGTGGGCAATACATGTATACACATAAAATAAAAATAAAGCAAAAAAGTTTTAAAAAAGATTATAGACCCATGTACCACTATACCCAACTTAAATTTAAAAAATTTTTATTTTAAAATTTATGTTTATGTGTGTTTGTCTATGTGTGGGTATGTGTACATGTGAGTGCAGTACCTCTACCAGCCAGAAGAGTGTGTTAGATCCCCTGAAACTGGGGTTACTAACACTTGTTAGCTACCATGTGGGTGCTGGGAACTCAACTCAGCTCTTCTGTCTGCAAGAGCAGTCAGTGCTCTTAACTCTCCAGCTTGCCAGACCCTCAACGTTTTATTTTATTTTATTTTATTTTTATTTTATGTGTATGAGTGTATTGCCTGAATGTATGTGAGTGCACCTGTGTCATGCAGTGCCACAGAGGTCAGAAGAGGGCTTCGGATTCCTCTGGAACTGGAGTTAAGGATGGTTCATAGCTGCTATGTGGGTGCTGGGATTTGAACCCGGGTCCTCTGCAAGAGCAGTCAGTGCTCTTAACTGCTGAGCCATCTCTCCAGCCCCAACCCTCAACTTTTTCAAAATGTGGGTTTTGGGGGTGGAAGTTAGGTCTTCATCTTGCACGGCAGGAACTTCATGGACCAAACCATTTCCCCAGCCATCACACTTACTCAAGTGTGTGCCCCCACCTCATCCAGCTGCCACACTTCCTCAAGCTCACTTCATGCTCTTCTTCTCTGTTCCTCCAGGAATGTTCTCAAAGAGCCAACAATGGCAGATTCACCCTTCGGGACCTGCTGATGGTGCCCATGCAGCGTGTGCTCAAGTATCACCTCCTTCTCCAGGTGCTGGGCACAAGGCCGGGTCCCTGGGTGTGGGCTGAGCTTGCGCCTGAGTTTCTTTTCTGGTGCTGTGATGAAATATTCTGACAAAAACAACTTTAAGGGAGAACTTATTTGGACATAATTCCAGGTTACAGTCCATCATTTTAGGGAAGTCAGGCAGGGACTTAAGCAGTGAGCCACATTCAGGACCCCCACGCTCATGTCTAAAAAAACACATACAGAGAGAGAGAGAGAGAGAGAGAGAGAGAGAGAGAGAGAGAGAGAGAGAGGAGAGACACAAAGAGACAGAGAGACAGAATGACAGAGAGACAGAGACATAGAGATACACACAGAGAGACACACACAGAGAGACAGAGTGACAGAGAGACAGTGAGACAGAGAGCAAGAGAGTAGCAGAGAGACACAGAGTGACAGAGATAGTGACAGAGAGAGCCACTCAGAGATAGATGACTCAGTGGGAAAGAATGTTTACTGCTCTTGCAGAGGATCTGCGTTCCCAGTACCCACATGGCCACTAACAACCACCTGAAACTCCAGCTCCAGGGGATTTGGTGTCCTGTTCCAGCCTCCTCTCGGGTACCTTCACATGTGTGCTTTACTTCCGCACACATGCATACATATAATTTAAAAAATCATGCAAAAAGAGCAGAGAAAGCACGCAAGCTTACTTGTGTCCGAGCCCCCTCTACACATATATGATCTAGGACCCAAGCTCAGAGAATAGTGCTGCCCACAGTGGGGGAGCCTTCCCACCTCAGTGAATACATTTGACCCCTGCTTCAGACATGCCACAGGTCAACCTGATCCACACAATTCCTCATTAAGACTCTTTCCTGATTGCTTCTAGATTGTGTCAAGTTGACAATAAATCTAGTCATCCCAGCATACCCGCCCTGCTCCATGTGACTATAGAGATGGGCCAGGGCTGGCTTTGAGGGCTGGGGCTTTGGCATATTTAGGCATAACTGGAATGCACCAGCGTTTCCATCCTCTAGGAGGATCTGGTAGTCTAGCATGGGTTGGAAGTTCTGGAAATGGGGACAGACCCAGGTGACATCTGACTCTTGGTCCACGCAGGAGCTGGTGAAACACACGCAGGACACCATAGAGAAGGAGAACTTACGTTTGGCCCTGGATGCCATGAGGGTGAGGGGGTGCTTCTGCTTGCTGGGTGCCTGTGCCGGAGACGACCTCTCTAGCATCCTTGTGGGTGCTGATCCCTCTAACCCAGGCCTTGGAAAGGATTGGACCAGGCGTGCAAGAAAGTAAGCCTGCAATCTCATCCCTTTCCCAGGACCTGGCACAGTGTGTGAACGAGGTCAAGAGGGATAACGAGACATTGCGGCAGATCACCAACTTCCAGTTGTCCATTGAGAACCTGGTGAGGGGGTGAAGCTGGGCGGGCCAAGGGCGTAGTCACGTGGGGAGGGTGTCTGGTTCCCTTCTGGGTGAACCTTGGCTAGATCCCCACCCTGCCTATTGTGTAGGACCAGTCCCTAGCCAACTATGGCAGGCCCAAGATTGATGGGGAGCTAAAGATTGCCTCGGTGGAAAGGCGCTCCAAGACCGACAGGTGGGCAGAGCCAACTCGGACAGGGCTGGGGGTAGAGTGAGTACTCAGAGAGGTTGGTGAAGGACCCTCATGGGCCTGGATTGGAGCTTGGGCAAAAGGTGGGCCCACATTTATAGATAGGCAGGTGGGTGGAGCCAAGTGGGTCTAGGGTGGAGCCTGGGTAGGGGCAGGGCCAGATTTTTAGATGGATGAGTGGGAAGGACCAATCTTTGAAGTGGCGCCTTTCTGGCTGTGTTCTTAGGTAAATGGGTAGAGTCAACATGGATCAGGGGTAGAGCCTGGGCCGGGGATGAGGCCAGACTCTGGTTAGGCAGGTGGGTGGAGTTGACCTAGACCTGAGGTGGGACCTGTGGGACCAGGTTCTTAGGTAGATAGATAGATGGAGTCAATATTGGCTGGAGCAGGGGGCGGGGCTAGGCTCCTAACATAGACATGTGGGTGGAGCTAATGAGAGCGCAGCACGGGCCAGGATTTTAGGTAGGTGGGCGGAGCCAACATGGATATTGGCTGGAGCTTGGGCAAGAAATGGGGTCAGAGTTCTTAAAATTATTTATTTATTTAAATTTTATGTGTAAAAGTGTTTTGCTTGCAAGTATATAAGTACACTTGTGCATGCAGTGCCAGTGACAGCCAGAAGAGGGTGTCCGATCCTCTGGATCTGGCATTACAGATGGTTGTTAGCTGCCATGTGGGTGCTGGGAACCTAACCCGGGTCCTCTGCGGGAGCAGCCTTAACCACTGAGCCGGCTCTGTAGCCCCGTCAGATTTCTTGATGGACAGGACCCACACAGATCTGAGATGAACCAGGTTCTTAGGTAGGCAGGTGGGTAGGGTCGACATGGGTATGGGGTGGGGCCTGAGCAGGGGACGGGGCCAGACTCCGAATAGGAGGGTGGGTGGGTCAACACAGAAAAGAATTCTTGGCGGCCGCCAGGTTCCTATGAAGATTTGTAGGTGAAGTCGGTAGAGATCTGGGGAGGAGCCCGATCAAGAAGGGACTGGGGCCTGATTGACAGATAGAAAGGCTGGTGGGGCCACCCCGAGTGAGGAGCCGAGCCTAGATGGACTTGCGGTCAGAGCTCTAGGGACAGGTTGCCGAACCTACACGGATCACGTGGGTGAGGGCAGGTTGCAGAGTTAGGCATGGCCAGGTTGGAGAAGGTAAGGGCTCTATCTTCGACCACAGGTGGGGGCGTGGTTAGCTGGGGGCAGGGGTCAGACGCAGGAGCTGACCCCGAGGTTTGCAGATATGCCTTCCTGCTGGACAAAGCCTTGCTCATCTGCAAGCGCCGGGGAGACTCCTACGACCTCAAGGCGTCTGTAAACCTGCACAGCTTCCAAGTTCGGGATGACTCCTCTGGGGAGCGGGACAACAAGAAGGTAGGGTTCTGCCCCAGGACTGGGGACTCTGCTGTCGGGGTAGCTTGGGAGTCTACTTAGCCTCTGGATTGCCTGTGTGCATGTTTGTGTGTCTCAGGGTATGTGAATTAGGTCTCCTTTAAGGCAACTTTTTTTTTTTTTTTTTTTAAGACAGGGTCTCACACTGTAAACTTGGTTGGCTTGGAACTTGCTAGTAGCCTAGGCTGGCCTCGATCTCACAGAGATACTCCTGCCTCTGCTTCCTGAATACTGGAAGTACAACCGTGTGCCACCTGGCTCATCCACTTTGTTTTTGAGACAGAGTCTCTCACTGAACTTGAGGCTTGCCCCTTGGCTAGATTAGTTGACTCTGGAGCCCTAAAGATTCTCTATCTCTGTCTTCCTAGCTTGGAGATCACAACTGTGGTCATCATGCCCAGTGTTTTAACACAGGCTCTGGGCAACTGCTTTAACCCCTTAGCTCTGTCCCTAGCCCAACATTTGGTTTTTAAATGGAAAACTTCCATATATGTGACATTCTTTTAGGTACTAAGGTTGAAACAGGCATGGAGCTGGGCATGGCGGCACACACCTTTAATCCCAGCATCAGGAGACAGAGGCAGGCAGATCTCTGAGAGTTCCAGGCCAGCCTGGTCTACATAGTGAGCATCAGGCCAGCTGGGGTTTCAGCTGTTTGTCTCAAAAGCAAACAAACAAACAAAACTTCCCAAAACCCCAAACCAAAACAAAAAACATAAAAACTACAGCTAGAAGCCAGACACGGAGGTGAACCTCCTGGTGCAGGCTTATAATCCCTGCTACTTGAGAGGCAGATACAAAAGGATCCCAAAGTTCAAGGCTAGTCTGAGATATAGAGTGAGTTAGGCAAACTTAGTGAGACCCTATCTCAAAATAAAAAGGGGAAAAAAAAGAGCTTTGGGAATGTAGCTCAGTGGTAGAGTGCCTGTATGAGGCCTGGGCTCAATGTCTATACTGCAGAAACAGTAACAGCCACAAACTAGAAACAAAAACCAAACAGACCAAACAAAATAACAAAAAGCAAAGTACCCAAACAAAGGAGATATAATTCCCTCTGTTGTGGCCTGGGCCTCCCGAAGGAAAACAAGAACAAGACAGAAACGAATTTTGTAAGAAAATGACCCAAGAGCCTCACAGTGATGGGTGGGGGAGGGGAGCAGGGCTATTTTACAAGACTTTATGGTCAGAATGTGGAGGTGATGTTTGAGAAGTCTCTTTTCTCCTTCTCTTCCTCCTCCTCCTCCTCTTCCTCCTCCTCCACCTCCTCTTCCTCTTCCTCCTCCTCCACCTCCTCCTCTTCTTCCTCCTCCACCTCGTCCTCCTCTTCCTCTTATTCCTCCTCCTCCTCTTCCTCTTCTTCCTCTTCCTCCTCTTCCTCCTCCACCTCCCCCTCTTCCTCTTCCTCCTCCACCTCCTCCTCCTCCTCTTTCTCCTCCTGTTCCTCCGTCTACCCCTCTCCTCCTCCTACTCATCCTCTTGCTCATCCTTGTCCTCCTCTTCTCTTTCTCCTCCTCCTCCTCTTCCTCCTCCTCCTCTTCCTCCTCCTCCACCTCCTCCTCCTCCACCTCCTCCTCCACCTCCTCTTTTTCCTGTCTTCTTCCTCCTCGTCTTTTTCATCCTCCTCATCTTTTTCATCCTCCTCCTCTTTTCCTTCTTCTCTCTCCTCACTTCCTCGAACTCGTTCTGCTTTGAACTTGAACTCACCCCTTCCCTTAGCCCTCCTTCTGGGAGTCCCCTCTGCCCTGGGCTGCTGCACCCATATCTCTGGGCCCATGTCTCTCTTTTCCTCATGCATATGCCAAATGCTTTCCTGAAATCTCCTGTTGTGGGTCTGTACTTCCTTCATACTGCTGAACCCCTGAACCCCTGAAATAGGCAAGGTCCTGCTCCATGCTCACTCTTAGCTTGGTGCCCTGTCTTCTAACAGACACCCAGAAAATGCTTGAAGAATAAACTATTGGTGTGTGTGTGTGTGTGTGTGTGTGTGTGTGTGTATGTGACTTCTGGGCTTGTGGATGTGTGTTTGGATATTCTAGTCAGACTGTATGAACACATGCATGCTTGTGTCCAGGGGCAGGGACAGTATCTCCATGACCCCCTGCTTCCTGAGGGTGAGGGGCTGGTGGGGTGTAGTCCCACCTTCTGCAGGGGGTGTGGCTTCCGCCTGAGATCTGCTTCATCACATACAGTGGAGTCACATGTTCCTCCTGATCGAAGATCAAGGTGTCCAGGGATATGAGCTGTTCTTCAAGACTCGGGAACTGAAGAAGAAGTGGATGGAACAGTTTGAGATGGCCATGTGAGTCCCAATCCCCCTTGCTTGGTTCATTCCACATACCACAAAGACAGTAGCAGCAACAAACTAAAAACCCAATGCCCAAAGACAAAAGCAACAAAAACAAAAGCAGCAACACAATGAAATCATAAGGCCTCTCATTCCTCCCCCTTCTTTAGCTTCCTCCGCCTCTACCTCTTCCTATCCCTCTGCTTTTCCTCCCCTTGTTCTGCTCTTCCTCTGCGTAGGCCTCCACTTCCTCCTCCAGCTACTCCTTGCTTTCTACGCTCTCCTCCTCTTCCACCTCCAGGTCCTCTCCCTCCTTTGACTCTTCCTTAACTTTTCCTTAACCTCCTCCTCCACCTGCTCCTTATTCTATTGAGGTGAAAATTACACAACAAGCTGCAAGTACTCCATATCATAGGCTTAATGGCATTTAACACATTCACATTGAGTAACCACCAACCTCTTGTCCAAACCCTTTCGGCATCCTCAAAGGAGCTCCTGTACCCATAAACCATCACTCTCCACTCTCCCTTCCCCTACGTCCTGGTACCTACTCACCCACCTCCCCTGTCTGCCAGTGTTCACTGCAGCTTGATTCTTAATAGCTCAAAGGTGGAAGGAACCCAAACACCAAGCACAGACGGATAGTATGATACCTTCATTCCGTGGAATACTATCCAGCCATGTAAAGGATGAAAGCCTGGTGTGGTGGCGCATGCCTTTAATCTCAACACTCCGGAGGCAGAGGCAGGCGGATCTCTGTGAGACTGAGGTCAGCCTGGCCTCCATAGCGAGTCCAGGCTAGCTGGGCTACAGGGAGACCCTGTTGCAAAAACGAACAACAGCAACAACAACAAAACCCAACCAACAGAGCAAGCAAACAAAAGGATGAAGTGTTGTTTCTCTCAGTTCTCCTGTTCTCTTCCAGCTCCAACATCTACCCAGAGAATGCCACAGCCAATGGACACGACTTTCAGATGTTCTCTTTTGAGGAGACCACTTCCTGCAAAGCCTGTCAGATGCTACTCAGGTGTGTGTCAGGGGGTACCGAGCCCTGGGCTTGCTCAGCTCTTCCTCTCCAGAGAGAGCGCCTTCGTTGATCCCCTCTTCCTCATCTCCTTTTCTCCTCCTGCCTCCTCTTCCTCCTCCCCCCCTTCCCTCTCCACCTCCTCCTCTCCTCTCCCTCTTCCTCTCCCTCCTCTGCCTCTTCCTTTCATCCATTCTCCTTTCCTGTTTCCTCATTCTCTTCTCTTCCTTGCCTCTGCTCCCTCCTCCGCTCCCCTATCCTCTCCCTCCTCCCCCTCCTCTTCCTCCATTTCTTCTCTTCTCCCTCCTCTTCTTCCCCTTCTTCCTCTAATTTTTCTTCCCCTCTCCTCCCTCCTGTCCTTCTCCCTCCTCCCCCTCCTGTCCCTAATCCTCCTTTTCTTCCTCCTCCACTCCTTCTTTCTTGTTTTTGAGAGTGCATCACTCTGTAGCCCAGACTGGTCCTCGCCTTGCTGGACAGCAAGGACATCCTGCCTGGAAGTCCTCTCTGCCCTGGGCTGCTGCACCCCTGTCTCTTGGCTCATGTCTCTTGGATGACAGGTTGCATCACCGTACCAGGTCTTTGGCATCCTTTCAGCGAGGAAACATGTGAATGGTTAGCGTGACAATCACACCCCATGTCTCCCCTTATCTCCTTGCATTCCAGAGGCACGTTCTATCAGGGCTATCGCTGTCACAGGTGCCGGGCACCTGCACATAAGGAGTGTCTGGGGAGGGTCCCTCCATGTGGCCGCCACGGGCAAGGTACTGTTGGGATGGTGTGTGTGAGGGTGGGTGTGCTTCTCTATGGGGACCATGCTGAACTACTGGCTTTTCCCTTCCTTAGATTTTGCAGGAACTATGAAGAAGGTAAGATCCCCTTTTGTTCTATGCACGAGAATTCAGAATTTCATGGGGAGGACACCCTACAGACGAGCAGGATGGGTACAGAGGGGCTGAGGAAACCCTAAGCTGGGAATGAGTAGCTGTGCCTACTTTCTCCATCTCCCCCTCCAGGACAAGGCACATCGAAGGGCCCAAGACAAGAAAAGAAATGAGTTGGGTGAGTAGGCAGGGGGTACTGTGGGTGGGAGGAGGAGACTGGAGTCTGTTCCAGGAGGAGGAGGAGGGGGAGAAGAAAGGAGGAAGAGAGGGAGGAAGAGGAAGAGGAAGGGAAGAGGAAGAGGAAGGGGGAGGACGCAGAAGACAAAGGGAAGAGGAAGAGGAGGGGCAGGACGAGAGGGAGGAGGAAGAAGGGGAGGAGGGGGAAGAGAGGAAGGAGGAGGGGAAGAGGGGTGGAAGAGACTGAACTGTATTCAAGGAGGAGGAGGAGGAGAAGGAGGAAGAAGAGGAGGAAGAGGAATAGAGGGAGACGGAGGAGTACGAAGAGAGGGAGGAGAGAGTGTGGACCAAGAAAAAGAGCGAAAAGAAGAGGAAACGGAGGGGAAGGGAGAGGAAGGAGAGAAAAGGGGGGAGGATATAGAGGAGGATGAGGAGGAGGGAGAGGAAGGGAGGGCAAAGAGGAGAGGGAGGAGGATAGGGAGGGGAAGGGGAACAGGGGCAGGATCTAGGACCCACCTTAATAATCAGGAGACCCTAGTCATTTCCCCAGCCGCTCGGGGGGATTGTAGGCTGTTACTCCACCCCTGAGCCACGCCCCGAGCCCCTCACTGGAGGATTCTAGGCAGACGCAGGTTTTCATTTCCTCCGAACATATATCTTGCAGTGCATTCTGGGAAGATGCACTCAGCTTTAGTAGATGCTGCCCAGCTGGAGTTCTAGTTACTGGTACCCTCACCACCGCTTGAGATTGTCACTCTTAAATTTAGCCACTCCTGGAGGGGGGTCGTTTCAATCAGCTTTGAATGTTCTTTACAAAACCAGCTCCGTTGCACCATCCCCCTCCACCCTCCAGGTCTGCCTAAGATGGAAGTGTTTCAGGAATACTATGGGCTCCCTCCACCTCCTGGAGCCTTTGGACCTTTTTTGCGGCTCAACCCTGGGGACATTGTAGAACTCACCAAGGCAGAGGCTGAACAGAACTGGTGGGAGGTAAAGCTTGCAGCTGTGGGAGTGACGGGACAACATCTGATGTGGCATCATTGGTACATGTGATTTGGGAGGAATGGGGTCAACTCACGAAGCGCTTGAAATGATTCCTGGAGAGTACAAGTGGAGGTGAGGTCATAGGTGTGTAGTCAGGTCAGGGTCATAGGAGCTGGAGACCTGCAGGAGTAAGACCACAATGTCATGAAGTTCTGTAGGTGGTGCCGTGCGAGTGGATACATGGAGATATCCTGGGTCAGTTGCCTTCCCAAGACGTATGTACTTCTTGGCAGCTCTCTGGGCCATCTCTTCGCATTACTTTGTTTTCTGTTGTAGTCCTCCCTCTGCAACACAAGGCCTCAGTAATGCTAAGCAGGCACTCTACCCCTGAGCCACGCCCCTAGCTTCTCACTGGGGATTCTAGGCTGTCACTCTACCCTGAGCCACGCCCCCAGCCCCTCACTGGGGATTCTAGGCTGTCACTCTACCCTGAGCCACGCCCCCAGCCCCTCAGTGGGGATTCTGGGCTGTCACTGTACCCGAGCCACGCCCCCAGGCCCTCACTGGGGATTCTAGGCTGTCACTCTACCCGAGCCACACCCCCAGCCCCTCACTAGGGACTCTAGGCAGAGGCTGAATGCTGAGTCATACTCCCACCCCCTTATTGGTGAGTGAGGGATGGACAGTTGTAGTGTCCATTGGAAAGAGAAATGCACAGGATTGGGGGACGGACGGTTTACACACATACACACAAACACACATTTATACACGCACACATGTACACACACGGATAAATACCTATAAACCCTGCCTGTGCATTTGTCTCTTGTATTTTTAGGGAAGAAATACCTCTACTAATGAAATCGGCTGGTTCCCCTGCAACAGAGTGCATCCCTACGTGCACGTGAGTACCTTAAGGCTGGGTGGCATGAGGATCAGGGATTCTGATAGGCCCAGCAGACAGGAGTTGTGGATGTGCCCATCATGGCGGGTCTTTTGCGGGTCAAGGCTAGTTCTGCCCAATAAGCGACTTGAGTGAGCCGGAAACGGCTGATCTTGGAAGCTCCTAGCTTGCTTCTTTTGGGGAATGTTTACTCTTTCCTATGGGTGTCATATATGAGTGAGCAGAGGTGCTGGGTGGACAGTCCCTCTGATCCTTCCCAAACACCTGGCTGAGTCCTGTGAGGGGCAGGCTCTCCCTCCTTGCTCTGCTCTTGATGGACAGGTCACTAACCCCAGAACCTCAGTGCTTCCCTGCTCATCATCACTATTATGTGCAGTTGTTTTCTTGATTTTTTTATTTATTTTTATTTTATGTGTATGTGTTGTGCCTGCATGTATGTAAGTGCACCCATGTTGTGCAATGCCTATGGAGGCCAGAAGAGGGTGTCAGATCCCCTAGAACTGGAGTTACGGACAGCTAGGTGCTAGGAAATGAACCTGGGTCCTTTGCAAGAGCAGCCAGTGCTCTTACCCACTGAGCCAGCTCTCCAGCCCCTTAATTCGAATTTTAAATTAACTTAAAAATAATTTATTGAGACTTTCTTAATGCATATAAGGTGTTTAAATCAAATCCATGCCTGCTCCCTCCCCTCCAATTCCTCCCATGTCTCCCCACAACTTTTCTCTGATAACTTCAAGTACTCTTTGTTCTTTTTTGATTTATTTATTTTTTATGGGGCTTTTGGCGACTCTAACATCCCCCTCTCTGAAGAGGTAACCCTAAAATGTTTAGGGATTAGATGAAAGCTCTCAAATACTTTTGACATTTTTGGCCTTTGGAATAGAGTATGTTGCTAAGAGGCCCAAGGACATTTTGACTTTTAGCTAAGAAACTGGCTACATTTCTTTGGGGTCTTTTTACCCTAACTGCCTAGCCAATTCCTACCTCCTATTCTTATCACGCCATCCTCTGAAGGGGTTACCCAAATTCCCAATAGGGAATAGGGACGCAGACTGCTCTGGCTTCTTCCATGGTACACAGGGACGCAGGGTGAGGCCATTGGAGTACCCCTTCAGTGGGTCTATCTAAAAGACTCCCAAATTGCATAACTCTTGTCTCTAAGGGGAAAAGAAAGTCCTTGAATCATGAATAGGAGATATGAAGAAGTAAAGGTAAGAGTAATTAGCATTACAAGTTCTAGACAGGGAACTAGAAAAAATTAAATTAACTTTTTATTATTTATTTATTTGTTTATTTATTTATTCTTTTTTGAGACAGGGTCTCACTATACACCTTTGGCTGGCCTGGAACTCACAGAGAATCCTCCTACCTCTGCCTCCTTAGTGCTGGGGTTAAAGGCATGTGCCACAGTGTCAGGCTTTTTTTCTTTTAATTTCTTTTGTTTATTTTTATTATTTTATGTCTATATTTTGCCTACAGTGCACTGATGTATGTATGGCAGAGGCCAGAAGAGGGTATTGGCTGTCCTGGAACTGCAGTTATGGATGGTTGTGTGCTACCATGTGGGTGTGGTGAACTAAATAACGGTCCTCTACAAGAGCAGTCAGTGGTCTTGACCACAGAGCCATCTCTCCAGCCCCTCTTCTAATTTTAAAATTGCAATTTATTTGTTTGTGTGTCTATACCATAGCTGTCATGTGAGGTCAGAAGACTACTTGTGGAAATTGGTTCTCTCCTCCCACTGTAGGGTTCTGGGGATTGAATTCTGATCATCAGCCTCAGTGTCAAAACCTTTGCCTCCCATTGACCATCTTGCTAGCCAAATTAACTTTGTTTTGGAGTCTTTGTGAGGCAGGGTCTCCCTGTAGCCCCAGCTGTCCTGGAACTCACTATGTAGACCAGGCTGGCCACCAACTCACCTAAATTAACCATTTAATTAACTATAAGATCATGAGTTTCCAAATGATGTTTTCTACATTGCATTATCATGCTTTGTTCACGTTCACCCTGCACTGCCCTCCCCGCTCCTCTGCTCCCTCCTGCTGGGGCTCCTCTTCCAAATAGCTTCCCTCAATTTCCATGTCACATAGGCGCCCAATCTGAACTTAAACTTCTCCACTGTCAGATTACATTGTGAGCTTCAAACTCCATCATTCCTTCCTGATTGGAAGGTTTTTCTCAAGGGTTGGGAGTATGGCTCAGAGTGACAGCTGGGTCTGGACAGATGACTCAGGGTTAAGAACACTGGCTGCTCTTACAGAGGACCCAGGTTTGATTCCCAGCACCCATATGGCAGCTAATAACCATCTGTAACTCCAGCTCCAGGTGATCTGATGCCTTCTTCTGACCTCCATGGGCACTGCACACATGGGTGCACTTACTTACATGCAGGCAATACACTCATACACATAAAATAAAATAAAATAAAAATAAAAAAAATATAAAAAAGAAGTAGAGTGACAGCCTAGAGTTTCCCAGTAAGGGGCTGGGAGCATGGCTCAGCAATAGTGTGACAGCCTAGAATCCCCAGAGAGGGACTGGGCATGGCTGTTCCTATCACATCCATAGTCAAGAGCAGAGAGAAGGAATCCATCCATGTTTGCTTATGCTCTGCTTGATTTCTCCAATCTTGCACAGTTTGGGACCCTCTGCCTGGGGAATGGTGCTGCCCAGGAAAATCCTCACAGACATGCCCACAGGCTATGCCAGTGGAGACAGTCTCCCATTCAGTCTCTCCTCACAGGTGATTCTAGGTTGTGCTGTGTTGTTGAAGTTAGCCATCACACTTAGTTGAGGGTAAGCCATGGTTTACAGATAGAAGGGAATCCAACTGGATTCTAGGGTTGCTTTCCCCATGAATAGCACAGTGCCCAGCACATAGCACCCATTCAATCAATGCTAGTGTAGTGGATGATGCAGACTGCCTTGCAGTCTGCCAGGTAAGAGCCTCTTCTCTGAGACTGGGTCTCTGTGTTCCCAGGGCCCTCCTCAGGACCTGTCTGTGCATCTCTGGTGAGTACAACCTCATCTTTCTTTATTTTTGCTGGGGTTTTATAGCGGGAAGAGAGGTTATAGGCTGGACATGAGGAGGCCTCCAAAACAATCAGTTATTTGTTATTTGAATCCTTATCACTTATTTCGGAGTCTACCCTGGGTTGAGAGGTTCTAGGGAAGAGGAAGGGAAAGGAAGCTCCCTGATCTTGGGAGATAATGATCTTGTTTGAAGGAAGATAGTCACAATGACAGAGATGGTGACAGTGCTGGTGGTGATGGTGGTGATGGTGGTGGTGGTGCTGGTGGTGATGCTGTTGGTCATGATGGTGATGATGATGATTGTGATGGTGATGATGATGGTGATGATGGTGATGGTAATGATGGTGCTAGTGGTGGTGATGACGGTGCTGGTGGTGATGGTGTTGGTGATGATGGTGATAATGGTGATGATGCTGGTGATTATGATATATAAAATATATTGTATATGTCCATAATATATAATATATTATATAATTATATAGGTAAAATATATTATATACTATATAATACTATATACTATAGTATAAAACTATACTATATATATTACATATACTGTATTATCACATTACATATATACAACATGTTTTACATGTAGTTACACATATAGATACATTAAATTCATTGTGTATTACAGATAAAGGAAACGTGGGCAGGTGAGATGGCTCAGTGGATAAAAGTGCTTGCTGCCAGGCTTGATGCTGAGTTCAGTCCTCTGATCCCATGGTGGAAGGAGAGAACTGACTCTCACAAATTGACCCCTGACCTCCACATGTGTCCTCTAGCCCTTATGCCCCCCCATGAAAGAATAAAAATAAAGTTAAAAATTCAAAGGGAGCATGGAAATATGTTACATCATAAATATATTCAAATTTATATTTATATTCAGTATTTTTTAGTGTATTCAAAATGGTGTGTAGCCATCACCTCTGTACAATTCTAGAACATTCCACCACCTGGAAGCCCCATCCCTACAAGTCACCATACCCTTCCAACCTCCAATCCTGGTACCCACAAATCCACTTCCTGTTTCTGAACTCTTCAGCTCTGGATATTTCCTGTCATGGACTCCCACACCACGTGGTCTGTTTTCTCTGAGTCCGATGCCCTCGGGGTCTGTCCCACTGTGGGGTGTGCATGCTGCATTCACCTTGACAGTTGACTATTCATTTATCCTGCTTTTTATTTATTTTCATTTTATGTGTATGAGTGTTTTGCCTGCATGTATGTAAGTGCTCCACAGGTGTGCCATGTCCATGGAGGTCAGAAGAGGGCGTCTCATTTCTAAGAACTGGAGTTACAGATGGTGGCTAGCTGCTGTGTGGGTGCTGCGAACTGAATTGGGGTTCTCTGCGAGCATGACCAGTGCTCCTAACCACTCAGCAATCTCTTGAGCCCCCATTCATCTTCCTTTTAAAGCATTGCATTAAATGCTATTTACTGTTGTTTATCTTGATGACTGGGATTTAGGTCTTCTCTTAATCTTAAAAACATTTATTCATTAGTTTTACGTATACATGTGTGAGTGTATGTGCCATGGCATGCATGTGGAGGTCCAAGGACAGCTTGTGGGAGTCTGTTCTATACTTCCACCATTTGATCCTGGGGATCAAACTCAGCCTCTCAAGCTTGGCCACATGCTCCCTTATCGGTTGTGCCATCTCACAGGCCTTTCCCTTAACCTTTTGAACCCCAGGCTGATATCCCATTCTCTGTCCATTTCCACCCTGGTACCCACAGTGATGGATATGTAGCATGCACCCAGGAAAATGTTGGCCCAAGCCCTGTGTGACTGTTCCTGGTGTGCCTTGGCAGGTATGCGGGACCCATGGAGCGTGCGGGCGCCGAGAGCATCCTTGCCAACCGTTCAGATGGGACCTATTTGGTGCGACAGAGGGTGAAGGACACTGCGGAATTCGCCATCAGCATCAAGTAACTCTTCTCTCTCTGACAGTGATTCCGTTGACTTGACTCTGAAGGTTCTTATAAATAAGAACAGCAGAATTTTACTTTATATAAGTGTACATTAACAATACTTACCTTTTATTGAACTACCTCAGGGTTCTAGGAACATGCGCCCTTCCCTTCCCCTCTTCCTTCCCCTCCCCTCCCCCTCCCTCCCCCTTCCC
>NW_008341457.1:354054-392138 GCF_000622305.1 Nannospalax galili | reverse complement strand
CTCCCCCCCTCTTCCTTCTTCACACCTCCCTCCCTCCCCACTTCTTCCCTTTTTCCCCAGTGCTGGGACTAAGCACAAGCCTTGACCTCAAGCTCTCTCCCAACTCCCTTATTTCTTTTAATCCTGACTGACAACCCATGAGAAAGAGATCATCCTTTCTGAGGCTCAAAGTCTGGTCTAGCATAAAATAGACAAGGTCGTTGTTGACCACAGTCACCCTGCCATGCTGTGGAGCATTAGAATGCATCTCTCCTACCTAATGGGATTTCAGACTCTATTGTCCACCCTCTCCCCTGCCAGTGTCCATTTAGCTTCTGGTAACCTTCTGGTAATTCTCTGCTCTTCTCTGAGATCAGCACTTTTAGATTTGAGTAAGAAGTTGTGAAGTTTGTGTTCCTGTGTCTGACTGATTTCAGTTAATATACTATCCTCCACTTCCTCCATGCTGTAAATGACAGGATGTCATCTTTTCATGACTGAGTTTTTTCTACGGACACTTGTTGATTCTACATCTTGGTTGTTGTTAATAGTTCTGCTGTACATGCAGGCTTATTGCTATCACTTTGACGTACTGACTGTTTCTTTGGTTTAGATTCTGAGTAGTGGAACAGCTGAATTACAGGGTAGATCTATTTTTAGTCTTTTTTTTCTTTTTCTTTTTGACTTTTTGAACCAGAGTCTCCCTGTAACCCCAGCTTGCCTGGAACTCACTATGTAGACCAAGCTACCAAAGATCCACCTGCCTCTACCTCCAGAGTGCTGGGATTAAAGTCATGTGCCACCACACCTGGCCATTTTTAGTCTTTTAAGGAATCTACTCTAGTCTCCATAACGGCTGCTCATCCCTCCTATTGCATTGTGACTTCCTCCCTTCCTTCTGTACAGACATACATGTAGGGGCATGTGGCATGATTACTCATGAATCCACATGGAGAGGCTGATGTCAGGTGACCCCCTCTATTGCTCTCCACCTTATTTAAACAACGAGATTAGGTCTGGAGAGATGCTCAGTGGTTTAAGAGCACTGGCTGCTCTTGCAGAGGACTTGGGTTCAGTTCCCAGCACCCACAGGGCGGCTAACAGCCATCTGTAACTCCAGTTCCAGAGGATCCGATGCCCTCTTCTGGGCTTTGCAGTCCTCGCAGGACATAGGTGCACTTACACACATGCAGACAAAACACTCATACATCTAAATAAAAATAAAGAATGAAAGTACTTTAATTAATTAATTAATTAATATATATGTATTTACGTATTTGTGTGTGCATGCCACAGCATATATGTGAAAGTCAGAGAACAACTTTCAGGAGTTGATTCTCTCCTTCCACCATGGAGGGTCCTGGGGGTTGAACTCAGGCTTGGTAACAATCACCTTTATCCACTGAACCATCTTGGCAGCCCCCACAGTATCATTTGAAACATTGTTTTGCACCAGAGACCCACTGATTAGGCTGGAGGAGCTGGCCAGCAAGCCCCAGGGACCCACTGGTTCTGCCTCCCTAGGACTGGGATTTCAGGTGTGTACCACCAGGCCCATCTTTTTATGTGGGTGCTGGGAATCAAATGCATGTTTGTACAACAAACACTCTAGTGACTGAGCCCTCTCCCCAGCCCTGATAGATAAACTCCTTACCACCCCATTTGTGCTGATGGATGGAGTTTCTCTGGCTTACCTTTTATACTGAACATGTAGGTCTCAGAGTTTAGTTCGTGGCGTACGGGCAGGTTCAGTGCCTAGAATCCACCCCATGTGGGCTTGGTGACTGGTGACTACACTGGAACATTCCATGAGAGTGGACACAGCTCTCCCGCTGTCCTCACCAACACTGGTTGTTTGCTTTCTTTCCTTTTCCTTTGACAAAAAAATTTATTTATTTATTTATTTATATTTTATGTGTATGAGTGCGTTGACTGCATGTATGTAAGTGCACCCATGTCATGCAATGCCTACAGAGGCCAGAAGAAAGCGTCAGATTCTTGGAACTGGAGTTGTGGTTATTAGCTGCCATGTGGGTGCTGAGAACTGAAGCTGGGTCCTCTTTAAGAGCAGCCAGTGCTCTAATCACTGAGCATCTCTCCAGCTTAGTCATTTGTTTTCTTGATGATAGTTATGTGACTGGGGTCAGGTGGAACCTCAGTGTAGTTTTGATTTTAATTTCTACAATGAATTCAAAAAAATGTCCAGAAATAGGGAGGGGAGACGGAACAGTTAGAAAAGTACTTGTCATGTGAGCATGAGAACTACAGTTAGATTCCCCAGAACATATATAAAAAAGTCAGACTAGCCAGGCATGGTGGCTCACACCTTTAATCCCAGCACTCAGGAGACAGAGGCAGGTGGATCTCTGTGAGTTCAAGGCCAACCTGGTCTATGTAGTGAGTTCCAGGACAGCTGGGGCTACAGGGAGACCCTGTCTCAAAAAGACCAAAAAAAAAAAAAAGTCAGGCTTGGTGGCATGGTTTTAATCCCAGGGCTGGGGAGATGGGTGGATCTCTAGAGCTCCCTGGCTAGCCAGTGCAGCCAACATGGGGAGGTTCTCAGGGAGAGACCCTGGCTCAAAAAATATGGTGGAGGGCCAGGTGTGGTGATGCAATGCCTTTGATCCCAGCACTCAGGAGGCAGAGGCAGGTAGATGTCTGTGAACTAGAGGCCAACCTGGGCTATATAGTGAGTTCCAGGCTAGCCAGAGATGTGGGGAGACCCTGTCTCAAACACTTAAAATAAAACTAAGGCGGAGAGTGACTGAGGAGAAGCCACATAAAAGAAAACACCTAGGAATAAATCCAAGGACAGATGAAAAGTCCCTATAAGGAAATCTTTAAAACACCGAAGAAAGAAAACTGAAGATGTTAAAATATGAAAAGGCCTCCCATGCTCACGGATGCAAAGAGTGAAAACGGCTGGACAGCCAGTAATGCATTTTGCATGAACAAATACCCCAAGACACAGCCGCCCTGGTTACTGAGCTCAGCAGAACCGCAGGAAAGTGTTAGCCCACACTCACCGCTCTGTCCATAGTTTCATCTTTGCTTTTGGCCTCTGGGATTTTCCCATATTTTTATGCAAGCTCAGCAATTAGAAAGAGAACTTTTATTTTATTTTTTGTGGATGTCTGCATTTGTACCAGTGTGCTTGTGGAGGTCAGAACACAATCTTCAGGAGTCAATTCTCTCCTACCATGTGGGGCTTGGGGATCAGACTCATGCCATCAGACTTGGCAGAAAGCCCCTTTATCTACCGAGCCATCTCGCTGGCCCCTCAGCAATTTTTCTTTCTTTGCACATCTAGGAGTTTTGTAAGGGGAAGCTTTCTTGGTTATGTAGGTTCCTCTGTGGGCAGAAATGGATTTTGTTTCCTCTACTGTCCTATCTAGTCTGTTATCTGCCATATTGGCAGGGGTGTGTCTTATCTATTAAAAAACGTTCCTTTCCTTTTTATTTTTAATTAAGAATAATTTATGTGTATGAGTGTTTGCCTGCATGTGTGTAAGTGCACCTGTGTCATGCAATGTCCATGGAGGCCAAAGAGGGCATTGGATGCCCTGGAACTGGAGTTCCAGATAGTTGTGAGCTGCCATGTGGGTGCTGGGAACTGAATCCGGTCCTATACAAGAGCAGCTTAACCACTCCAGCCTCAAGAACATTCCTTTCTTTACAAAGTCATACTGATTTCTCAACAAACCTATGAGGTAGTGTATTTGTTACTTGTCTCATTGCTGTGACAAAATGCCTGACACAGCAACTCAAGAGGAAGGGTTTGGGGGCTACAGAGATGCCTCAGCAGCTAAGAGCACTGGCTGCTCTCACAGAGGCCCTGTGTTCAATTCCCAGCACCCACATGGCAGCTAACAACTGTCTGTAACTCCAGTTCCAGGGGATCTGACCCCATCTTCTGACTCCTCGGGCATTGCACGTGTGCACTTATACACATGCAGGCAATACATGCATACACATAAAAATAATAAAATTTTAAAAGGGGAAGGGTTTATCTTGGCTCATAAATCAAGCCTATCATGGTGGGAAGTTATGGTGGTCAGAGTGTGTGGCAGCTGTGCTCATTGCCTGTACAGTCAAGAAGCAGAGAGAGATGCATGCTGGTGGTCAGCTGGCTTCCTCCTTGCTCATTCAGCCAAGGACCCCAGCCCAGGGCTGGTGCCACCCACATTCAGGGTTGGTCTTCCCACCTCAGTTAACCCAGTCTAGAAACTCCCTCTCAGACACGCCCAGAGGTTCGTTTCCATGGTGATCTTAAGTTCCATCTAGTTGACAATCAAGATTAAATATCACAGTTCGAAATGATTTCTTCTGTATGAGAACAACTGATAACTCAGTGCAGCCGAGGCCCCAGGGAGGGGCTCCTTGGAACACTTTCTCAGGACTGCAGGGGTCACCCTCCTGGAAGGAGACTAGTTTGCTTCTTCCCTCGCTGGGGTTTCCAGCCTGGGCTGAGCTTGTAAGAGGGAAGGTGTGATCCCCAGATGCAGGCTCATCCGTCCTTTTTCTCCTGGCTCCAGGTATAACGTCGAGGTCAAGCATATTAAAATTATGACGTCAGAAGGGCTGTATCGGATCACAGACAAGAAGGCTTTCCGGGGGCTTCCGGTAAGGGCCACTGTCCCCCTCCCCAGCACAGCCTCTCAGAACCCAGACAGCTACTGCACCCATATTGTAGCATCCTCCTCCATATTCAAAGTGACCCTTCCTAGGGAGCAACTAACCTGGGACTCACTGTGGTCAAAAACTTTATTTATTTATTTATTTATTACTTATTTATTTATTTATTAATTATGTATATGAGCATATTGCCTATATATGCACTACATTTGTGCAAATGCCTGTGGAGGTCAGAAGAAGGTGTCAAATCCCCTGGAACTGGAGTTACAGATGGCTGTTATCTGCCATGTGGGTTCTGGGAACTGAACCCAGGTCCTCTGCAAGAGCAGCCAGTATTCTTAACCACTGAGCCATCTCTCCAGCCCTGAACTCATTATCTTAATGACCAACAATGTGGGTAATGATAATTATGATATATAATAGTGTTGGGTATTTATAGAATATTTATTGATGTCAAACATGTTGGGCTGGGGAGTTCAGATCCTCAGAACCCATATGAAAGCTGGGTGTGGTGGTACACACCTGTAACCCTAGACCAGTGGGTCCCTGGAACTTGCTGCATAGCCAGTCTAGAAAACTGGTGAGCTCCAGGTTCAACGAGAAACTCTGCCTCAAAATATTAGGTCCTTAGTGATAGAGGGACATCAGAAGTCAACTTCTGACTTCCATACGCCTGCACAAGTGCACACACATGAACATGTATGCCCCTCCCAAACATGTTGTAGATGAGCCCAGTCTTAAGAGTCCTTTCTATCCACTTTGTATCTTTCCATTTTGCAGGTAGATAAAACTTTCCAGTTCACAATATCAGAGCCCATATTTTCTCAGATTTACGAACAGCTCCACCTGACCTGTATGACTGCCTATTTTGCAGAGAATTTATGAGTGTTTTACCTGTTGTTTGATGTCCTGTAATTTTTTTTGAGACAGAGTCTCCCTTAGCCCCAGCTGGCCTGGAACGCACTATGTAGACCAGGCTGGCCTTGAACTCACAGAGATCCACCTGCCTCTGCCTCCCGAGTGCTGGGATTAAAGGTGTGTGCTACCATACCTGGCTGTCTTGTAATCTGTAATTTTCCTTTAGGCATTTAAAACTAATTGGTGTATTTAAGGCATGTGGGTCTTACCTATAACCAGTGGATCTTTGAAGAGCTGAGGATACCCCGAAAGAAAATTCATAACTTAAAAAAATTACATTATTTATTTATTTACTTATTTATTTTGTGTATGTGTGCATACATGTGCCACGGCACCCATGTGGCAGTCACCCATATAGGAGTCAGTTCTAGCCTTCCTCCACATGTGTCCCAGGAATCAGACTCAGGTCGTCAGGCTTGGCAGCAAGCACATTTATGCACTGAGCCATCTTCTTGGTTCCCCAGAATTTATAATTTTGTTCTAATCTGCTGGGATTGTGGTTGTGCCCCACCATGCCTGACTTAAAAATATCTATAAAAATTACTGTATTTTTAGTTTTTGTGTGTGTATGTACATGTCCTCTGATGTGTGTGCATGCATGTGTGTGTGTGTGTGTGTGTGTGTGTGTGTGTGTGTACAACTTTGTAGAGTTGGTTCTCTCTTTCCACCTTTACATGGGCTCAGGGGATTGAACTCAGGTCATCAGACTTGGCAGCAAGGACCTTTACCCACTGAGCCATCTCACCAGCCCCCAGTCTTTTACAATATTGGCGGTTTTCTGAGTGGAGCTTTATTTTTGAGAGGACATTTTCCCCCTGCGGACTGTCCTTTCAACTTCCCTGATGATCTAGTCATAATCCTCACCAGCTTAAATGTGTGTGTGAGAAACATACACAGGCCCAACAAATTGGAGACTTGAAATAAAATTTGAGGCAAGATCTAAAATATTAATATCAGCTGTCACTCATGAAACTGAATTTATGGTCATCTTGTCTCTACCATGGGACCCTGGAGAGAACCAATTCCTTGTTGCCATTTTCTGACTTCCACAAGGGTGACATGGTACATGTGTACACACGCAAATAAGTAAATAGTGTAAAACGGGAGAATTACAGACAACCAGTCCTCAAGGGCGCTTGGGAGGATTTGGCAATGTTTGGTAGTGATGACATGATAAACTAGAAAGTTGTGGTCCTTGATCCTGACAGGATGGCCTTGTGCTTGGTGAGCTTGTTACTGGGCAAATTCAACATGAAGTAAATGGATTGTCTCTTTGATGAACTGGTCTCAGCCTGGGGTCTAGTAGTGACTTTTCTCATTGCTGTGACACAATACCTGACACTGCGTAAGGGAGGAAGGGTTTACTCTGGGTCATGGATGGAGGGCCTCTGGCAGGAGCCTGGGGTGCTGGTTACCTGCATTCACAGTCAGGAGGCAGAGAGACACTGGGGCTCAGCTCGCTGTCACTGTCTCTTTTTCAATGAGTCCAGGACTCCAGCCCAGGGATGGTGCCGCCCACATTCGGGGTGGATTTCCCACCTGGGTCAGGTCAATCTCGATAACCCCTCTCAGAGGTGTGTGCCTTAGGTGATTCTAGATACTGTCAGGTTGACTGAGTATTAACCAGCCCCGGGTCTCTTCCCTATTCCAGTAAAGGAAGGCGTTCTCTTAACAGGTTCCGTCAAGGAGCCATCTCCCATGGTGACATGATAAACTAGAAAGAGGGGGTTCATAACGAGGGTGCCCAGCTCTGCTCCCCTGGGTCTGGCCCACTGTGATCACAACAGGCATGCACTGCTTTTCCAGGAACTGGTGGAGTTTTATCAGCACAATTCCCTCAAAGACTGCTTCAAATCGCTGGATACCACCTTGCAGTTCTCCTACAAAGAACCTGAGAGGAGAACCATCAGCAAGCCGCCGGGTAGGAGCCAACTAGGGAGCAGGGCTAAGCCTCCGCGTCTTCTCTCCTTGGAGGGCAAGTTAGGGACTCCACGGCTTCTCCTTTCCTTTGTTCCTTTTTCTTCCTCTCTGATATGTCATCTGTCTGATACCACATATGTGTACATCTATGTGTACATGTATGTGTCTATCATCCATGTATGTGTACATGCATGTACCTCTCTGTCATCTGTCATCTATGTATGTGTGCATGTATGTATCTATCATCTAACAATCATCTATGCATCTCTTCTAAGTATGTATCTTTCTATCATCACAAATACATAGAGAACTTTGTACATAAAAAACAATGATTGAAAAATGTTCTTGCCAATGATCAATCTATCTAACATCTACCTAACATCTCTATCTATCTATCTATCTATCATCTATCATCTATCTATATCTATCATCTATCTATCTATCTATCTATCTATCTCTCTATCTATCTATCATCTATTATCATCATCTATCTATCTATCATCTATCTATCATCTATTTATCTATCAATCAATCTATCCATCTATCATTCATCCATTTATCAATCATCTATCTGTCTGTCTATCATCTATCTATATCTATCATCTAATCTATCTATGATCTATCTATCTATCTATCTATCATCTATCTATCATGTTCTATCTATGATCTATCTATGATCTATCTATCTATCTATCTATCTATCTATCATCTATCATCATCTACCTATCATCCATGTACATATATATATCATGTATCAGTCATCTATCTGTTGTCTATCATCTGTCTACCTATGTATCTAACATCTATTTATGTTAACTATGTATCTATTAATTTATCATCTATATAACATCTATCACCTATGTATAATCTATCAATCATCTGTCATCTATCTATCAATAATCTTTCATCTGCCTATCTATATACTTATTATCTATCACCTATTTAACATCTATGTATTGATAATTCATCTATAATCTATCAATCATCTCTCAATCATCTATCTCTCATCTGTATGTATCTTCTATCTAGCTGTCTGTCTGTCTATCTACCATGTGTGTGAGGTCATGTGCCCACCAAGACGTGCATGTACAGGTCAGAGGGCAAGTTTCAGGACTCAGCTCTCTCCTGCTTTGCTGAGCCAGGGTCTCTGTTGTTTCTGGTGCTGCGCTGTGTACTCCTGACTCACCTGCAAGATTCTGGGTGATTCTCCTGTTTCTGCCTCCCATCTGGATTACAGATGTACGCTACCACGTCTGGCTTTTTTTTTTCCTCATGGGTTCCAGGGATTAGACTCAAGCTGTCAGACTTGCATAGAAAATACTTCTACTTGCTGAGCCATCTCCGTGGTCCAAGACTTTTTATATGTAGTCACCTCTCTCTCTCTCTCTCTCTCTCTCTCTCTCTCTCTCTCTCTCTGAATCTGGGGTTAGGTAAATATACAGGTTAAGGATTCACAGATACATGGAGAAGTTTGTCCATAGAAAACTATGGGAGAGCTGGCTCAGTGGTTAAGAACACTGTCTGCTCTTGCAGAGGACATGAGTTCAAATCCCAGCACCTACATGGCAGCTAACAACTGTAACTCCAGTTCTAGGGAATCTAACACCCTTTTCTGGTCTCTGCTGGCTTTGCATGACATGGGATGCACTTACATACATGTAGGCAAAACACTCATACATATAAAGTAAAAATAACTAAAAAATTAAAAAAAAACCGATTAAAGTGATTGAAAAATGATCTTGCCAGGTGTGGTGGCACATTCAACTCTAGTGCTCAGAAGGCTGAATCAGGAGGATCATGTGTTTGAGCCCAATGTGGGCTACATATGAGGTGTATGTCAACCTGAGCTACATAGTGAGAATTTACTAAAAAAAAATCACATTTCCAGACTGGAGAGATGGCTCAGCAGTTAAGAATGAGTACTGCTCTTGCAGAGGATCTGAGTTTGGTTACCAGCACCCATGTCAGGTGGCTCACAACTGCCTGTAACTCCAGCTCCAGGAGATCTGATGCCTCTAACCCTCATGGGCACCTTGCACTCATGTGCACATGCAAACACACTAAAACTAAAAATAGTAGAAGTGAATATTAAAAATATCATATTTCCTAAATGTAGGCACTGGCCAGGCTGGGAAGATGGTGTTGGGGGTAAAATTGTATGCCTTCAGCAGAGTAGAGGTCACCTGATACTTCCCATAGGACACTTGGGGGATGTTCTAGGTTCATCTCTGTTGCTGTGATCAAATATTCTGACAAAGAGAAACTTAGGGGAGAGAGGGTTTATTTCAGCTCACTTCAGCTCACAATTTCACGGCACAGCTGGTCACTGTGTGGGAACCAGGAGCTTGAGACAGCTGGTCACAGCATATCGAGAGAGAGAGAGAGAGAGAGAGAGAGAGAGAGAGAGAGAGAGAGGAGAGAGAAGAGAGAGAAGAGAGAAATGCATGCGTTCTCGCTCTCTTGGGCTCAGCTCCATTTCTCCACTCTTACAGGGCTCAGGCCTCCCTACCTAGGGGTCAGTGCCACCCACAGTGGGCCGGTTTTTCCCACAACAATGAACTTAATTAATTTAATCTGTCATAGACATGCTCATTGGCCAACTTGATTTGGACAATCCCTCATCGAGATTCTTCCCAGGCTATTCGAGGTTGGGTCAAATTGGCAATGAACACTAAGGGTCACAGGGGACCTTGAACTGCATGTTACCCTCCTGAGAACATGTCCCTCATCTCCACCAGATGGTGAATGGGTATTTCCCTCAGATGCTTATCATTCTCATTTTCTATTCACAGCTGGAAGCACCAAGTATTTCGGTACTGCCAAAGCCCGCTATGACTTCTGTGCCCGGGACCGATCAGAACTTTCTCTGAAGGAGGGTGACATCATCAAGATTCTCAACAAAAAGGGGCAGCAAGGCTGGTGGCGAGGGGAGATCTATGGCCGGGTGAGGCAGCTGGGCAGGGCAGGGTGTGTGGTGTGACCTGGCCATGCTGGGATGGCAGAATGGAGTGGGTGGAGCATGGCTGTCATGTGGGTCATTCCTAACCAGAATGCCCTGGTACATTTATCCAACTACACTTACTTATTGAGGACCTACTATGTATCAGGAATTTCTGGGTGCAAATGAGCATGGCACAATCACTATCTTTGTGAAACACATAGTTTAGTAAGGATGTATAGACCTCTGACCAGACAGTTAAACCAGGGCATGGTAAAGGTAGAAATGAGGCAGAGGACCGCAGGGAGCTCCACACTCAGCCTTCAAGCAGGCCAGGGTGCTTTCTGAAAAGCTAGTCTGATGGATGAAGAATAAAAAAGTCAGAGAAGTAAAATGACTATCAGCGGACTGGTGAGGTAGCTGTTAGTAAAGCGCTTGCTTCGTAAACATGAGGGCTTGAGTTTGATCCCCCAGAGCCCATCCATCCACCCATCCATCCACCCATCCATCCACCCATCCATCCATCCATCCATCCATCCATCCATCCATCCATCCAGCCCACAGATCCTATCAGTCTACCTACCCATCCATCTACTCCTTATCCATCAGTCTACCCACTTATCAATTCATCCATGTATCTATCTACTCATCTATCCATCCATCCATTCATTCATCCATCCATCCATCCACCCATCCATCCATCCATCCATCCATCCATCCATCCATCCATCCACCCATCCATCCAAGAAATACTAACAAAATATTTACTGTGTGCCACGACCTATTCTAGGCTCTTGGGAGTCTGTTGAGGAAGACACAGAACTCCCTGCCCTTGTAGACATTGTGTTGTACAAACGGAAGATGGTTCAGCAATTCTGTAAATAAGCAACATGTATAATCATTCAGATGATGACAAATTCTATGGAGAGAAAGCAGGAGAAAGGGAATAATGTGTATTGAGAGAGGGCTTACTCTTTTAAATAGGGTACTTTGGAAGGCTTTACTGACAAGGTGACATGTGAGTAGATTTTGAGGTGATGGGGTGGGGCATCCTTGTGTATGTGGGGCAGGAGGTCAGGCAGGTGCAAAGGCCCTGAGGCAGGAGGGAGCCAGCCTGCTGTGTGAGGAGTGCTATGGGGATGGGCAGAGACTTTCTGATAGATTCCTTTTCCCTCTCTAGATCGGCTGGTTCCCTGCCAACTATGTGGAAGAAGACTATTCTGAATACTGCTGAGTCTGGTGCCCTGCAGGGTAGACATATGGGCAGATGCAGGCTCTGAGCCCAGGATATCAGACAGCAGGGCCCAGTGGCCAGGAGAGGTCTTGGCGAGCAGAGTGTCTGGATGGACTGTGGATGGCCACTGGCCAGCTGGCAGGGTTCCTGGGACAATGCCTTGCAAGGGTTAATTTATAACACACTGATTGCCTCTTGGGGCCCCCCAAGAGAGGCAGGACTTGATGCAACTGCTTCTAATAAAATGTTGACAGTAAGCACTGGTGTGCTTAGGGAGATCTGGGAGGGGAGAAATGGGGACCGTGCATGGTGCATAGACCAGAATCCCCAAATGCTTTGCCTCCTGGTTGATCATCCTCTGCCATTTACAGAATTCTTACCTAGTAGGAAAGAAAGCTGTGCACAGGGTCTGGATTAGAGACTCTTTCCTTCCCTCATTTCTTTCCTTTCCTTTGTGCTGAGGATGGATCATACAGCATCCAGCATAATAGGCAGGGGCGACACCAGCCCCTCACTGGGGGATTCTAGGCTGTCACTCTACCCTGAGCCACACCCCACCCCTCTTTTTACTTTAGTTTTTTATTTTGAGTCAGGGTCTTGTTCTGTAGCCCAGGCTGGGCTTGGTCTTGTCGTTGTCCTGCTTTCTGAGCAGCTGAAATGACATGCCTCTGCCAGCATTCTTTTTTTTGGTCTTTTTGAGACAGGGTCTCCCTGTAACCCAGCTGTCCTGGAGCTCATTATGTAGACCAGGCTGGCCTCAAACTCACAGAGATCTGCCTGTCTCTGCATCTTGAGTGCTGGGATTAAAGGCGTGTGCCACCATGCCTGGCCCCATTATTTTAAAAAAAAATATTTTTATTTTATGTGTATGAGTACATTGCCTACATGTGTGAAAGTGCACCTGTGTTCTGCAATGCCCGTGAAGGTAACTGGATCATTTTTTTCTATAATAGAACTTAATAGTTGAGTCCCTTCTTGTCACCATTACATTGAGTAAGGGAAGTGATCAAGGTATGCTCAAGGTTCAGTATAAAGTCCACAACCCTGGTCCTGGAGACCTGGGGAGACCTCTGGCTTTCTTCTGTCATCTTGCCTCCTGTTGAAATGTCATTGCTTATGCTCGAATGCTTGACACATCCCTGGGATTCACTGGCCGGCCAGCCTAGTGGAATTGGTGAGCTCCAAGCTCAGAGAGAGACTCTGTCTCAAAAAATGAGATGGGTGTGTGGGGATGGAGGAGTAGGGGCTGGAGAGATGGCTCATGTTTAAGAGCACTGGCTGCTCTTGCAAAGGACTGCTTTCAGTTCTCAGCCCCACATGGGGCCTAAAAACCATCTACTACTCCAGTCTCAGGAGCTCCAATGCCCTCTCATGACCTTCACAGTCATTGCAGCGTGCTTGAAACAGGCAAAACACACATAAAATAAAATAATATAAATAAAAATGAAAAAAAAAGCACCTCAGGAATCATTTTGTGTCCATCCACCCAGCATGCGGCTGCAGACAACCATTCACTGTCCATAAATCTTCAGTTGGAGCGAGGCCTCAGGAACCCTCCCCCTAGCAACCATTAACTGTTTATCCTCAGGGAGGGTCGTGGGCTCATGAGCCTTTTCCTCTTAGCAACCATCAACTCTATAAAGCCTCAGGCAGGGCGGGACCTCACGATCCCCTCTCCCTAGCAACCATCAATGGTCTATCAATCTCACGTGGGGCGGGGCCTCGAGATCCCCTTCCCCTGGCAACCATCAACTGTCTGTCAACCTCACTAGCCCCTCCCCCTCAGCCCCCGCCACCTTCTTGTAGCCTCAGAGTGTTGGTCTTTCAACATACATTATTTATGGCGAGACTTTTTTATTGAATAGATTTTATTTTTAAAATTGTGGTAAAATACACACAATATTCAGTCTACCATCTGCTCCATTCTAGGCATTCGGCTCAGCTGTGTTCAGTCTGTTCAATGTCATGCGTCCATCACCACCACCCATCTTCCAGAACTTTCCTTTCTCACTATGGACAACCCAAACTCTGTCCCCATTAAACAGCTCTCCATGCCCTCTTCCCCAGGTCTTGGCAGCCCCTGTCTCTGGTCAGATTTTATCTGCAGTACTTTAGGGCTTAAATTTTTTATGCTGTCAGGTCGAGAGCCAGAGCGTCTGCATACACCTTTGTTGTTCAACAGGAAGTTGCTTTTTGGGTGGATTTCTTTCCATCTGCTGGGATAACCTTTACCAAGCAAAAATAAAAGACGGGCTTTTGCGAGTGCCTAGGGATAGGAAGAGACCACAGAATGTGCATTAATTTTGACAAAAACAATCAAATATCTCTAAATACTTAGGAAGGCGCCACCACATCGAACTTTTCCCATTGCTTGATCTAACAACCAGCTTTGTGGGCAGTAAAGGATAGTGGCCAAGTGTTCATGGAGACTTGAAGGTCATCTCAACCCCTGGAAAATGAGATGTAAGTTGGGGGTATGACCTACGTCTCTGAAACATAGAAACAGGAATATGCCCTTTTCAAAGCACAGCATTAAAATGTTTCTAGGGCCTGGGCCAGGGGGTGACTCCGGGTAAGAGTGCTTGCTGTGTAAGCACAAGGACCTGCGTTCAAGGCCCACAGAGAGGGCTTGGCTTTGTGTCCCTATCCAGTGTTGGGTGAGGGTGGGGGTGGGGGTGGGGGCAGAGACAAGGGGATCACTGGGGCTTACTGGCTGCCAGCCCAGCGCTGGATTTGAGAGGTGTGAGGAACTGCATACACACGGTGTATACACACGTGTACTTTACACACACACACACACACACACACACACACACACACACACACACACACAGGGGCTCTCCTCTTTCAACCTCCCTTTAGTGGCTGGCAGGGGCATTAGTTTTGTTCTCTGACTACAGGTAAACGGAGACTACAGGACTCCTGCATTCCCAGCTGAGGGCAGGATAAGTGCAGGAGTCTTTGTAGAGTGCTTGCCGTGTCTAAAGGGTCCATGACGAGGGTGAGAACAAGCAACAGCTTTCTCCCCTCTGGAAGCTACCACCCACCGTGGGAGAGGGTCGTCCCCCCTTAGTCCATCCTCCTGGAAATAGCCTCACAGACTTACCTGGAGGCACATCTCTTGGTTGATTCCAGTCAAGTTGGCACAAGGTTAACCTACACAAGGACAATGGTGAGGGTGTGCTGCCCTTTCCCATGACTCTCCC
This sequence comes from Nannospalax galili, assembly GCF_000622305.1. Classification (NCBI taxonomy): domain Eukaryota; kingdom Metazoa; phylum Chordata; class Mammalia; order Rodentia; family Spalacidae; genus Nannospalax; species Nannospalax galili. The sequence continues at coordinate 377,308 of NW_008341457.1, read as the reverse complement.
ATTGGAAGGAGGGGCTGGGTCATGTGATAGTGGGGTCAAGGTTGTAGACTCTTCCTTAGAGTGACTCCAGCCATGCACGGAGTGCTCACTTTATGTTTAAGCCTCAGGCTAGTAGAAGCTTGTATTAGTTAGCTCAGGCTAAGTTTTGCTTCAGTAACAAATGGCCTTATAATTCAGCATCTTACAGACAGCTCCCTTGTGCTTGTATTAGCTCAGAGTAGGTGTTGCTGCTTGGTGTCCAGCTGGTGGTGCTGTTTGTGAAGGTGATGGAAACTTTAGATGGTGGGGCCACTCTGGGAGGAATTCAACTAAATTTACATTTAGAGGTTGTGAGCAATAGGATTTCAGTATGTGATTTTTTTGGGGTGGGAAAGGGATGCAGTTTAACCCACAACATACACGCAGACAGTATACAAAGGCCCTCATAAAATACCTATACATCTAACAGGCACAGATATAGTCATTAACAAAGAATGAAACACAGCCCCAAAGTAATATACTCGAACAGGTACATGCAGCAAATAGAGACCCACAGATATAAATATTCCCTCCCTGCATCCCACACATGTGGAAGCTGGATGCACAAGTGGGCACAGACCTAGACAGGCCAAAAATACTTGCCTGTATGGGCCAGGTAAACATAGGTGTGATGGTTAATGTCAACCTGATGAGATCTAGACTTGCCTGGGACACAGACCTCTGGGATTGTCATGAGGGAGTTTCTAGATTGGGTTAATGGAGGTGGAAAACCCACCATGAATGTGAGTGACACCATCCCCTGGGCCAGGGTCCCGGACTGAATAAGAAGGAGAAAGCGAGCTGAGCACCAGCATGCATTTCTCTGCTAACTGAATGTGGATGTGATGTGACAGCCACCTCATGCTCCTGCTGCTGTGACTTCCCCAACATGATAGACTGTATCCTCAAACCTTGAGCCCCCCATCAACATGATAGACTGTATCCTCGAACCTTGAGCCCCCCATCAACATGATAGACTGTATCCTCGAACCTTGAGCCCCCCATCAACATGATAGACTGTACCCTCGAACCTTGAGCCCCCTCCAAATGATAGACTCTATCCTTGAATCTTGAGCCCCCCTCCAACATGATAGACTGTATCCTCGAAACTTGAGCCCACACAAATGCTTCCTTCCATAAAATGCTTTTATCAGAGACAGTCATGGTGGCACATCTTTAATTCTGGCACTCCAGAGGCAGAGGTAGGCGGATCTCTGTGAGATCCAGATCAGCCTGGTCTACAAAGTGAGTTCCAGGCCGGCTGGGGCTACAGGGAGACCCTGTCTCAAACAAACAACCAACCAACCAAACAAACAAACAAACAAACAGACAAAGCAAAAGCAGTAAAAAAGCTTTTGTTTGTATTTTATCCCAGCAACAAGAAAAGAGATGACTGTGGGAGTCCACAGGAATACAGCGACACAGACACAAAGGCACTGCCCAACAGCAAGGACTTCAGACCAATATATGCATTCTCACCCTCCCACATCACCATCAGAAACAGACTGACAAAGTGAATAGTGGGCTGTGGAGACGCTCAGTCAGTGAAGTGCTTGCTATGCAGGCCTGAGTATCAGAGCCCACATACAAAAGCCAGGTGTGGTGACACCTGCTTATAATCCCAGTCTGGGGAGGCAGAGACAGGAGGATCCCTAGGGCTCGCTGGCCAGCCAGCCTAGAAGGAATGGAGAACTCTAGGTTCAGTGAGAGACTGTGCTTCAAAAAACAAGGTGGGTGTGGAGAACACTTAAAAAACTGAAAATGAACCTACCATATGACCCAGTTATATTGCTCCTTGGCATATACTCAAAGGACTCATCCTATTGTAGAGACACTTGTACAACTATGTTTGTTGCTGCTCTTTTCACAATAGCTAAGAGATGGAAGCAACCTAAGTGCCCCTCAACTGACGAGTGGTTAACAAAAATGTGGTATATTTACACAATGGCATTCTATTCAGCAGTAAAGATGAAATAATGAAATTTGCAGGTAAATGGATGAATCTAGAAACTATTATACTAAGTGAAGTAATACAGACTCAGAAAAATGAACAACGTATGTTCTTGCTCATATGTGGTTCCTAGCACCAAATCCTTTTAAATTCCAGGTCCTTTTAATAAGATGATGCTATACAGCAGTCCCTTATGAATGAAATAACCACCATCATCACGACTTCAGCTGAGCCTGATCGCTAAACATCCTCACAATTGGGCTTGTTGATGGTTGTGTTCATTCATTAAAGGAGGGCCAAGCAGGGTCAATGGACCCTCGCCACATTATCCAGCCACTCTTCCCAGCCAACTGTATGTAATTTGACCCTAATCACACATAGCCTTCTGGATTTGGGAAGGGCTAAAGTATACAATCTGGGGAAGGCTAGGAAGAGGAGACATGACCCGTGCTGGGTAAAGGCTTTCCAGTGTGCACACCCTCAGGTCATACATACACCTCAGCAACCCCTCAGTTATCTGGTAAGTAAGCTCAATAAATTCATTTGTTTCCCAGTAAAACAAACATTGGCTTGGCACTAGAATCTTGAAAGAGAATAAGCACTGCTTACCATCCCCAGGGAAAGAAGTCTCACAACAGTAGGAAAATTTATTTGTTAATGTTATTATGTCTCAATTATTTTAAAAATGAGAATGTAAAAGGTGCTAAAAGGATATGGGAAAGCAGATATTTTCTAAAATAGAAAAAAGTTAGAAAGCCTAAGCATGTGATGAAGGTCTGTGTAGATTTGTTACGATATATAAAGGATGAGACAAAAATAATATATACATAATCTTAAATTTTCTGTGGTCATAGTTTAGTCAACTAGTTTAAGGAACAAAATATACATATCTAGTCAAAGTTTATCTGAGAATATTTGGTTCTTTACCCAAGCCTTATCTACATAGCATGTGATAATTAAAAGCACCAGAATGGTGGAACTAACCTTATTGGATGTTTAACAGCCATAGTTTGAGGCCTATACTAATGTGGTCAGAGGGACTTAGAGGAAAGTTTTTGCTCTATACTAATTTGTTCAGAGGGACATAAAGGACAGTTTTTGCTCCTTGACCTCTAAAGTCAACTAAGTTCCAGGGGACTATGGAGCATCTCTCAAAATGTCCTGTAACTGTGCTGAGTCACCTGTCCTCTTGATCAAGGAGGTCATGGAGAACCCACCAGATGGACTTGAACAAGTGTCGATGGACTTGAACAAAGCTGGCCATGGCCAAGCAGGACCTTTGACTTATCTTCACATAGATGGAACTGGTAAAAGAAAGGAGATAGGGGCTCCTCTCAAGCCCATGTGACACCCGAGGAACAGATCCTCAAACCGTTACCTTAAGAGTAAAAATAAATTGGTTTATTGGGGCCAACTGTATGGTCTTAAACACCCAAAAGGAAAGTATAACCAAAGAGTAAAGTCGTTAGTATACTTCTTTAAGAGCTCAAGGGATTACACTTCCCAGACATTAGGCTTAAGTCTATATAAAAAGTTATTTAGACAATTATTTCTCATTGTTAATTTTGTTCCTAACCAGAAAGTGCTGTTCAGATGTAAGACTTCAGATCTTGGTCTCTAATACTGTAGTGCCCACCTATAGCTAAGGGAGGCAACCAGCTATTGTTCTAAAATGATGGATAAATTTGTTTTCTCCCCCTGTCTAAAAGCCTTTGAGAGGGAACTGACACTGATTCTAACCACTCCAACAGCTAGCAAAATACCTGAAAGCAAAATCCTGAATCCATCACTCTAGAGTCTAGCCCTGGAAGACAAAAGTAAAATGCAGAGGAACCCAATAGAGGGATGCTTTTGGAAGCCCTGATCAAGAAATTCCAATGGACTTTCATATGAACATTTGAAACTTGCCCAGTTCTGACTTTTTTTCTAGTTCTCTGGCTAGAACTTGTAATGCTAAATACTCTTGCCTTTACTTCTCCTTCACATCTCCTAGTCCCAATTCAAGGACTTTCTTTTCCCCTTAGAGATAAGAGTTATGCAATTCTGGAGTCTTTTAGATAGACCCACTGACACTGAAGGGGTACTCCAATTGCCTCACCCTGTGTCCTGTTCAGCATGGAAGAAGCCAGCGCAGTCTGTGTCCCTATTCCCTATTGGCAATTTGGATGACCTCTTCCAATGGTGTGATAAGAATAGGAGGTAGGAATTGGCTAGGCAGTTAAGGTAAAAAGAAAAGTAGCCAGTTTCTTGGCTAAAACTCACAATGTCCTTGGGCCTCTTACCAACCTACTCCGTTCCAAAGGCCAAAAATGTCCAAAATATTTGGGAGCTTTTATCTAATCCTTTAAAGATTTTAGGGTTGGGGCTGGAGAGATGGCTCGGTGGTTAAGAACACTGGCTGTTCTTGCAGAAGACCCAGGTTCAAATCCCAGCACCCACATGGCAGCTAACAACTGTCCATAACTCCAGTCCCAGGGGATTGAACAGCCTCTTCTGACCTCCGCGGGCATTGCACGACACAAGTTCACTTACTTACATACAGGGAAAATATTAAAAAAAAGATTTTAGGGTTATTTCTTCAGAAGGGGGAATATTAGAGTAGCCAAAAGCTGCATAAAAAATAAATCAAAGAAGAAAGAGTACATGAAGCTATCAGAAAGTGTTTAAAAATTTTTTTGATTTATTTTTATTTTATGTGTATGAGTGTTTTGCTTGCATGTATGTAGGTGCACCCATGTGTGCAGTGCCCATGGAGGCCAGAAGAGGGTGTTGGATCCTCTGGAAATGGAACTGATTAACCACTGTTAACGGCTGAGCCATCTCTCCAGCCCCATCTCTTAAGCTTTTAAAAATCTTATTTTAATCGCTAGCAATTTCCAGGCAGATCTCAGCTTCAATTGTTGAGTTAGTTCTCCTGAAAAGTTTCTTTTTAAGAGAAAAGCATTTATCCCTAGGAATGACTGTAATGGTGGAATTCCATGTAGTGGTCAGGCATACGGTTAATTTTCATACCTGCTCTCATCAAATCACAGGGTACAATTCCATTCCCGGAAGCTTGTCTGTGGGGTACGGTGGAGGGGAGGGGCTCCAGCGTGCTGTTTTCTCTGTGTTTGAGATTGGGGGCTCGGTTTCTTGAGTCTTTTCTCTAGTCTAACGCCGTAGCGTTCATTTGAAGATTTGTGCTGCCATCTAGTGGCCATTAGTGGTACGGACATGCACCTTTTTGTCATGCTGCACCTTGGGCGCATGCGTGTGGAGGTCACCCGGCAACCTGGGGTGTGGTTCCTCGGGTGCCTTCCACTTTTAAGTTCGCAATTAAAATTTTTTGTATGGGGGCTGGAGAGATGCTCAGCGGTTAAGAGCACCGGCTGCTCTTGCAGAGGACCCGAGTTCAGGTCCCAGCACCCATACGGCTCCATAACTCCAGTTCAGGGGATCTGACGGGCTTTTTTGACCTCCGCGGGTGTTGCACGACAGGGGTTCACTTATTACATGCATGCAGGCAATACCCTCATACATCTACAATAAAATAATAATAAAAAATTTGTATTTTATTCATTTTATATATAATATTTTAATTCTTTGAGAATTTCATATGCATACAATGGATTTTGATCACATTTACTCCCCACTCCTCCCCCCAAACTTCTCCTGGATCCATTACCCATCCTTACAGCATCCAACTTTTTTTTTGAGCCTGGGTCTCCCTATGTACGCAAAGTTGGCCTTGCACTTACAATCCTTTTGCCTCAGCGTCGGGAGTAACTGGGAACAGTCCTGTGCCACCAGGTCTGGCCAATGTGTATAATTATTATTTGTTAATCAAAACTAAAAAAATGGGCCTGTGAGAGGGTTCAGCAGTAAAGGTGCTTGCCACCAACCTGGTGACCTGAGTTCAATTCCCAGGCCTCACGTTGTGGAAGGAGAGAACTAAATCCTGCAAGTTGTCCTCTGACCTCATGCACATGCTGCAGGCACATTACCCCGGCCCCCATAAATAAATAAATAAATAAACAAATAAATAAATATAAATAAATACCTTAAAAGTGTTGAAAGGGAGGAGAATCTTAGCCATCTTGATTTTACATCATTTTGTGCTGTGTATATTTACTAAGTTATTAGCATGCGTTTCATGTCTTTTAGAATGATTAAAAAAAAAAACTTTAAAAAGGAACAAAATAGCCACAGAGTCTGTGCACTTTGGAGTGGACTCAGTAAGGATGAAAAAGAGATGGAAGGTGTGTTTGTGAATAGCAAGTTCCAGGGAAAATTTGAATTAAAAATGTCTTTATTACATTAATTTATTTTTATGTGTACGAGTGGTTTTCCTGCATGTATGTAAGTGCACTCATGCATGAAATGCCCATGGAGGCCAGAACAGGGCATTGGATCCCCTGGAACTGGAGTTACAGATGGTTGTTAGCTGCCATGTGGGTGCTGGGAACTGAACCTGGATCTTCTGCAAGAGTAGTCAGTGCTCTTAGCCGCTGAGCCATCTCTCCAGACGACGTGTCTTTTGTTTCAAAAAAAACACACCTGATCATATATGGACAGCAAAAATAGGACTCAGTGGGTTTAAAAACAAAGAGGATACAAAGTTGGGAGGAGGTGGGGGCAGATGCAAGATGAGTTGGGGGAAGGATGGGGGAAATATGATCAAAATATGTTGAATACATGTATGAAATTCTCAAAGAGGTGATAAAAATATTCTATTAGAAAAACCAAGGCGGATGGTGCCCGAGGCCACAGCTGGGCCACAGCTGGGTTGGCCTCTGGCCTCTGCATGCACTCATCCCCCAAATAAAAAAGATGGTCAATACTGATCTTTTTCCAAGTGCTTTCTGATCCTTTAGCCTGTTCTTAGAGGCTTTAGAGCATCTTGGGTCATGGCCTCCCAGCTCCGTCTTCTGCAAAGATGAGAAACAGTAAACAGGACTTGCAAACTTCTGCTTTCTGAATTTCCTATAGCTGTGACAACTGTGGTTCCAAATAAAGGACAGGTTCTTCCTCCTTTGGTCTCAGAACTCAGGAGAGGCCCCCATTTCCTTGGTTGGTTCTTTAATAAGATATCTTTTTGAGATGGTCTCCCTGTAGCCCCAGCTGACCTGAAACTTGCTATGTAGACCAGGCTGGGCTTGATCTCACAAAGATCCACCTGCCTCTGCCTCCCCAGTGCTGGGACTAAAAGTGTGCACCACTCCAAGCTGTATTAAACAAAATAGCATTTTATTAATTCTTTGAGAGTTTCATACATGCCTACAATGTATTCTGAGCATATTCAGTTCCATTCTTCCGTCTAACCTCTCCCAGATCCACCCCACCTCCCTAACCCCCCAGCTTCCTGTCTTCTTTTTCAATTAATTATTTTTATTTTATGTGTATGCATGTTTTGCCTGCATGCATGTAAGTACACCGTGTGTGCAATGCTCACAGAGGTCAGAAGAGGGGGTCAGATGCCCTGGAGCTGGAGTTACAGATGGTTATTGTTAGAATTCAGGATGAAAAGGCGACATGATGAAGAAGTAGAAACCGACCTCAACAGATGCAGACAGCCTTTTATCTACAAAGGGTACACAACCTTCCCGCAGGAATGGAGGTTGTGCATCCCGTTGGGGGAGGTCTGGGATTTATAGGTGGGCCCAGAGAATCCCAGAAGGTGGGCCATGTGTTCTTGGGTGGTGTGATCCTTCCTGGGATCTGGGAAGGAGAGATGGGGAGTTCTGATAGGGGACCAGGTATCTTCTGCAAGGTGGCCGGCAAGGAACCAGATATCCTTTGACAAGGAACTAGATGTCCAGGTAGAGGCCCTGTGTTCTGAGATAGATGTATCTCCCTCCTGGAGTGGGACGGCAGAATGGGCCAGTGGTCAGCTCATTCAGTCATTTGTCAGACAGATTTTCCTTCAGTTAGGAGCTGTCCAATGTGGGTGCTGGGAACTGAACCCAGGTACTCTGCAAGAGCAGCCAGTGCTCTTAACCTCTGAGCATCTCGCCGGCCCCCATACAATGTACTTGGACCATGTTTGCTCCCATTACCCTTTCCCGACCCCTCTCACCCCGCTGACTCCGTCTTCTTCCCAACCAGCTCCCTTCTGCTTTCATGATTTTTGTGACCCGATTTGTTTGAATCGCTCTCAAGAGCACGGGTGTTTACAGGAGCTTGGGCACTTTACGGGTGCCTACGACACTTTCTCCACCAGCAACTAATAACTATCAATCCTCAGGGAGGGATAGGGCATGAGCTCTCCTTCCTTAGCAACTAACTGTCTATAAATCTTCAGGGAGGGTGGGGCATCGTTAAACCCTCCCCCTAGGAACCATTAGCTGTCTATCAATCCTCAGGGAGGGACAGGGTCTATGAGCTCTCCCTTCCCCCAGGACAGAATGAATGTTACTGGACTGGATCTTGCCCAGATCTTGTGCAGGTAACCACAGCTGCTGTGAGTTCAAGACTACAAACTTCTTGTCCTACCCAGAAGCCAGGGATCTGCACACCCTCTCCCCTGACTTTTACATTGTTTCTAGGCATTTTTCCACCGTGTTCTTTGAGTCTTGAAAGGGCTACAAAGATTCTTATTTATTCATTTGTTTATTTTGATTATTTTGATTTAATGTGTATAAGCGTATTGCTTACATGTAGGTAGGTGCACCCAGGTTGTGCAGTGACTGCGGAGGTCAGAAGAGGGTGTTGGATCCCCTGGAACTGGAGTTCCAACTGGTTGTTAGCCACCATGTAGGTGATGAGAACTGAACCCAGGGCCTCTGTGAGAATATCCAGTGCTCTTAACCACTGAGCCATCTCTCCAGACTCTGAGCTTCATCTTTTAAAAAATTTGAAGCATTTCATACATGTATACAATGAAATATTATCATACCCACTCCCATCTACCTCCCCAACTCCTTTCAGATTTTCCCCACGCATCTACCTCCCAACTTCACTTCTTTTCCTCCTCTTCCTCTTTTCCTTTCTCCCCTCCTCCTCCCCCTCTCCCTCCTTCTCCTCCTCCACCCACAAAGTGCATTTAGTGCTTGGGCTGCATCTTTTTAAGGGCCCTCTTTCTCTGGAAACCTCCCCACCCTAGAGCTTAAGCCTAAGCCCTCGGTCAGGCTGGGAAACCATCCTTTCACTGAGTCTCAGCTCCTTGATGCATATTTTTCAGGGAGATAAGAGCACCGAGTGTCTGGGGAGATAGATGACTAAGTGGGTGAAGTGCTTGCCACATAAGCATAAGAACCAGAGTTTGGATCCCCAGCAACCACGTCAAAGCCTGGCATGGTGGCACACACCTGTCATCCCAGTGTGTGGCCGGTAAGGACAGGAGGCTCTCCAGCATAAGCAGAGAGCTTTCGGTGAGGGATCCTGTCTCAATATATGAGGCAGAGACTGATTGAGGAAGATGCCTGACATCAACTTCTGGCCTACACACACACACACACACACACACACACGCATGCACGCACGCACACACACACACACGCACACATGCACACATACACACACATACATGCACACATGCACGTACACACACACGCACGCATACACACATGCACACTCACGCATGCACACACCCACACACGCACACACACATGCACGCGCACACCCCCCACAAGCACGCACCCATACACGCACGTACACGTACACGCATTCACACACACGTACACACACGCGCACATGCACGCACGCACACATGCACACACACGCATATGCACACACACAGATACAGACACACATGCATGCATGCACACACACAGACACACACACGCACACCTGCAATGCACTCTCAAGCATGCAAACATGCATACACATATACATGCACAAAAAATAAACAAGAATGCTGGGGGGAGGTGGTGGAGGCTGCTCGTACAGAGGATGAGTTCTTTACACCCACATCAAGTAGCTCACAACTGTCTGTAGCTGCAGCTCCAAGGGTCCAACACCCTCTTCTGGCCTCTGCAGGCACTACAGTCACATGTGCATATACACACACACACTCATAATTAAAAGTACAATAAAATTTTTTTTGAGGCAGGGTCTCCCTGTAGCCCCAGCTGTCCTGGAACTCACTATGTAGACCAGGCTGGCCTTGAACTCACAGAGATCTTCCTGCCTCTGTCTCCTGAGTGCTGGGATTAAAGGCATGTGCCACCATGCCCAGTTTTATTTTTTATTTTTTAAATTTATTTATTTATTTATTTGTGTGTTTTGTCTTTTTGAGACAGGTCTCCCTGTAGCCCCAGCTGTCCTGGAACTCACTATGTAGACCAGGCTGGCCTTAAACTCACAGAGATCCGCCTGCCTCTGCCTCCCGAGTGCTGGGATTAAAGGTGTGTGCCACCACGCCCCGAAATAAATCTATTTTTAAAAAGAACACCTAGTCACGTGTGAAAGGCCCACTGGACGAAGTTGGAGCTGGAATCATTTCTTCCCAATCCCCCTTCATAGGCTGAAGCACTAACTCTAGATTCTTTGAGACCTACTTCCCACAAATTCAGACCCACTTTTCCCTCCGACTCTGGGGCCCCATCTTCAGGGGTGCAAAGATGATGATGTATTATTTTCTTCTTCACCCTGTGTCATTCCACATCCTCTTTTTGAATCTACTTCTGTTAGAGCCAGAGGTGGTGGAGGTTAGGGTTCCCCTAGCTGCCAGTTCTGCATCCTGTGAGATGAACTGACTCAGAGCTCAGCTTTTGCAGAAATTTGGAGAGGGGGAACAGAGTGCACACACAGCAGGATTTGTCAACAGCAGGCCGGCATGGGGGTGTGTGAACACGCAGCCACACTGCAGCACGTTATCCAGACTCCAAAGAGGCAACCAGGCTGCAAGCTGCAAAGGGGATGGTTTTGCAGATGCCTCTTCTCTTTAATCTCTCCTTCCCCTTCTTTCTCCGTCGCTTGCTTTCCTTTTTCTTTCTTTTCATTGTATTTTACTTTTATTGGCGACAGCATCTCTCTGTAGCCCCAGCTGACCTGGAACTGGCTATGTAGTCCAGGCTGGCCTCAAGATCACACCTGGTATATTTTACTTAAAAGCCACAAGTTTGCTTAGTTAACATGTGTGTCTGTGCACACAAAAGCTCAGGGTGGCACACATGTGGAAGGAAAGGGACAATTTGTAGGAGTCAGTTCTCTCCTTCCACCATATGGGTTTCTGGACCTGAACTCAGGTTGTCAGGCTTGTGGCAAGCACCTTCACTAACTGAGCGGCTCTCTGGCTTTCCCTCCCCTCCCCTCCTCTCCCCTCCCCCCTTCTTCCTTCCTTTCTTTTCTTTCATCTCTGAGACAGGGTCTCATAGCCCAATTTGGCCCTAAATTCACTATGTAGCTGAGGATGACCTTGAACTCCTGATCCTTCTGCCTCTACCTCCTAAGTGCTAGGATGATGAGTGTGTGCCACCACCTCTGGTTTTTGGGGGTGCTGGGGATGAACCCAGGGCTTCATGCATGCCAGGCAAGGGCTTTACCTACTGAGTTCCAACCCCCAGGACTGGATTCTTATCAGCCAGGGTACAATTAAGAAACAGGAACCACACCGGTTCTTATTTATTTTTGCTTTACTTTAGTTTTTAAGGTTGCTTAACTTTCTAAGATCCAATGTGTTTCCATTGTGCAATGAGATCATCTCCTGAAAACACAATCTTTAGGTCTCTGTACGTATCACGTGGCTAAAATAATTAGGTGCCTATTGATTTGTGGTAGTAAATCCTGCACATATGCATGAGTTTTATGTGTCAAAAATAAAAATAGCTGGGCATGGTGGCACATTCCTTTACTTCCAGCGCCAGGGAGGCAGAGGCAGGTGGATCTCTGTGAGATCTAGGCCAGCCTGATCTGCATAGTGAGTTCCAGGTCAGTTGGGCCTCAAAACAAACAAACAAACAAAAACCCCTAACATAAAGTGAAACAACCCCCCCAAATTAAACAAATCAACCACAATAAAACTAGACAACAAAATAAATACAAAAGTGACTTGCCATTTTATATAACTTACAGAATAAGATGATCCACTTATCTTGTGTAGCAGCACACAAAAGAGGTAATTTGATGAAATAGTGGCTTCTCTGTATTTTGGGGACTAATCTAATCATCTTTATGGTGTAATTTGTATATGAAATGGAATTTAGGGCAGGTGTGTTGGCTCACCAAGTAAAGACATTTTCTATTAAGTCCTGAGTTTGATCCCGGAACCCCCTGTGGTAGGAGAGCACTGATTCCCATAAACTGTCCCCTGTCATGCATGCGCATCCCTGCTAAATAAATAAATGTACTAAAGAACGGAATTCCTTCACAATATGCAACTGAATGAGTTTGAGACAGTTTCATAAACCATGATCCAATTCCTGGGAATCTCCCGCCTCCCTCCCTCCCGCCTCCCCCTCCCTCCCTCCCTCCCCCCTCCTTCTCTCCTTCCCCTCCTTCCTTCCATCACTTTCCTTCCTGAATTGTTGATTTGCTGAGCCTTGTGAATGTCCCTCCAGAGCACAATGTTTCAATTCATAGCAAATTGTTACACAGAAGAGCTTAACAAGGTTTCTTGGAGGAAGTGGAATTTACATGGAAGGACCCATAGGACCCATATGTGAGTGTTCCCTTCAGGTGTGGGATTAAGAGATTGCTTGGCCCAGAATCTGTTCTGAGGGTTTTATGCATGGGGGTCAGTGAGATAGTGTTTTTAACAGGAGTGGAATTAGAGTAGGTCAGGGGATGGAACTCAGGAAGTCTTACTAGTTTTTTGTTTTTTTTTTTTAAAGTTTTTTCGAGCAGGGATGGTGGTGCACGCCTTTAATGCCAGCACTGAGGAGGCAGAGGCAGGTGGATCTTGTGAGTTCAAGGCCAGCTGGGGCTACAGGGAGGCCCTGTCTCAAAAAGACAAAAAAAAAAACAAAAACAACAACACGTTTTTTTGAAAATTTCATACATGAGTATTGTCTTTGCATTATTTCCATCCTCCCCCCAACTCCTCCCATGCCCCCTCCTTTCAATTTTTGTCTATATATATATATATATATATATATATATATATATATATATATATATATGGCACTGAGTCTATTTAGTGGTGCTCCTGTGCACCTGTACTTAGGGCTGCCCACTTGGGATTAAACTCTTAGGACCTAATCTCTGGAGAAAACTGATTCTCCCTCCCTCAGCATCCATTTATTGCCTGTAGCTCTTCATCTTGAGGTGGGGCTCTGTCTACTTTGGCATATCAACTGGTTTTGTCACCATGCGGGTCTCATTAGACTACTATACTGTGGAGATTTCATTGGTGTGGCTTCTCTATCATGTCCAGAATGCATTAACTAGCAGCAGGTGTCTTGTCCCTCGACCTCTTACAATCTTTCTGCCCCCTCTTCCACGATGTTTCCTGAGTGTTAGGTGTAGAGGTTGCACTGTAGATGTGTCACTTAGGCCCGGGCCCTTCACAGACACTTATTCTCTGTGTTTTATCGGTTGTGGAACTTTGTTATAGTCTCCATCTGTTGCAAAATGAAGCTTTGATGAGTGGTAAGAGCTGCACTTGACTGTAAGTATGTATTTAGAATACAATAAGAAATTATTTTGGTCTAGGGAAGTGACAGAGGTAGGTTTTTCTCTGGAGTCTGTGACCTGTGCATATTCTTTTTGCTGTGATAAAAGACCTGATGTAAGTAACTTAAAGAAGGAGTGAGGGACTGGAGAACCAGCCCAGTAGTTAAGAGCACTGGCTGTTCTTGAAGAGGACCTGGGTTCATTCCCAGCATCCACATAGCAGCTAACCATCCTCCATACCTCAATACCCTCTTCTGACCTTCCAGGACATTGCACACATGGTGCACTTACATACATGTAGGCAATATAGTTGTACACATAAAAATAAGTAAAACACACACATATATATATGAAGGAATAAGGGGATTTGCAAGAGCACAGAACTAGCAATGGCTGAATGGGGGGCTGATGACATTCTTTCCACAGTCAGGAAGCAGAGGGAGATGAATGCTGGCCCTCAGCTCGCTGTCTCCTTGCCCCCAATTAAAAAAGATTATTTGACAGTTCCTACATGAATAGAGCAAACTTAGTGATCTGGCCACCCATTCCGCCATGCATTCCGCCACCCATTCCGCCACCCATTCCCTCACCCATTCTGCCTCTCCCTCTGAAACCCTTCTAACACATTTGCTCCTGTTTTCATGGGTCTGGTGTGTGAATTTTTTCTTCTTTTTATTCAGTCTGGGATTCCAGCCCATGACGTAGCATCACTCAGATTCAGGGTGGGTCATCCCTCTCTGGATGACCTTCCAGGCCTCTCTGGAAATGCCCTGACAGGCAGGGGCAGAGATATGTCTCCTAGGTGATATTGAATCCTGCGAGGTTGGCAATGAAGATGGACTATCATAGTAAAATGTCATGTGGTCTCAGCTACTCTCAAACCTCAGCTTGAGTCCACAGGGAGACATGGAGTGCAAGGACCGCAGTGAACATTATCTTACCCAGGACTTCACACTTCTGTGATCTTCAGATCTGGGCTGTGAGTCCAACAAAAACTGGGCAAAGGGGAAAGCTGTGAGCTATTGGCAGGCGTTCTCAGGACCTTTGGGAGATGTCTGCCAGCCAGTGTGGGTGGCTGGTCAGGGGATCCACAGCCTCCACTACAGGGGCCTTGAGTTTCAGCAGGTGTACAAGCAATGAGTGAAGATGGGGAAACTAGAGTGTGGCTGCACAGGCAGGTGCTGTTGACAAGCTAGGGAGACTTCCTGACAGCCATGGGGGGAGATGGAGGGTTAGAATCTGAGAGGGACAGGCTCGGTATCAGTGGGGTCGCCCTAGTGGGGGGTCTCACCTTGGGCCCCCCAGGTTTCCTCCCCCCCCATTCAGGGGGACAGGGAGTGACATCTCAGGGGCCCTGTCGAATTGACTTCTCTAATCCTGAGTGTCTCATGCTTTGTCCTTTGCTGGGAAAGTTAAAAAGGGTTAGTCTTGTGCAAGCTGCTGGGCTAAAATCATCCATTTCCTCTGCCCCATCCTGACCCTGCGGGAACTCTGCGGTCCCCACTGCACAGCCTGAGTCATCTCTTTTAGATTTACAAGATGTATAGAGTCTCTTGTCTTCAATTATTCCCCAGGATCCAAGGCCCCGCTTGGGGTGGATAAAGTAATAAGCACTCCTTGTCTCTTCAGATCGCCGATGTCCCGATGAAGACTTTTGGATGTTTTCTCTTTCATGGTTTTGCAGATGGGAATTGGTTAGAGATTCTGAGAAGGAGGCATTACATAGGTGGCCCAATGTCACCACAAGGGTCATTATGAGAGAGAGAGAGAGAGAGAGAGAGAGAGAGAGAGAGAGGAGAGGAGAGGAAGAGAGAGGAGACAGAGGAAAGAGAACAGATGAGAGAGATTAAAGAACGGGACTGAGAGAGGAGAAAAGAGGGAAGAGAGAAAAGGAGGAAGAGAGGAGAAAGAGGAGAGGAAAGAAGAGAGAGGAGAGAGGAAAGAGGGGAGACGAGAGAGGAGAGGGAAGGATGGGGGGGCTACAGTGTCTGGAGTTGATTCTCTCCGTCCACCACACGGGATGGGATTTAACTCAGGTCGTCAGGATTGGCTGCAAATGCCTTAACCCGCGACGCACCCCTCCTCGCTGCTGTCTCTGAAGACAGAAGAGGAAGAAAAAAAAAACTAAGGAAGGTAGAAACTAGAAAAAATGTCAAATTTCACTCCTCTACACAGCTAGTTGTACCCCAAATTTGTTGTTTCCACGCCCCTTTCTCCACCTCTTTCTGTGCATTTGTGGCTCCACCCCATCCCTCACATGCTTTCCACAAAACTGGGGTGTAGAGCTGTAGAATACTGCCCCAAGCCTGTGACTTTGTCATGGAGCCCACGGATATCGTTCCAACTCTCTCCCACATTGCAAGGCCCCGAACCACAGAAGCTTCCCAGCGCTCCTGCTGGGATGAAACACTGGCAAAAAGCAACTTCGGGGAATGAACACATGCTTGCTTGCCTTGATTTCTCCTATACTGTTGAGGATCCCCCCCCACCACCTAGGAAACAGTGCTACCCACAGTGGGTGAGGCTTCCCACATTAGTAAACTTTATAGTTTCCCACATCAGTGCCCACAGGCCAACCCAGCCCTGACAATCCCTCAGTGAGACTCTCTTCCCAGGTGATTTTAAGTTGTGTCAGGTTGACAAAACAGCCAGCACAGCTCTCTAATCCAATTTCTTTTGAGACAGGGTCTCACTGTGTAGCTCAGACTGGCCCCAACTCTCAATCCTCCTGCTCCAGTCTCTTGAGTGCTAGACTCAGGGTTCACAAGTGTCCAGCATCAAATCCATCTCTGACTAAATTCTTAGGGGTATCAGAATTTCTTCTATGAGTAACTGTGGCCATTTATCACAATAGAAAAATAATGATGATGATAATTAATATGATCTGTGTCAGATAGGGTACATGGCATTAAATTTTAAGTCTTATGGAGTAGACATATTATCTTCATTTTACTCATGAAGAAAACTGTTTCTGGGCATGTCAGCTAGCTATTGCTGTGGAACAAAGTACCCCCAAACTTCATAGCTGAAAACTATGACTTAAAATTATTAATATATATATTTTTGGTCTTTTTGAGGCAGGGTCTCCCTGTAGCCCCAGCTGTCCTGGAACTCACTGTGTAGACCAGGCTGGCCTTGAACTCACAGAGATCTGCCTGCCTCTGCCTCCCGAGTGCTGGGATTAAAGGTGTGCACCAGCATGCCCTGCTAAAATTATTAATATTTTAAAATAGGATTTTTGTGAATTTTATACAGTATATTTTGATGAAATTTAGATCCCTCCCCATTGTACCTCCACTACCTTCCAATTTCATGCTCATATATATATATATATATATATGTATATTTAAAGGCTTATAGAGTCAAATTTGTGTCTCCAAATGCCTTTCAGTGTGGGTCCAGTCACTGGAGACCTGGTTAACTTACCAAGAGTTTCATTCTTAAATAACTGACTGTCTTCCCCAGTAGCCACCAGTTTCCAACAGTTCCTTAGGTAGGGCTGGGGTTTCTTACCCTCTTCCCCATTTCTATGCTGGGATTTTGTCTGGCTCAAGCTTACATGGGTCTTGTGCATGCTGTCACCATTGCTATGAGTTCATATGAATAACTGACCAACTGTCTGGAAAACTGTTTCCTTGTGGTCATCTACCTCCTCTGGCTCTCACAATCCTTCTGGCCTCTCTTCCACAATGATTCCTGAGAGTTGGAAGTTTGATACAGGTGTCCTATTGAGGGCTATCTGTGGGAAGCCAGCGGCCGAGTCAGCCAAGGATGGCGCCTTGGCTGGCTGCCAAGCCTCCTGACTCCAACCCTTGGCTGGCTGCCAACCCTCGTGACCCTCGCTTGTTTACTCCAACTTGAGCAAGCGCAAGGAGCCCAATCATGTGCTGCCTGCCTGATCAGAGACATCATCAAGCATGACCCTGCTACGTGGCCCAATGAGCTGCCACTCTGCCTGCCTGCTGCGTGTGTGTGTGCCCTGATTGGTCCTGGCTGGGGGGAGGGCTGTTGGGAACAAACTATATAAGGACTGAAGTGTGTAATAAAGAAGAAGCCTGAACCTCACCTTGGTGTCTGTGTTGTCTTTCCTCGGCTCTGCTGGATGGAGTCGTGGCTTGCGGCACTATCCACTCTGCAGTCTCTTATCCCCTGCAGGTTGGCCAGTTGTGGGTTTCCGTGTTAATTCACCAGCTGCAGGAGGAAGCTTCTCTGTTGACAGTTGAGAGATGCATTAATCCCAGCAGGTCTGGGGGTGGTCAAGGGTCCTAGCAATCCAAGCGGTTGTTTATTAATTTTTAAACCCACTGAGTCCAATTAGTGCTGCCCATGTACATGGATATGATGAGTGTGGGGCAGTTCCCTGAAGCAAGGGAAACTAGTGGCTACATTTTCAAAAAGGAATGATTCTCTCTGCCCTAGCAGCTGTCAATTGCCAATAGCACTTCAGTAAGGGAGGAATGGGCCTGGAGATCATCCACCATATCAAGGCCACGATTTTGGTTGGCTTGATCTTGCGCAGGTCTCGTGCAGGTCACCAGACCTGCTGTGAGTTCATGAGTGCAGTCATCACTTCATGTCCAGAAGACAGCATTTCCCAGCTCTCCCCCCACCCCCTACTTGTTACACTCTTTCCAACCCCTCTTCCCTGATAGTCCCTGGACACTGATTCAGTTGACCGCTGAACCTATATTCAAAATCCAATTCAAAGATCGGGTGTGCTACAAAGCTCATTTTGGTAAAATCACTTTGTAATTAAATTTGTTTAAAGGACTTTGGACCTAAACCACAGTAATCAACACACATTGTTCAATAATAACTTTAAACATCAATGACTTCAGCTCCCCAGTCAAAAGACACAGGCTGGTTGAATGGATCAAGAAAGGAAATCCATCTTCTTAGACGGTGGTAGGACCCTCCGCGTGGTTTAGCCTCAAGTTTCTGCCTCAGGATTGTCCACTGCATCGTGCTCCAGCTGTCTCCCTGGATGCCGCATGGTCTTCATCCCAGGCCATTCATTTGTTCACTCCCCAGACTTCACCTCTGCTGCTCCAGGGAAGTCATCCTCCATCCTGGGGGTGAGACTTTTCAGTGATGTGTCTGTGTGGGAGTCACTCCCTCTTCTGTAACCTTGAACTCATGCTCCTGTAAGGAAGCCCAGTGAGCTCAGTGGTTTACCAAGTCTGTCTTGAGTGGCCTTGTTACTCTGGCCTGTTGTTGTTGCCCAATGTTGGACCCGTAGATATTCGTTCACATGTTCTCAGGAAAAGTTCTTGAGACAGAAGCCAGTGGGCAGTGGTTAGGTCATAGTAGGTGCCATCTTGGAAAGGGTTAATGCAGGACGCATGGGACTGAGTCAGTTCCTGTGAGAATGGGTGCTTACAAAAATGTTGAGTGTGACTCCTCATTCACTTCCTGCTTCCTTGTTATCATGCGATCTCTTTTGTACTTGTTTCTACTGTAGAACACTGTCTTCTAGAAGGTCCTCACAGAAACTGAGCACATACCAGAATCATGAGGCTGAATTTTCAGAACTTTGAGTTCATCAGACCATTAATCTTTATAATGTACTCAGTCTCAGATACTTCGTTATAGCAAGGAAATGGACCAAGACACATGAACTTCTTCATAGCATTCCTCAAATGTTCTTCCAACATGCAGATCAGCCTTTCCTTAATGAACAGTTCTGCAAAGAGGCACAGAAAGGAGGAAGCTTCACTCCACCCATGACCTAGCCTTAGTGGCCGTACAATGCCACAGCCTCCTTTATCTGCTCATCAGAAGAAGCAAGCCATCAAGTCAACCCACATACTAGGAGCAAGGAATTAAGACTAACTGCTTGAAGGAGGAAGTGTCAAAGAATTTGTGGACATACGACCAGAGTGTATGATATATTTGAATGAAAATGTCAGTATGGAGCTGAGGGGATGGCTCAGCTGGTAAAATGCTTGCTTGGCTAGCACTAGGACCTGAGTTATCCCCAGAATCCACGTAGAAAGTCATGCATAGTACTGTGTGTTTGCAATTCTGGCTCTGAGATGCAGACAGAGAGGAGGATCCTTGGGACCCACTGCACGGCCAGAGTAGCCCGCTTAGTGAGTTCCAGGACAGCGAGAGACTGTGTCTCCAAAAACAAGAGGAACAACATTTGAGGTTGACCTCTGACCTTCACACACATGCACCTGACCACACATGAACACATGCATGCACACATAAACACACAAATGTCATTATAAAACTCATCACTTTGAATAATCAATGTGCTAATATAAAATGATAAAATGAAATATGTGGACAGTGCTTAAAAATACTTCCCTGGTTTCTCAGCCTGTAGGATGCACATTCTTTGAAACATTTAATAAGAATTAGACTTGGGGCTGGAGAGCTGGCTCAGCAGTTAAGAGCACTGGCTGCTCTTATAGAGGACCTGGGTTTGGTTCCCAACACCACATGGCAGCTAACAACCATCTGTAACTCCAGTTCCAGGGTATTTGATGCTCTCTTCTGAACTCCATAGGCATTGCATACACAGGTGCACTTACATATATGCAGAAATGACACTCATACAAATACACATGAAATAAAAATAAATAAAAATTAAAAAAAGGAACTAGACTGATTTCTCTATGTCCACAGTACCAACCTGTGGGCAAGAGCTGCTCTTGCACAATACTGGCACAACTGTCATGGGCAATTGATCACTTCTGACTGGATTTGAGGCCTGATTCACAGGAGAGAATTTCATGCCCAGCACTGTGATCCTGGTTAAAACCTATGGCTGAGGCGGTCGTAGACCCTTGGATGAATCTGCTATTGCTATTTTGCTGAATGTTGTCAAATTGCCTTCTAAACATTTATGTTTTCACCCATAGAGCTGGGCTGCTCTTGATCTTGGTAGAGAAATTCCTTTTGCAGTGGGCAGCACTCAATGCAGGGAATCAGACTAAGTGCTCAGCCCTACATGGGACATCTCTATTAGCTCCACCAGCACCCAGCCTCAGGGAACATCACTGACGAGGAGGGGGAAAGACTGTAAGAGCCGGAGGACAGGGAGGAGAGCTGTAAAACGTTGACTTAGGGACATGATACAGCTGTTGCATTCATGAACTCATAGCAGCTGTGGTAACCTGTACAAGTTCAAGCCAACCAAAATTCTGGCTGGCATAGACGGGGATTTCTCTCCAGGACCCATCCCTTACCAAGGAGCTACTGGAAGGCAGCAGCTGCTGGGGAGGGAGAATAGCTCAGTTTTGAGGGTGTGGGCCCTGGTAGGTTTCCTGTGCTTCAGCAGATGGCCCCACACCCAGGCACATATGTGCAGCACTGACTGGACTTAGTGGTTCCAAAATAAAAGAAGAAATGATGTTGGGGGGACGTGTTTGGAGGTACAGGAGGAGTTGGAGGGGGAAATGGAGGGTGGATATAATCATATTTCATTGTGTGTAGTGTGTATTTCTCAACAATAAGGAAAAATTTAAACAAGGGATAAGAGAAGGAAAGTTAAAGTGGTTGGTAGTTGCTCTAAGTTGGCAGCATTACCCACAGGGGTGACACACTGCATTTTTTCACAGAGTTGATGCATATCTCTGGAAATCCTCTTCATCATCTTTGTGGCTGTTTGGGCTTCTGGGGCCTCCCCCATACCCAGCTTTGCATGATAAGAAATATCTTAAAAAGATGTGGGGTGTGGGGCATGTGTTGTCACACTTCCTGGGGAGATATGAACCAATATCTACTTACCCAGATAGGGAATCAATGACAGACCAAGTAAGGATACCACCAAAGTCCAACTTGGGGAACCCAGGAGTTTTATTGGGGTTACTTAAAGGAGTATAGGTGAGGGGTTACTGACAGGAGCAGAAATAACTCATAGACAGCTGCATCACCAAAGCCCACCCCAGCATGGTGACATCAGCATAGCCCACCCCAGCATGGTGCCAGCTCAGGGAAGCAGGAAGCCTGGAGTGCATTGCACACCCTGCAGGCAGCTTAGCAAGTTGGTGGGTAGCCTTTCCAGTCCCTCAATGTTTGTCAAAAAGCAGGATGAGGGGCTGGAGGTTGGCTCAGCTGTTAAGAGCACCAGCTGCTCTTGCAGAGGACCTGGGTTTAGTTCCCATATGGCGGCTAACAACCATGTGTAACTCCAGTTCCAGGGATCTGACACCCTCTTCTGACCTCCATGAGCTTTGCACAACATGGGTGTACCTACCTATCTGCAGGCAATTCACTCATACACATAAACTAAAAATAATAAAAAACAAAACAAAACAAAACAAAACCCTGGGCTCAGTGGTGTGTGTTCGTAATTCCATCGGTAGGTGGAGGTCTCTGGAGCTTGCTGGCCAATGTGTTCCAGGTTCAGTGAGAACATCCTGTGCCCAAAAATAAGTTGGAGGGCTGGGGAGATGGCTCAGCAGGAATGAAGGACTGGCCACACAAACTTGATGGTTTGAGTCTGAATCCTTGCAGCCCACATAAAAAGCCAGATGTGGTGAGTGGCACCTGCAATCTCTGCACTCTCACCGCAAGGTGGTAGAGACAGGAGAATCTGTTGGAAGCCTGTGGGCCAGCTAGCTGGGAGTACGAAGTGCGGCAGAAACAAGAGATCCTGCTTCATCAAGGTGGAAGACAGGACTGACATGCAAGACGCTCCTCCCAAGCACAAACCCTCACACATAAGCACATACATCACACATACACATGAAAATTAAATACATTAAAAAATAAGGACTGAGGAAGGCACTTGAACTCTGGCTTCCATACACATTTGTATACACATGTGCACACACACAAACATGTACACACACATCACAATACAACATAAGGCAAAGAAAGATTGAAGAAGACACTCAATGTTGACCTCTGGCCTCTACATGTACATGCATGCATGCACACATGTGTACATTCTCTCTCTCTCTCTCTCTCTCTCTCTCTCTCTCTCTCTCGGAATTGGAGATGTCTAGGAAGGTCTGTCTTCAGACACTAGCTCTCCTTGCAGTCCATGGGAATTTGTACATGCTTTAATTTTCCAGCATCATATTTTCTTTAAAAATTTTTTTTTAATAACTACATGATTAGAAGAAGCATTTCATTACAGCTTTAACATATTCAGTAACACCCTCCAGAGCAAGTGGGTGCATCTTTCACAAGTGGCTGCAAGTTTCTAGGTTCACAGTTGAATTAATACAGTTATACAATATTGAATTCAGTATAAGCCCTATAAGACATAAAACTGAATGAGTTTTTAATCTTTAAAAAAGATCTCCATTTCATTTTAGAATATATTGTTCCTTGCAGAAAGACTCATTGTTTTTGCTACTAACACTGAGATGTTGGCGCAGGCATCTCTAATCTGTATGTATCTGATTATTACGGGTCATAATTGGTTGCACTTGGATACTTTGCACCTGTGTATGTCTATAAAGTCATCAGGTAGATTTCCATGGTAATGTTTATCACCTCTACCAATGAACATGATGTAAATTTCCATGCTTCCTCCTCAAATATAATACATTAACAATTTTCTTTTGTGTGTATGTCACACAGAACATCCCAAACCATCTTATTCAACTATACACCCACTTCCCAGGTAGCACCCCCCGATAGCCTCCCTCCCCCGACTAGAGTCCTTATACTCTGATATCCCTGCTACTGTCTGCTGTGTTGTCGGCACCCCCAGCCATTCCCCACTACTTGCCCTTCTGGTGAATCTAGTCAGCCTCTCTAGAGGTCTTTGTTTTAGGAGGGTCAGCTGTT
>NW_008341457.1:353610-353786 GCF_000622305.1 Nannospalax galili | reverse complement strand
CTCTTAAGGTCGTTTGAGGATCTGTTCCTCAGGGGTCACTTGGGCTTGGGAAGAGCCCCTGGCTTCTTCTTTTACCAGTTCCATCTACGTGAAGATCAGTCAAAGGTCCTACTCGACCATGGCTGGCTTCATTTGGAAGCATGGAGGAAATGTTTCCTCTGTGTTGACCCTCTTCT
>NW_008341457.1:352854-353124 GCF_000622305.1 Nannospalax galili | reverse complement strand
CCCTCTGGTTCTTAAAACTAGGCATTATTTTTCTCTCGCATTGTCTCACCCCTCCATCATGGTTTCCCCAATTAAGGTGCCCCCATTTCCCTCTCTCTCCCTTAATAATACCCTTCTCCTACGGTCCTGCCTCTCTTGAACTCCTTCTTTCCCTTTATCCCCTAGGTTCCTTGTATACCCTTCCCTCCCGCCTCCATTAAACTAACCCAATTTTTATCCATATCTCCCTTATTAAGGCCTGTTTCCTACTGTTCTTCTCTTTCAGCTCTT
>NW_008341457.1:343527-352017 GCF_000622305.1 Nannospalax galili | reverse complement strand
AGTTTAATGAGGTCCCATTTGTTAATTCTTGACCTTGTTTCCTGAGCAATTGATGTCCAGTTTAGAAAATCCTTTCCTACACTTATATCTTGTAGGTTTTTTCCCAATGTTTTCTAACAGTTTCAGAGTTTCAGGCTTTCCATTGAGGTCTTTGATCCATTTGGAATTGACTTTCGTGCAAGGTGAAAGACAGGAGTTTAGTTTCATTCTTCTACAGGTGGAGATCCAGTTTTGCCAGCACCATTTGCTGAACATGCTGTCTTTCCTCCAGTGAATATTCTTGGCCCTTTTGTCAAATATCAGGTGGCTGAAATTGCATTTATTCATATTTGGGTCTTCAATTTTGTTCCATTGATCTATGGGTCTATTTTTGTGCCAGTACCATGTTGTTTTTATGACTGTAGCTCTGTAATGCAGCTTAGAATTTGGTATAGTAATCCCCCCTGCATTGCTCTTAGTGCTCAGGTTTGCTTTGGCTATCCAAGGTCTTTTGTAGCATCATATTTTCTAAGCTTGATTAACATGATCTAGAGTCTCCTAGGAGACACCTCTGTTCATGTCTGTGAGGGATTATTTATATTAGGCTAACTGAGTGGGAAGACCACTGTGATTGTGGGTGGCATCATTCCCTGAGATCCTGAACTGGATATTTTTCTGATTCAGCTTAAATATTGGTCCCTCTGGGAGGCCAGTCTTTTCCTTCTAGCCTGGTTCACATTTCCTCTTGATAAAGCATGCATTCCCCAGCTCTTTTTGTTTGTATGTTACAGTGGTGAGAACCAGTTATCTTAATCCCTAGGTTTCAGGGAGTATGAACACCATCCATATCTAATAAGCACAGCTAGTACTGTTTATTGAGCACATACTATGCATTAGCTCTCCCAGGTCACATGTTGGGAACGGTGTTAGTTCCTTGTTTTGTTCCTATGATAAAATACCTTTGCAATGGCCAACGAGATGGCTCAGTGGATAAAGGTGACTGCCACCAAGCCTGACGATGTGGGTTCAAACCCCAACATCCACTTGGTGAAAAGAGAGAACCAACTCCCACAAGTCATCTTCTGACCTCCACACACATGCTGTGGTATGGACATGTGTGCACACATAGACACACAAACTCAAAAAAATGTAGTTTTAGGGGCTAGAGAGCTGGCTCAGTGGTTAAGAGCACTGGCTGCTTTTGCAGAGGACCCAGGTTCAGTTCCTAGCACTCACATGGTGGCTAACAACCACATGTAACTCCAGTTCCAGGGGATCTGATGCCCTCTTCTGGCCTTTGTGAGCACTATATGCATGGGTACACTTATATACATGCATGCAAACACTCATAAAATAAAAATAAATAAAATATCCTAAAATTGTAATAAAAATATTTTGATGAAGGCAACTTCAGGAAGGAAGGGTTTATTTTGGCTCACAGTTGGAGGGTAACAGTCCCTCATGGTGGGGAAGTTAAGGTGGCAGGAGCCTGAAGCTGCTGGTTGCATTGCATCTGTGGCAGAGAGAAGGTAACGAATGAACAGTCAGCAATGAACTCACTGGCTTTCTCCTTTCTAGTCAGTCCAGGTTCACAGCCAGGGAATGGCACCTCCCACGTTTATTATGGTCCTTACCACTTATATTAACCTAATCCAGATAACCCCTCACAAGTGGGCACAGAGACTGGTCCCCTAGTGGAATCTAGAGCCCAAGTTGACATTATTAATGGATCCTTCCATTAATAATATCCAAGGATCTTGTGGATCCTTATGGACAGAGCTGTGCTGAATAGCTTCAGTTGACAACTTGACACTTCAGGGAAGAGGGAACCTCAACTGTGGAATTTCCTCTATAAGACTGGCCTTTGGGCATGTCTGTGAGGCATTTTCTTGAATATTGAGTGATGCAGGAAGGCTCAGCCTACTGGGGGTGGTGCCCCTCCTGGGCAGGTGGTCCTGGGTTATATAAGAAAGCAGGCTGAGCCTGGGCCAGGGGGACAAGGTAGTAATCAGTTCTTGCTCAAGGTTCCTGCCTTGAATTCTGACCTGACTTCCCTCAAGGATGAACTGTGATTGGGACATGTAAGCCAAATAAACCTTTTCCTCCCCAAGTTGGTTTTGGTTAGAGTGTTTTATCACAGCAGTTGAAAGCAAACCAGGGCACCCCCATTCTCCAGATAAGAAACTGAAGTTCAATCAAGGGTGGTAGAATTCAGGAGACTGAGGCAGGAGGATCATGGGTTTGAGGCCAGTCTGGTCTACAGAGTGAGTTCCAGGTTAGCCTGCGTTACATAGTGAGACCCTGTCTCAAAAAGCTGGAGGCTGCACCAGTAGAGCACTTGCCTAGGATGCACAATGTCTTGGGTGTGACCCCTACATAGTACCCTGTCTGCTGTGGAGCACTGTCTTCCTCACATAGCATCCATTACCATCTTCATCAGAGCAGCTATGAATCTTCACGAAGCACCTTTGAGATTGTGTTTGTTGGTACAGTCACAACCAACATCTTCATTGGGAGATGTTCCAGCGTGTAGAATGTGACAGGTTAATTGAAGTGAGGACTCAACCCTGACACTCTGGGATCTGTCTCCCAGCTGGGGTGAGATGTTTTGTTGCTGAGGCTGCTTTGGGGTCACCCATACTCTGTAAGTAACTCCCAACTCATGTTCCTGTAAATAATCCCAATAACCTCATTGGCTCACCAAGTTCGACTTGGGTGGAATTCTTATTTGGGCTTGTCAGTGCTGCCCTATCCGGGGTGAGATGGTTATTATATCTCCAGGAGAAATTTATGCAACAGTGTAAACAAGAAGTGACACTCACAGCTGACTTTCTCAGTCCTGGAAGATGCTGTACAGGCTGCTGTCACAGGACAGACATCAAGGGTCTAACCCAGTCATGACCCCTAATCAATATGCAAGACTAGCCAGGCAAGATGTGCCCACATGTGTAATGTTGGCACAACTGTTATGGTGGTGACCAACTGCCTTCTGATTGGATTTAAAATCCACTCAAGGGTCTGGAGAGATGGCTCAGCAGTTAAGAGCACCAGTTGCTCTTGCAGAGGACCCAGGTTCAGTTCCCAGCACATACATATCAGCTAACGACCATCTGTAAGTCCAATTCCAGGAGATCCGACACCCCCTTCTGGCCTCTGAGGGAACTACATGCATGAGTGCACTTACATACATGCAGGCAACACACATACACATCAAAATAAATAAATAAATAAATAAATAATAAATTCAGTCCACCAAAGAGAATCCATGCCTGGCACTATACACCTGATAAGAACCCCATGGCAGGAGAGATCATAAGCTCTAGGGTGTGCGTGTGTGAATACTGTGTTGGGAGCTATTAATCCATTATGTACATTGAGCTGTGGCAGGCTTGCTTGTTTACTTAGAGTTTGTGTTTTGACCTAATCTGCCAAGTCAGGAGGAATGTGTTTATATGGTGGAGTTCACAACAAGTATTTGACCGCTCCTTGACCCTCAGATACAGGTGGGAAAAACAGCTGTTGAAACTAATTGAGTTAAGCAAATAGTAGCTATCTCTGATGTTCTTCTGTATAAAAAGGCGGAGCTGAAATGAACGGGGCTGTAGTCTCTACTGATAGTCTTCCCAAGTATCTTTTCTGTCTCTTGTTTTTTCTTTCAATCCTCACTCCCCCTTTCAGGTACTGTCCGTCTTGGCTGGCTGGCACTGGCATGTGGTGCCCGGAACAGGGACTGAAATGTAGGGGAAAAAGTGAAGGACACCGCTGGAGAAATCAAGTGAGTGCACTCGGTACAATTGGGGAGCGGTGAGTGTTTATCTTTGGAGAAGATGGGGCAAGGAAACAGTCGCTCGGTTTTTGTAAGGAATATGCTTGGGGCCCGAGGAGCAAAGGCTGAGACTAAAGAGGAGAATCCGATAAGCGGCGGCTGGGAAAAAAGCGAAACCAAATCTTCTGCTCCACCAGAGCCAGCTCAATTAGCCTTGCCACCCTTTTATGAGGACCCCCGTCTGGGGCTAGAAGAGGGATCTCTTGACCTTGGGGATGAGTCTGCCCCAGGAGAGGAGACGGTTGAGTATGATCAGGAAAAGTGTCCACCTCTAATTGTCTTGTCTGAGAAGGCTATCACTGGGAAATTGAGCAGTTAAGGGCAGAGTTAGAGGCTGTGAAGAAGGAAATGTTAAAGAACAAAGAAAAAAGAATTAGGACAACCCCAACTCCCTCTATCATGGTAGGATTAGATCCTCCTCCTCTGAGGCCACTGAAGGTTGTTGCACCTCCCATGATTGCCATGGCTCAGGAGCTTTCAGCAGGAATCTGGTACCTGCTTAGAACCTTGCAATCCCCGCTACAACAGACCATTGGAGCCATGGTAGGGTGAGGAGAGTCAGTGCATGGATTTCAGGTCTTCCCAGTTTCTGAGCAAGTTGATCAGCAGGGCAACAGGGTGCGGCACCTGTGCCTTTTAAGCAGCTTAAGGAACTAAGGACTGCTTCTGCTCAGTATGGTCCCACTGCCCCTTTTACCCAGGCTATGTCAGTATTTACTGATGGTTCTTCTAATGGACATGCAGCTTATGTGATTTATAGGCAAAGTTATTCAAACTTCCCCTGCTTCAGCACAGGTAGTAGAACTTCACGCTGTAGCTGCAGTGTTCCAGCTTCTGGCCTAACACCCTTCCATCTCTATGCAGATAGTTATTATGTAGCTCAAGCTCTACAGGAAATTGAAACAGTACCTTTTATTGAAACGAGGAATGTTCAAATTTGTTTGCTGTTAAGACAAGTGCAAAATAGTATTAAATCTAGAAAATGTCCTTGCTATATAGGACAGCTCAGAGCACATAGTGGTCTTCCTGGGCCATTAGCTTTGGGGAATTCCTTGGCGGATAAAGCCACTCAGCTTATAGGATTGACTCAGGTAGAGCAAGCTACAAATTCTCATGGCATTAAGAAAGCTGCAAGACAAATTGTGCGACAATGCTCATCTTGTCCTCAAACACAAAGTGTTCCTCATTATGGGGTTAATCCTAGAGGGCTGAAGCCTAACCAATTGTGGCAAATGGACATTACTCATGTTGCAGATTTTGGCAGGAAAAGGTATGTACATATTACAATAGTTACATTTTCTGGCTTTATTATGGCTACTGCGCAAATGGGAAGCCACAAAAAAATGTTATAACTCATTGCTTGACTTGCTTTTGCATAGCTGGGATCCCTAACATTATAAAAACAGATAATGGCTCTGGCTATACCAGTCAGGGGTTCCAGCGTTTCTGTTTGCAATTGGGCATTGAGCATAGAATTGGGATACCGTATACCCCACAAGGACAAGGTATAGTGGAAAGAGCTCATGGTGCTTTAAAAGCATAATTACAAAAAATAAAAAATGGGGAGTTATATCCCCAGACACCAAGTAATCTTTTACATCATACTCTTTTCATTTTAAACTTTTTGAATTTGGATAAAAATGACCGCTCTGCGGCAGATAGAATGTGGCACCCTCAGTCACAGGATACCTACGCCCAAGTCAGGTGGAAGGATCCTTTAACTGGACAATGGAATGGCCCCGACCCTGTATTGATATGGGGAAGAGAGCATGTTTGTGCTTCTCTGCAGGATGCGGATGGAGCCAGGTTGCTGCTGGAAAGGCTGGTGAGGTTCGCCAGACAAGTGCCAGAAAGAAGTGGAAAAGAATGATGAGGTGGCAAACGTGGCTGACGATGATGTTCCTGCAAGTGATCTTGGCTGAGTTATACTGGACTTATGCTCCTGATCCACAATACCTGCACCCTGTGATATGGGAAGAAAAAGATAGTAGTGACTGTGAATGACTCAGTTAATCACTGGACCCACTTCAAAACATCTGATGATGCAAGCAGAGATGAATTTTAATTATTTGGGTTGGGAAGCAGGTTGCCTATTTGTTTTGTTAAAAATGATAATAAGTACAGTTGTGTACAAGTAGATAACCATGTGCTTGTGGGACAAGGTGGATGCTGTACCAGTGCCAAAGTGCTACTGCCAAGAGATAATATAGAGAAAAAAAAATTTCTCTGCAAACATTTCCACCCTGTAAGCAGCAACAGATATAAGGCTGAGAGCCACCTTACCAGCATGGTCCTCTATGACTTCCATTGTGAGTGGTTTAACAGGACTTGGCATGCTTTTCCTCCTATGTCTTTGTTTTCTTCTGATGACAGTAATTTATGAAACCTTGTGGCAAGTCAAAGCTGCTGTGCATGATATGAGATTGTGCTCCCTCCCCTAACAGAGGCCGGTAGTCAAAGACGGGTAAGATCTTCTGGGAGAAAGTCAACCTAAGACAGGGCATAGCTGATGGAAGCTATGTGCCGATGACGGGTAAGGCTTTTCTCTAGCACAGGGCATAGCTGATGGAAGCTACATGCTGATGATGACAGGTATGGCTTTGTTTTAACAGAAGAAAACCTAAGACAGGCACGGTCCTTCTGTCCTGGGGTTATAAAAAATAAAAAAGGGGGAGATGTTGGGAGCTATTAATCCATTATGTACATTGAGCTGTGGCAGGCTTACTTGTTTACTTAGTTTGTGTTTTGACCTAATCTGCCAAGTCAGGAGGAATGTGTTTATATGATGGAGTTCACAACAAGTATTTGACTGCTCCTTGACCCTCAGATACAGGTGGGTAAAACAGCGGTTGAAACTAATTGAGTTCCTTTGTATAAAAAGGCGGAGAAAAAATAAACTGGGGCTGCAGTCTCTACTGACAGTCCTCCCAAGTATCTTTTCTGTCTCTTGTTTTTTCTTTCAATCCTCACTCCCCCTTTCAGGTACTGTCAGTCTTGGCTGGCTGGCACCGGCAATACTGCTGTTTAGCTAAATTGACATAGTGTCAAACTACCTTCTAAATACTTGTTTACATCCACAGACAAGCGTTTTCAGCCTTAACCAGAAGACCTTCTATTTAGAGTGAACAGTGATGATTTCAGAGATTTGTGGCTTCAGAAGGTGAAGAATAAGTGACAGATGAGTGCTCAGCTATGGCAGCCAAGTTCAAGGGCAGGGGGTCATGAGGAGCTATGAGATTATAGAACATTCATGAAGCTAATGGCAAATCCTGGTGAGGGCACATAGGTCACTGGGCAGGCAGCCACAGGCCAAGAGCACATGTGCTTTGGGTCCCAAGGATTTTTTATAGGAAATCACACAAAGGTGGCTTCTTGCCAAAGTTTGTTACACACAGATTATATCACCCATGGCTGTAGAGATGGCTCAGGCGTTAAGAACACTGGCTGTTCTTACAGAAGACCCAGGTTCAATTCCCAGCACCCACATGACTGGCTAACAACTATCTGTAACTCCAGTTCCAGGGGATCCAATGCTCTCTTCTGCCCTCCATGGATACTACATGCATGTGGTGCACTTACATATATGCAGGCAAAACACTCATGTATATAAAATAATAAACAGGCTGGGCGTGGTGGCGCACACCTTTAATCCCAGCACTTGGGAGGCAGAGGCAGGTGGATCTTTGTGAGTTTGAGGCCAGCCTGGTCTACATAGTGAGTTCCAGGACAGCTGGGGCTACAAGGAGAACTGTCTCAAAAAAGAAAAATAAATAAATAAATAAATAAATAAATAAATAAATTACATCACTGTTTCACATCACTGTTTTTACTCCAGGCGTCAGTGTCAGCCATTTTGTGCTGACTCATTGTCCTCCGGATGTCTATCCTTAGTCATCTAGGCCCGTGTGGGAAATCCCTCTCTGTGCCATGTTGTGTAAACAGACCCTCAAGCCCTCAATTCCCTACATCCACCCTAAACCACATTTATACCATCCCCTTGAGGGCTCAGGGAACATTGCAGATGAGGGGTGGAAGGTAAGAATGGGATAACAGGGAGAACTGTGAAATATTGTCCCCTGGGTGACAGAGCCAGGGCAATCATGAACACATGCAGTTGTGGATGCCCGCCCTGGGTGTGCACAAGAGCTTGTCACTGTCTGTCAGAAATGGGTAGAGGAGGAGCTCAGGCACCATACCTCTAAGCGTTACTGATAGACTCGACAGAAAGGGGACTGTTGCTTTCAGTTGTGTGCCCACTGGTGACTCCACCAGGCTCCAATGCATAGTTCCAATCCAAATGGTCACACAGATGGCCTTGGTTAAACCACAAAACAAACAATAAGTCATGAATCTGGGAAAGGGGCTGGTAGTGATGAGACAGAGTTTGCTAGGGGAGGGAGGGGGAGGATATACATTATACACATGCATGAAATTGTCAGGTAACAGACCTAATCAATAGAAAATGGAAAATGAAGCATGGCTCAGAGAGCTGAGTCACCTTCCACGGTCACCTCAGGACTACCAAGCATCACAGTTTGATCTCACTTCTCTCTGGCTCCCGTTTTTCATCGCTGTACCAGAGAGGCTCAGAGCATTTCACAGGCCAGGCCCTGTGCCAGGTGTGTCTTATAGATCGATTCTGACACATGTAAGCTCCAGGAGGTTGTGCCTATTATATATATATA
>NW_008341457.1:336120-343512 GCF_000622305.1 Nannospalax galili | reverse complement strand
TATTTCCGTGCTGGAGAATCAGAGCCAGGCCCTTGTGCTCTGCCCGAGAACCACCTCTTATTCTCTCATCCTACTGTTAAGTCATTCTTACTATTACCTTCTACCCATTTTCCATAGGAGAACGGCGATTTGACTCTCCAGAGGTCTGAAGTTCTGTCCATACTGCAGTGCTTCTGGAAAACACATTTATGGGCTGGTGGGATGGCTCAGCAAGTAAAGGTGCTTGCTGCCAAGCCTGGTGACCTGAGTTTGGTCCAAGGACCCACATGGTGGAGAGAAAGAACTGAGTCCTGCAAATTGTCCTCTGACCTCCATGTTCGTGTTGTGGCATGGTCACTCCTTCTGCCCATACACAACAAACAAATATATGAAATAAATCTCTTAAAAATCATACTGCAGCTTCCTTGATCCTCCTCCCAGGGGAATAATCTATATACTCGTGAGAGATTAAAAAGATTATAATGTTTCTAGATGGCTCAGTGCTTAAGAGGACTGGCTGCTCTTCCAGAGGATCCGACTTCAATTCCCAGGAGTCACGTTAGGCTGACAATCTCCTGTGGCTCCAGCTCCAGGGGACCTGACTCTCTCTTCTGGCCTCTGTAGGCAGCCACACCCACACGACATCCATATATACACATGAATAAAAAATCAAAATCGATCCTTAAAAACGTTTTTATTGCCAGGTGTGGTGGTGCACACCTTTAGCTGCAGCCCTTGGGAGGAGAGGCAGGGGGCTACATAGGGAGTTCCAGGCCAGCTGGGGCTACAGGGAGACCTTGTCTCAAAACCTCCCCCAATATGTTTTTAAAATTCTTCAAAATTTTCTTACAATGCATTTTGATCATATTCACTTCCTGCCCCTCCCTTCACCCCTCCCACCTCTCAACTCCCCTTTTAACTTCAGTCTTCTTTTTTTTAATAACCCACCCAGTCCAATTGTGCTGCCCATATACTCCTGTGTGGGGGCCGTCTACCGGAGCGTGGTCGACCCATCAGGGGCCACATCCTTAAAGTAAACGATTTCTCCCTCTCTTAGATGCCAGAAATTCCCTGAGGTAGATGTCTCGCCCCAGCCCCACTGTTAGTAGTCACATCCCTATCTCAGGCCTGACAGAATGTCACAGCTGCAGGAAGCCAGACAACCCACTCTTGCCAGGATGTCTCTCTGCTGTCCTTGTGCCCCATTATCAGCTAGCTCTAGGAAAAGGGCCCAAAGACACCCTAACTCAGGCTTCACGGCTATGTGCCTTCTTTACTTCCAGCAATCTAGAACTGCCCCCCCCCACCTTTGCACAGCTTGCTTTTCCTAGGAGAAGCTGTTGTGACCTTTGCTGAATAAATCCGTTCAGTCTGCTGCAAGGTCTGGCTCTGGTCTTTTACTTAGACTTTATTCTTTTTCTGTCCTAAGCCTGGCACTAATGGGTTCCACTATGACCTTATGACATGTTTACAATGTATTTTGATCATGTTCACTTCCCTCTTGTCCTCTTCCCAGTCCTGGTGGTCCCTCCCTTTTCCCAACTAGTCTCTTTCATACCTTTCTGTGTTACCCACTGAGTTTAATTGGGTCACTTGCATGAACACGGGTGAGGAGTTTACAGGAGCGTGGGCACCCTATCAGTGGCTACACCACTGAAGAAAATGTTTCTTTCCCATAAATCATTAACTGCAAATAGACCCTCAGGGAGGGGCACGGCTCAGTGAGCCCCTCTCCCTAGCAACCATTAGCTGCCTCTAAATTTTCAGGGAAGCATAGGACTTTGGGAGCAACCTCCAAGACAGGATGTTGATGAGATCGGTCTCGTACAGGCCTTACCTAGGTAACCACTGCTTCTGTGAGTTCATGAATGCCACAGCCATGCCAAGAGTAGAGTGTTTGGGGCTACACAGCCTGCTCAGCGGTTAAGAGCACTGACTGTTCTTGCAGAGGACCCAGGTTGGTTTCCCAGCACTCACATGGTGGCTAACAACCATCCATAATCCACTTCCAGGGGATCTGACTCCCTCTTTTGGCCTCTGCAGGCTTTGCATGACATACATGCAGACAACACACTCATACACATAAAATAAATAAAAATGGACAAATGGTGCTCCACAGCACCCCTCTCCACCCTCCAGCTCTCGGCTTCTTCCTGGTCCTTCCTCCTGAAGCTCCCTGCACCCTGGAAGGTGGGCTATGGACTCCCACTTAGGGCTGGATGATCGGGAGTCACTTATTCTCAGCACTGTCATCAATTCGGAGTCTCTGAAGTTTCCACTGTCCTCTGCAAAACCAGCTTCTCTGAATATCAAGATTTTGACTCAGAGAAAAAGAAATTTTACACTTCACAGAACAAAAGGAAATATGCAAAACATTCAAAGTCCTGGGGGTTGGAGAGCTGGTTCAGCAGTTAAGAGCACTGACTGCTCCTGCAGAGGACCTGGGTTCTATTCCCCACAACCACATGGCGACTAACAACCACAGCTCCAGTTCTGGGTATCCAATGCCTTCTTCTGACCTCCACAGGCATGGCATGGGTGCACTTACTTACATGAAGGCAATACACTTATACATATAAATAAAATAATAGAATATTGAAAAATTAAAAAAATCCAAACTAACCAACCAGCCCCCAAACCAAACAACAAGAAAACGCAACAAGCGCGACTGTGAACCCAGGAACTTGACTTGGTCTTTGCACTTTGGTAGGTTGTTTCTGAGGCTGCCTTGTTTGATCACGCACATGATGCTGAACCGTTCAGTGCACTCCGCCCCACCACTGCCAGGTGCTGTTTTACTGTCCAGAAGAACTGTCTCAACTGGGGTCAGTTATCTTCTTGGGGAGGGGCGGGCTCAGAGTGTCATGAATTTGGAAACCCCTAGGAGCAAACCCCTGAGAGTTGGTGACCAATGGCAGTGGGCCTGTCAACATCAAAGGCCCCCCACACCCCTCAGAATAGCCCCTGGGAGTGTGCTGCCCACGTCCTAGACACACCTCTTCTTTGATGACACTTCCTAACGACTCCTTCCCCTTCCTGTTCTCACTTCCCTGCTTCTCAGCTAGTGCTTCTTGGGGACATTTTTCTGATAAACTACTTTCTGTTGGATCTTTGTCTCAGGGTCTGCATCCCAGGGACCTTAGCTAACATACTGCTGGACACGTGCATTTCTGAGATGGTGTGCTTGCCTGTGTGTTGTTTTGAGGGCTGGGAATGAACTGGGATGATTGCTATATTGTTTTAATCAGAGCCTGTGTGGGGTGGAATGAAGAAAAATGAAATGATTAAGCTCTTTGGAGTCAGGGGGCTCTTGGGTGCAAATCTAGAGTCCGGGTAACCTTGGCCAAACCACAGTTTCCTTTTTGTGTGTGGGTGTGGGTGGGGAGGGGAATCCCTGTGACAGGTACACTGTAACAAAATTAACTTTTCTTGGCAACGTGCCCGTCCATCACAGTTCCTGGTGCACCATGGCTGTGAGGGTTGCTTTGTGGAAACGGATTAGAGGAGAACTTTAAGGTTGAGATTTGCTTTTCTGTGAGCAAGAAATGGAAACCTACCTATTGGGAGCAATTAGAAGGTGATGAGCGGTGGAGGATAAATGGTCACAGTGAAAGGAAGACAGGGAAAGGGAAGGAAGGAAAGGAGGGGTAGGTGGGGAGGCAGAGATGGAGAGAGAGAAACAGAGAGAGAGGTGGACAGCAAAGTAAAGAGGAGGAGGAGGGGGAGGGGAGGAGGAGGAGGAAGAGGAGGAGGAGGATAAAGGAGGAAGAGTAGGTGGAGGAGGAAGAAGAGGTGGAGAGGAGGGAAGGAAAGAGCAGGAGGAGGGGAGGGGAGGAAGAGGAGAAGGAGGTGAAGGAGGAGGAGGAGGATGACGAAGAGGAGGAGGAGGACAAGAAGGAGGAGGAGGAGGGAGGTAAGTAGCTAGGAGGGTAGGGGAGGAGGAGAGGGAAAAATGTATGCACTGCCAGATTTAAGGGAAAAATTTGGGGATTGCCAGGCTGGCCACCTCTGCCGATGGCAACTCAGCAAAAAGCTGCGATGCTTTGTCTAACAGCGTTGAGCAACCCTGGCCCCGCCTTTTCCCTCTCTTTACTAAGAGAACTTTTAAAAGGAAGGCTGTCCCCGTTGAATGACAGCCATTGCACGATGTGGGGCTTCAGGCTGCTCCTCTTCTGGGGTGAGTTGAGGTCGAATGAGGGGAGGGATGACAGAGGTGCGGGCTGGAGAGGGGTTGCAGGGAGAAGGGACAGCCTGGAGGGGTCCCGTTAAGAGGCCACTGTTCTAGAATGCATACAGCAAACTTGTGTCTTACAAAACCATTGGTAGACATCCCAGACTTAGGGAAACCCAGCTGTCAGGATAGATCTTTCTTGGCAGTTGCTTCTTTGACATGTATGTTCTATGAATCATTTCTGCTCTAGGGAAAATGGGCAAGGGATAAGCAGACGAGGACTCTGTGCTCACAGATCTCATGTTCTGCTCAGTGGGGCAGGCAGGAGAGAAGCCCGAGAATAGTAACTATCACCTGCTTTACCATCGCACAATATTTGTCTTTACAGAATCTCCATGGGTTGGGGATGTTATCAGCCTGATTTTATGGATCAGAAATGGGAAGCAAAAGAAATTGCTTGCTGGGGCTTGGGCAGTAGCTCAGTCAAGAAGGTGTTTAGTGTACAAGCATGAGGACTTGAGTTCGAGGCCCAGAACCCAGGCATAGTGATGGACACTTGTCATTCAGTGCTGGGGGGCAAAGACAAGATGATCCCAGCCAGTGCTTCTAGGCCAGTGAGAGACCCTGTCCCCAAAATGAAGATGAGGTGAACAGCTCCTGAGGAAGGACATCTGAGGTCATCCACTGGCCTCCACATGGATGTTGTGACACTATTCCTGGGGAGATGTGAACAAATGCTTACTCACCCTAGATAGGGAACCAGTGGCAGACCAAAGGAAGGATACCACCAAAGTCCAACTCGGTGACCCAATGGATTTTATTGGGGTTGTTTATAGAAGTATGGGTGAGGAGTAACAGGAGCAGAAATGACTCACATACAGCCGCATCACCAAAGCCCACCCAAGCATGGGTGGCCTCTCATGACAGCAGGAAACCTGGCTCGCTCGGCACATCCTGCAGGCAGCGCAGGCTGGAGGGAGCCCTTTCCAGGTAGCTCAATTGGTCCCAGCATCTACCAGGTGGCTGGGCTGACATCTGTCTCTTCCAGGCAGCTCTGTGGTCTCAGAGCACCTCTCAGCAGCCTTCAGGACGTATATATGCTTGGGGAGGGAAGGGTCTACTCAACCTGGTCAGTTTCAGGGACTTCCTGCTGCTGTTAAACTCTTTTCCTTCCTGAGCTTAATGAGCTTCCCTGTAGGTTGGAATGTGTCACCTCCTCTGAGAGTGTCTACCTCCCTTTAGAACATTTTGTGTCTTAAGGCATTTCCCTCCAGATGGAATGAGTTATCTTGGAGGGAATCGCTGTATGGGATGCACATATATACATGCATACCTGCACACACCTGTGCATTGGCATGTGCATGTACATGCACACACACACATACACACACAGAAGAAAAGAAATAACTTGCCAACACCACTCTGCTGATAAGAGGCAAAATGTAAGAGCAGATGAGGTAGAACGATTTCAGGTGACACGAAGTTCTGTGGGGAGTTCTGAGAAGATGACCCAGGTATGCTGAAGGGGGAAGTTAGGAGGACATCTCTTAGAAGACTGATGTCACCTAGCTGGTGAGCCCAAACTCGCTCTCTGCTCTCGATTCTTTTGCTTAAGTTACCAGTGTGTCTTCTTCCTGTTTTTAAATAATGTTTTATGAATTATTTGAGTTTCATACAATGTACTGGCTTGAACTTGTTTGCCCCCCCCACCCTACCCACCCACCTCTTTTTGTTGTGGATCCACTCCCAGGAGTGTGGCCAACCCACCTGGGATCACACCCTTAAGGAAAACAGACTCCCTCTCATCAACTATGAATTGCCAAAGCTCCTCCACCTGTGCTGGGGCTTCCTGCCCACCTCCCCATCCCTGCTATGGTTTTATCTGGCTTGAACTTGTTTGGGTCTTTTGCTTGCTGTCAGAACCACTGTGACTTTGTATGTGCAACTGCTTTGTTATGTCCAGAAAACAGTTTCCTGGCAATCATCCATCATCTCTGGCTCTTACAGTCTATCTGGATCTATCTGATCCCGGAGCCTTTCAGGGAGGAGTGTGGTATAGATGTCCCATTTAGGGCTGAGCACGCCACAGTCTCTTATTTTCTGTGTGTTGACCAGTTGTGGATTTCTCTGATAATCACCATCTACTCATCTTTTCTGATGAGGGTTGAGAGATGTACTACTTGGGGTGTAACAATTCTTTAGGAGTCAATTTAATGCTATGACCATTTAGCATGATAACAACAACAACAACAACAACAACAATAACAGTAGTTCTATTAGCAGGTTCTCCCTACAACCTATGACCTGCCTAGCCACAGGTTCTCGACAGCAAAAGCAGTATCAAATACGGGCTCCATCTTGTGACGCTGACCTCAAATTCAATCAGAAAGTCTGGTTACTCCCACATTTGTGACACCACCAGTGGGTATATGTCAGGCCAGTCATTATTGTAGCGCTCAGGGTTCACAGGTGAGGTTGATGGTGACTCTTCTCCTCTGGTAGCGTGCGCAGCACCTTCCAGTACTATGCAAGCTAGCCAGTAGGGATAACGGTTTAGGTGAGCAGCAACTTGATTTCTCCAGTTCTAGGACTCAGGTACGTGGTGTTTTTAGCAGTAGGGTCTTACTGTCAAATTCCGGAGGGTAACCAAGAGCAGTGGATGTTAGATTTAGGAGAACAGAAAAGGAAGAGAGTTTAGAAATAAGAGTCAGAGCCAGACCTGCAACAGGCAGGGAATGTGGCCTCTTTATTCAGAGGACACAGCACGGGACAAAAGCCTTTCCCCACAAAGAAGGCGCCTGCGTCGAAGGGAGGGGCAGTTTCCACTGTTACAGGAACTCTGCTGTACACAGCTGCAAGAGTTAACTCCAGCCAGGGTCTGGTGTCCTTGAGGGTCTCTCCCTCAAGATTATTTTCTCAGGCAGGTGTGCTATCTTAGGGCACTAAAGTAGACAGACTGGCTCCATAAACAGTCTCCCTCAGTCCAGGAGTGGCCAGTTGACAAGGCTTGTGCAGGGCCAGCCTACCAATGTAGGGCCAGTTGGCCACTTCAAGGGATTTATGGCTTTCCCAATGAGGCTTGTGGCTCTTCTACAATTCACACATTCTATCAATGGCAATAACTAATATTGTTTGAGGGTCTGTGGGACATCCCCGTCAACAACTCCAAAAGAGAGGGCCCATTCCTGGCACTGGGCTTTTTATTTGCTAGCCTAGGGTGTCTGGTGGGGTACTGTGCCCCA
>NW_008341457.1:335621-336103 GCF_000622305.1 Nannospalax galili | reverse complement strand
TCTCTCTCTCTCTCTCTCTCTCTCTATATATATATATATATATATATAATTTAGAATACTGCAGAAGTCTGTTTCTATATGACTTTTTTTTCTCAAAAGTTCTTTAGTGTTAGTTACCCCTCCCCATTCTCCCTCCCCTGCCTTCCTTTCCCACCCACCGCCCCATTTAACCTTCCTGTTCTATGGCCAGGGTGAGGGGGTGTCTTTCAAGAAACGGGAGATAGGATGCAGTGATATCAAGGGGGAAAGTTACTAAACTTGCTCCTGTTGGTTTGCCATGTTGCTGGTTTTCTTGTATGTTTGCAAGATGTTCGGTGATATTTTCTAAACATCAGGCACAGTTTTGTTTCCTCTGTAGTTGCACAGTGTACCCAGTTTTCCTATTTCACAGAGGAGGACAAAGTGAGTTGTGAAGAGTTGACGTAACTTTTCTGAGACACAAAATCAGTAATTGGTGAAGGCAAAATAAAAACTCCCAAATT
>NW_008341457.1:291370-335544 GCF_000622305.1 Nannospalax galili | reverse complement strand
CCCTCCCTCCCCCCCTCGCATGTGTATGCCATAGCCTGGGGGTCAGAAGACAATTCCAGGAGTTGGTCCTCGTCATCTACCTTGTGAGGGGTCTACTGTTGTTCACCAGTGCCTACACCAGGCTAGTTGGATTGCAAGCTTCTGGTTGCTGCTGTAGGAGTGCTGGAGCTACAGACATGCATTATGGCTTAATGTATGTTCTAGGGATCTGAACTCAGGTCCTCATGCTTACACAGCAAACCCTTTACCCACTGAGTCACCTCCCCATCCAAGTATTTTTTTTTTTTTGAGATGGGGTCAATTGTAGTCCAGGCTTGCCTTGAGCTCACTACGTAGCTGAGGATGACCCTGAACTTTTAATACTCCTTCCTCCACTTCCCAAGTGCTGGGATTTGCCTTTGGAATCTGGATGCGTAAACATTATGCTCTGCCATTTGTAAAGTGATAAGCAATACAATTTCTGTTAGCTATAATGGATGGAATGTTGGGAGTTTGGGTTTGTGAGATTATTTTCAGGATTTCCTTCCTTTATTTGCTATTAACATATATTAACTGCACAAAGTAATGGGTTTCATGATGACATTTCCATATATGAGTGTAACACTCTCTGATCATATTCAAATCCACGATGGCCCTTTCTCATCCCCTCCTCCCTGTCCCTATCTACAGCCCTAACAGTCCCAGTTTTCCTTCATATCCCTTCCCTACTTAATTTCTGTGTGAGAAAAAAACATGATGCTTGTCTTGGTGAGTCTTATTTCACTTAACACGATGATCTCTAGTTCAATTTTTGTGAAAATTAATCATTTCACTTAGAAATTCTTTGATAATTTTATGCATGTATATGATGTAATATGATCGTATTCATTCCCCATTTCCCTCCTCCTCTTCCTCCTCCTCCTCCTTCTCCTCCTCCTCCTCCTCCTCTTCTTCCCCTTCTGCAAAAAAAAATCCTTCTGCCTCTAATTAGTGCTGCCTATATCCAGTGGAGCATGAGCTACTTACAAGCAGTCACCTCCTCAAAGAAAAATGACTCTCTCTCCCTCAGCCACCATCAGTTGCCAATAGCTCCTCAGCTAGGGGTGGGGTCTCATGAATCCCCTCCCCACTTCATGCTGAAATTTTGACTGGCTTGATCTTGTACAGGTAGCCGCAGTGGCTGTGAATTCATGTCTGCAACAGCTCTGTCAAGTTCCCTGAGCCTTGGAGGATGTGAGTTGATGTAGATGTCCCATTTAGGGCTGAGGACTCAATCACTTACTCTCATCACCTTGAATAATTTCATTGTTAAGACTCACTAAAGCTCCATTACATACATGCATATCATACATATGTACATGCATGTATATTGGGTTATCCATTACCTGTTGCCAGACATCTTGGCTGATTCTATATAACTTGACTAATGTCAATAGTGTTGTGATAAGTATATGAGTGAAAGTATCTCTACAGTAAGCTGACTTGGACTTTTTTGAATCTATGACTGGTTGTCTCCTTTAGAAGGAGCAAGTGAAACTCGGCATGGTGGCATGTACCTGGGATCCCAGCATCCAGGAGGTTGACACAGAAAGACCGTAAGTTTGAGGCAAACCTAGTGTGGTTTAAATGCGAATGTCCCATTGGCTCCAAGTATTTGGACATTTTGTCCCCAGTTGTCAGTGCTGTTTTGGGAGCTCTTAGAAGGTGTGGCCATGCTGGAGGAAGTGTGTCACCGTGGCAGGCTTACAGAGTTCTTAAGCCTTGCTGGGTCTTGAGTTGTTCTCTTGCTTCCTGTGCTGGCATGAAGATGTGAGAGTTTAGCTTCCGCTCCTCTTCCGGCCACTTCTGCCACCATGCCTCCTTGCCATGATGGACTGACTCTTGGCCCCTTGGAACTGTAAGCTAAATAAACTCTTCCTTTTATAAGTTCTCTTGGTCATGGTGTTTCTATCACAGCAACAGAAAAGTAACTAATACAGCTGGGTTACATAAAGATCCCTTGTCCCCAAACCAAACCAAACCAAACCAAACCAAACCAAACCAAAAGAAGCAAAACAAAAGGAGAAATTGGCTTGTGGACTTCAAATACAGGAGTGTAGTATTGGTCCTTTCACGTGTCAAAACTTATATCCATCACTAACACCACTTACTCTGCCCTGAAGTTAATTAGTAAAGAATTGCACTGAGGACTAGGGTGTAGTTCAGTGGGTAGTGTGCATGAACAAAGCCCTGAGTTCCAACCCCAGCACCACAGGTGTGGTGATGCATGACTACAGTTATCATCCCAGCACTAGAAAGGAGAGGCAGGATCATGCTGATGATACATTGATGGTGATAACTACACAGATAGTGATGATGATGGTGATGACCACACAGATAGTGATGATGATGGTGATGACCACACAGATAGTGATGATGGCCATGATGGTAATGTTGATGACCACACAGATAGTGATGATGATGATGGTGGTGGTGACTGCACAGATAGTGACGATGATGGTGGTGATGACATAGTGATGATGGCAATGTTGATAAGAACACAGATAGTGATGATGATGGTGATGGTAATGACCACACAGTGATGACCACACAGACTGTGATGATGATGGTGATGACCACAGAGATAGTGACGATGATGGTGATGACCACACAGATAGTGATGATGATGATGGTGGTGGTGACTGCACAGATAGTGACGATGATGGTGGTGTTGTGTGTGTGTCTGTGTGTATGTACATATATGCATGTGTATGTGGAGGTCAGAAGTTAATGTCACGTGACTTCATCAATCTCTCTTCACTTTTATTATTATTTTTTGAGATAGGTTCTCTCGCTGAAACAGGAGCTCACTGATATGGCTAGGCTGGGTGGCCAGCAGGCTGCAGGAATCCTCCTGTTCCCACCTCCCAGCACGGAAATTTCAAGCGTGCACTGCTACATCTTGCTTTTTATGTGGTGCTTGGGATCTGAACTCACGTTCTCACGCTTCCACAGCAAGTGCCTTTTGAACTGTGCTGTGTTCTTGGGCCTTAGTGTATGTTTTTGAAAATCTGCCAGAATCATTTCTGTAATACTAAAGAAAATAATAAAGATAAAACCAAACAAAATACCTTAATTATGTACACATACATACATACACATAAAATTATGTATAATTTTATAAATAACATGTAAAATTTCCACTTTCACTTTTGTGTACAAAAGTGGGTTTCATTACAACATTTATTGTGTTTATTTTTTAAAACAGTTTTTTTGAAATAGGATCTCACTATGTAGTTCTGGCTGGTCTGGAACTCACAGAGATCTGCCTGCTGCTGTCTCCAAAGTGCTGAGATTAAATGTGTGTGTGTGAGTGTGTGCACATGCCACAGTGCACACGTGAAGGTCTGAAAACAACATGCAGGAATTAGTGCTCTCTTTCACCATGCGGTTCCTGGGGATTCACGTCAGGTCAGGCTTGGTGACAGGTGCCTTGACCTGCTCAGTTACCCTCACATTACATTATATATTTTATACAAGATATATCTATCTATATCTATGTATATTTTTAGTTTGCTCAGATTTGACCCAATTAATTATATTTTTAATTTCATGAATTGGATTATTTAGTTTCAATCTGTTTTTTTCTTCTTTTTAAAATTTATTTTCTGTGTATGAGCGTTATGCCCATATGTGTGTAAGTGCACCTGTGTTGTGCAGTGCCCACAGAGGACAGAAGAGGGCGTCAGATCCCCTGGAACTGGAGTTACAGACACTTGTTAGCCACCCCATGGGTGCTGGAATTCAAACCCGGGTCCTCTGCAAGAACAACCAGTGCTCTTAACCGTTGAGCTTCTCTCCAGCACCTGTTTTTAGTTCTTAAACTACATATGTTTTGGAGTCAGATGTGCTACCACTGTGCCACGAGGCCAGCCACACATATATTTTTATATAAACACTCTATAAGTGTTTTTCTGATTTCACTGAAATCGTTTTCTGTCTGTATTTTCTTGTCTCTGAGTTTCATCAAGATCATTATTTTGAATTTCTTTTCATGCATCCTATAATTTCCCTTTTCAGTTAGGGCTGTTACTTCGAGCACTGTTGTGGTCCTTTCAGGATGTTACGCTTTGCTTTTTCCTGTTGGCTGTGTCCCTTAGTTGATATTTGTGCAGCTGATGGAACAGACACCGCTTTACACTTTGTGGAGTACCCTTCACATGAAAAGAGCCCCACAGAGTCCACTGGGCAGGGTGCGTAGGCATGTCTCCTCCTCCTCTTCCTCTTCTTAGTCGTCCTCCATTTCCTCCTGCCCTCCCCTCTCTTCCATCTCATCTCCTTCCTCTCCTTTCTTATTCTGTCTCCTCCTCTTTCTTCTCTGCTGTCTCCTTCCTAATCCTCTTCCTTCTTCTCCCTCTCCTTCTCTTCCTCCTCCTCCAATTCTTCCCACCCACCTGCCCTCACCGCCTCCTCCCCCTCTTCCTCTTTCTCCATCTACTCTCCGTCCAACTTCTCCCCTTCTTCCTCTTCTTCCATCTTCATCTTGTTCTGGGAATTACACCCAGGGCCTTACCCATTAGGGTCTTCCGCTGGAATCAGTGGTAGCAGTGCCCATGAATGCCTCACTGCTCTGGGCTGTGGCTGTCTTTGAAGGCACGGGTGCTGTTTTGCTTAGGATGGGGCCTCTGGGAGGACTAGTTCCCAGGTCCTAGGGGCTGTTTTCTCACACAGGAAAGACTTTCTGAACTTGAATGGAGGGGTCTTTTGAAATAACTCAGTGAGATAGAAACAGCGAAGAAACATGGGATGAATGGGACAACATTAAGTGAACAAATAT
Organism: Nannospalax galili; assembly: GCF_000622305.1. Lineage (NCBI taxonomy): Eukaryota > Metazoa > Chordata > Mammalia > Rodentia > Spalacidae > Nannospalax > Nannospalax galili. The sequence goes on along the minus strand of NW_008341457.1, from coordinate 330,749 downwards.
TTGCATTTGGGGTTCCAGAAGATGATATAGGAAAGGGCACGAAGATTAGCTTAATGAAAGAGTGTCCAAAGCCCTCCCAACTCTTAAGAGATCCAGGAAACTCAAAGGTGCCCAAATAGATTCACCCCAAAGAGGGTCTGTCTACAGCACATAATGGTAAGAGGATAAAAAGTCAATGACAGAAAATTCTAAACTTAACAAGAGAACAGCATCAAGCCACATGTAAGGGAACCTGCATTAGGCTTTCATCAGATTTTCAGCATAAATTTTGCAAACCAGGAGAGCATGACGCAATATATACATAGTATTTAAAGGGAAAAAACTCCTAGCCCAGAACAGTAGACACAGGAAATTTATTCTTTGGAAATGAGGAATAAAAATTTTCTCTGATAACTAAAGCCAAGAGGATCTGTCACCACTAGACTGGCCTTGCATATTTTGTTGAGGGAGTGCTGTGACTGGAAGCTTAGACAGAAGCTACAGCCATGAAAACACCTGGGGATCTAACTTGCTGGCAGATGCAAAATCTTAAACAAATTCTGAACCTGTAGAGGTAAGTTTGCTGGTGGAATGTTATATTCTTTTATACATTTAAAAAGAGATGCAGGAGCTGGGTGTGGTGGTGCATGTCTTTAATCCCAGCACTGTGACTTGCATGCACAAAACTTGCAGCCAGCCAAATTTCAACATGCATGCAGGGGTGCAGGATATTAACAATTGATAGTTGCTGGGGAGGGAGAGTTGGTTTTATTTGGTGGGGCCACGGGTAGGCTGCCCATGCTCCAGTAGATGGTCCTACACTTACGTACACACTGGCACCCTTAAGTGGACTCAGTAGGTTTATAAGAACAGCACATGAAAGTGGGAGGGGAATGTGAAGGGAGGATAGGTGAGGCACTGGAGGGGTGGATTTAATAAGGATGCATTATATGCATGTATGAAATGCTCAAACAATAAATAAAAAATGCCAAAAGACCCCAACTAGAAGAGAGGATTTCAAATGTTCTCACTAAAGGAAATAATAAGTCTTTGAGGTCAAACGTAAGAGTTAAAGACAAGTAGCAAAAAGCCCCATTAAAAAATAAAGAGTATGTGAAGCTGTTCAGGAAAAACTGATGGGGAGATGTGGGAGGAGTTGGAGGGGAGGGATTGGGCATGGATTTTATCAAAACACCTTATATGCATGTTTGAAATTCTCAATATTTTTTTTTAAAGTTAAAAAAAAAAAGAGTTAAAAACAAAACAAGACTTGCCCACACAAGAGGCACATGAAATTGGCTGACAGGACTAGTTGGGAAGGAGAACGTGCTCAGGGGGTGTGAGAGGGAAATAAGAGATAGTCATGGGGGGGCGTTAGGGTCCCAATACAGTGAATATAAGTCAGAGCTAATAAATAAATAGACCAGGTGTGGTGGCCCTCGCCTTTAATCCCAGCACCTGAGAGGCAGAGGCAGGTGGATCTCTGTGAGTTTGAGGCCAGCCTGGTCTACATAAGGAGTTCCAGGCCAGCCAGGGCTATATAAAAAGACACTGGTTCAAAGAAAATTAAAATCATGAAAGAATCCCAACAAAATAAAGTTATAGGAGCTGTAGAGCTGGCTCAGTGGGTAAGAGCCCTCACTGGCTGCTCTTGCAGAAGACCCGAGTCTGGTTCCCAGCAACCACATGGTAGCTAAGAACCATCTGTAACTCCAGTTCCGGGGAATCTTCTGCCATCTTCTGGACTCCATAGGTACTGCACTCACATAATTAAAAACAGAACAAAACAAAACAGCCAGGTATGGTGGCGCATACCTTTAATCCCAGCACTCCGGAGGCAGAAGCAGGTGGATCTCTGAGAGTTCAAGTCCAGCCTGGTCTACATATAGGGTTCCAGGCCAGGTGGGGCTACAGGGAGACCGTCTCAACAACAACAACACAACAACAACAACCACCCAATCCAATCCAAGCCAAACCAACACAAAACAAAGTCATAAACTCCAAGAAAACAAAACCCCAAATGCACAAAAGTCAGAAATGGTCACTGTGAAGATTATGGAAATAATGTGTGTCTCCCCAGTTGGGTTTGCCATCCAACGTTGTCAAACTTGCTTATGTGAGGTCAAGCCAGTACTAGTTTTTCAGGTTGAACAGCAAAAGCTTTTTCCATGGTATTTTCCTTCTTTTCACAGGGTGCACTGGTATGCACAGATGGGGAATGACCATGCTACCCACACTGGGACAAAAGGGTAAGTTAGCAGAGAGACGTCACATGACTGTTTTGATTAAATGGTGTTTCCTGGAGATGAGTGCTCTTATGTCCCAGGAGACCCTGGGAGTAAGATACAGGCAGAAATACTCATATTTAGGCCCACTGATTCCTGCTCCAGGCAATTTCTTTTGATCCCTCAAATTTCTGTGTGACCCCAAGATAGAGGCACAACTTCTCCGATCTTCAGTTTCTTTAACTGTAAAATGCAGCGAATGATGTTCATACTTCACAGAGATGCTGTGAAACCTGTCCTCCCTTATTAGTATGTCCCTATGGCCACATCCTGAAGTCTTTAAAAATTCTCTCTTCCAGTCCTGTAATCATTGTTCTTGAGATAATAATAGGGACATTAGAATATCTTTTTTTTTCATAGTTATTGACTTTCAAGATTGTGTCTTTCTGGCAATTTTGTAATCCAACTTGGTCATTAATCTGACCCTTCTTATTTCTCCTGTTATCCGGCTTTTGCTACAATAAGTATCTGAGATAATCAATTCACAAAGAGAAAAGCTTACATCATATTATATTTTCAGAGGTCTTAGACCATGGTTGGACCTGGAGCTTTTGGCTTGTGGTAGAATTTGTCAGCAGAAGCACATGTGGAAGAAAATTTCTCAGTTTATGCCTGGGAAGAAAAAAAGACAGAGAGGCGGGTCTGACGTCTCCTCCAGTGGCGTGCCCCCGATAATCTAAAAAATCCCACTCTTCATCATGTCTTTGAAAATCTACTCTTTGATAACTGCATACATGTATGTAATGTATCTTGATCACACTTGATCACCCACTTCCACCTTCCGCTCCAACTTCTCAGCTGTTCCCGCCATCCTCCGCCTCTCACATTCTTTCTGTTTCCCTTCTGTGGTGGTTCACCATTTATTTTTGTGTGATGCAAATATGTGTACATATGTATATGTATAATCTATATAAATACCATCTCACCTCTTAAAGGTTCTTCACCTTCCAATAATGCTAAGAGGAGACAAAGCCTTTATCACATAGATTTTGGGGGGACAGACACCTAAGTTCCAGACTTCAGCATTGTACATCTGCTGCTAAAACATCTCCATTTCTCCTGAAAAAAGATTAAAGCCTTTGCTAGAGCGGCTGAGGCACAGATGAACCATATCAGTGTATTTCAAAAAATCATCATTTAAAATGAAAAATTAACATTACTTATTATGGTGCATGTACATGTGTGTTTGGCATGTGTGGCATGTGGAAGAGAGGACAATTTTATGGAGTGGATTCCCTCCTTCCCCTCTTTACGTGGCCTCCAAGGAGTGAGTTCAGGGCCTCAGGCTTCTTCAGCAAATGCCTTTTCCATCTTGCTGGCCCTAAAAGTGTTTTTTACCAGCATGTAGTAATTGTGCACGATAGTGTTTCATTATGACATTTTCATACATGTGTATAATGTACTTTGATCATGTTCACCTACTGCCCTTTCCTGACCCTTCCCACTCCTGCTGACCCTCTTCTTCCCCACTAGCCCCTGCTGACTTTCATCCTTTTTTTTTAGTGACCTGATGAGTTTCATTGAGTTGCTCACATGAGCATGGAGTTGCTCACATGAGCATGGGTGAGAGGTTGTTTACCGGAGCTTGGGCACCTTACCAGTGGCTACACCACTGAGGAAACTTGCTTCTCTCTCTCTCCACCAGCAATCATTAACTGTCCATCAACCGTCAGTGATGGGTGGGGCCTCGTGAGCCCCTCCCCCTTAGCAACCATTAACTATCAATCTTCAAGGAGGGAGGGGCTTTGTGAGCCTCTCCCCTTAGCAATCATTAACTATCAATCCTCAGTGAGGGGTGGAGACTTGTGAGACCCCTTAACAACTGGTAGCTGTCTATAAATCCTCAGGGAATCACCCCTCCCCCTTAGCAACTTTAGCTGTCTATAAATCCTGATAGGGGTGGGGCTTTGTGAGCCCCTCCCCCTTAGCAACCTTAGTGTCTATAAATGCTCAGATAGGATCTGGGCTTTGTGAGCCCCTCCCTTTCCCTGGCCGTGTGCAGACCGACCCAGTCTTGTGTGGATCTCGTGCTGTGAGTTCAAGCATTCTGCAGCCATGTCCTGCCTGGAGTCACGTTCACCCCTTCCTCTGGCTCTGACCTTCCTTCGGTCCTCTCTGGTGTGATGTTCCCTGAATCCTGCGTTGATGGGTGACATAGATTCCCACTCAGCGCTGAGCATTCAACGGTCACTTATTCTCAGTGCTTTGACCAGTTGCAAATCTCTGCAGTCACTGCTCCAAACCCCTCAACCTTGATGAGATGTTTGTCATTGTGGGATGGACAGGCTGCATCAGTCTTCACAGCATTGGGGTCCAGCCTGGAGATGGTACCATACAGTGAAGGCAGGCTCATGAGGAGGACTACCTGTCTCACTGGGGATGGGGTGGCTCCAACCATATGGGGCCCCATGTGGGGTGAACATGGTAAGGTGGTCCTGAAGGGGGCTCCTCCAATACCTAATAAAGACCCATTGCCATGGCAACCACAGGTATCCTAGGATCTGTTCCCACAGAATAGGTGTGTCTGTGTCAGTGTGTGTGCATACATGTGTGAGTGTGTGTGCATGTGTATGTCAGTGTCTGTGTGTCTCTGTGTGTCAGTGTATGCCTGTGTATATGTATGTGTCTGTGTATATACATCTCTGTGTGTGTGTGTGTGTGTGTGTTTGCCTGTATGTCTGTGTGTCAGTGTACGCCTGTGTGGGTATATGTATCTGTATGTGTGTCTGTGTGTACATCTCTGTGTGTATCTGTGTGTGTCTGTCTGTCACTGTGCATGTCTGTTTATGTGTTTGTGTGTGAGTGTGTTAGAGTCTGTGTATGTTAGTGTTTATGTGTGTCAGTTTCAGTGTGTGTCCATGTGTGTCTGTTTTTATGTGAGTGTCTGTATACATATGTGTATGTGTGTGCATCTGTGAGTGTGTCTGTGTGTGTCAGTGTTTGTGTCTATGTATGTGTCTGTGAGTATGTGTCTGTCCTCCTCTCTCCTCCTCTTCCCTACAGGTTATGGTTAGTTTTAACTGTCAACTTGACACACTGTAGAATCATCTGTGAAGAGGGCCTCAGTGAAGGATTACCTAGATAGATCAAGTTGGCCCATGGACATGCATGTGAGGGCTTTTTTCTGAATTGGATTAATTGAGGTGGGATGACCCAGTTCACTGTGGGCAGCACCATTTCTTGGGTTTGGGTCCTGGACTGTGTAAGAGCAGAGAAGTCAGCTGAGCACCAGCACACGTGCACTCATCTCTGCCTTGACTGTGGGTGTGCTCTGACCAGCTCTCTGAAGCATTTCCCCTCAGTGAGGGACTGTAATCTGGAACTGTGGACTAGAACAAACCCTTTCTCCCCTATGCTACTTTTTTTGAGGATATTTTATCACAGCAACAGAAACAAAACCAGGGCATCACATGCATGAAGCGACCAGGCTTAGGACGTGCCTGGGAAGGTCTCCCAACAAGCAACTCCAGTCCATTACTTTCAAATGTGATGCCAGACTCAGCAGGAAAGCCTTCCATTGTATCTCAGCAACCAAGGGAGGGGGTGTGCTGCCATCCCATTCTACACGGCAGAAGAGCCACCTACAGGGAGGAATGGGCATGCTCAAGGGCGTACACATCCAGCCAGTCTCAGCTCAGATTTGAAAATGGATCCACCTGACATTGCTGGTCTTTCTACTACAGGGCTTTCTAAATGCCAGGCACATAGTAGGTGCTTCGTTTAGGGCTTCCTGACTCAAAGCAGAAGGGAGATTCAGGGTATACTGTTGCAATCCTGTTGTATTAGTCAGTTTTCTGCTGCTGTGATAGAACGTCCTGACCAAAATCAAGTTATGGTAGAAAAGGGAGTGAGAACAGGAAGTGGGGCCAGGCTGTAAAACCTCAAACCCCGCCCCTTGTGATGTGATTTCTGCAGCAAAACTCCATCACCTGAAGGTCCCATAACCTCCCTAAATACAGCCAGCAGCTGGGGACTTGGTGTTCAAACAGAGCCAGCAGCTGGGGACCTGTGTTCAAACACGTGAGTGTATGGTGGACATTTCATATTCAAACACAACACCTATACCAAAACTTTGGGTGTTTAAGTCTAGTATCTCTGTGACAAGCTCATCCAAGTTGTATGAGTCTGGATAGTTGAGTTACTGATTAATTCATCCCAAACCACTTGTCAGGCCACTCATGAATGCCAGGCAGGAGTGGTAAATAGACGGTTGTTGTTTTTAATATTCTGCTTTGTTCCTTGTTTTTGTTTTTCTAAGACTGATCATCCTGTCCTCACACATCGTGTGTGAGATAGCAGAAAAGAGAATAGAAGCAAAAACTGCTTCCATAGAATCCCAATTTCTTTAAGGGTCTGTCCTAGTTTCATTCTGTTGCTGTGATAAAACACTCTGACTGAAAGCATTTTGAGGAGAAAAGGGTTTCTTTGACTTAGACTTCCAGGTCACAGTCCATCACTGAGGGAGGTCAGGAGAAGTCAGGGCAGGAACTCAAGGCAGGACCTGGAGGCAGAGGCCACAGATGACGCTGCTTGCTGGCTGGCTCTCTGTCTCATTCAAGGCTCATGGTCAGCCGGCTTTCTTACACAGACCAGGACTGCCTGCCTGAGGGATGGTGCCATCCACAGTGGGCTGGGCTCTCATTTAATTAATTAATTAATTAATTAATCAATTAATTAATTAAATTCTTATATGCATGAGTATTTTGTCTGCACGTATGTAAGTGTACCATATACCGTTCCTGTGTGCAGTGCCCGCAGAGGCCAGAAAAAGGCATTGAATCCCCTGGAACTGGAGTTACAGACAGTTGTTAGTGGCCATGTGGGTGCTGAGAACTGAACCTGGGTCCTCTGCAAGAGCAGTCAGTGCTCTTTAACTGAGGAGCTGTCTCTACAGTCCTACATTTTGTTTCATGTCTGTGTGTCTGTGTATCTGATGATACATGTAAAGGTCAGAGGACAGCTCACAGGAGTTGGTTCTCTCCTTCTACCAAGTAGAAGTCCTGGGGATTGAACTCAGGTCATGAGACTTGGCAGCAAGCACCCTTATCTGCTGAGGCCCCTCACAGGCCCTATGTCAACTTTTAATTTTTTTTTGCTTTTTTGATTTCATTTTTCTGACACAGGGTCTCCCTGTAGCTCCAGCTGCCCTGGAATTCATTATGTAGACCAGGCTGGGCTCGATCTCACAGAGATTTACCTGCTTCGGCCTCCTGAGTGCTGGGATTAAAGGTGTGCATAAGCACACCTGGCTGATTTAATTATTTAAATTAAAAATGTATTCTTTGAGAATTTCATACATGTCTACAATGAAATATATCTGCCCTGTTTCCTCCTCCCGCGACCTCTGCGAGAGCAGTGCTCTTAACTGCCGAGGCAGCTCTCCAGCCCCTGGCTTTGAATTCTTGATGCTCTCAGTGCTGGGATGACAGGAGTGCGCCACCATATCTTGCCCCCACTTATTTTCTTCCGAGAATTATTTATGATCTTTTAAAAAGCAGACACCAGCTGTTAATTGTAGGGATATTTTAAAACAAAAGGCCTCTATTGAAGTTATTTGGAAAACTGTCTTAAGAAAGTGACATTTTGGTTGATACGCAAGGATGAAGGCATTGAAAGCACACAGGCAAAATAGTAGGGAGAGGCGAGGGCAAGCCTTGTGTCTGGAACAGCATTACAGAGGTTTTGAGGCTGGGGGAGAGTCTTGGAGAACTTTGTCCTGAATTTTGGCTCCTGGGCAAGGCAGGGTGGGAGCCAGGGAAGGTCGGCAGGCACCCTGCCTAATGGAACAGGGTTTTTAATTCTGGTTTTGAAAGGACTTGAAGTCTGAGAGATTTAAGATAAAGGATGCTGGAAGTCTGCAAAGAGGCCAGCACAGGGAGAAGAGGAGGCCAGAACAGAGAGAGAGATGATCTGCAGCCTCATGCACGCACAGGTGGGAATCTCAGAGAGAGTTGTGCAGGAGCTGAGGGCTTGGCTCAAGACCAGTGTGCAAAAGCAGGAGCTGCACACGTCACCTGCAGCGACCCATTGCTTAGTCTTGGGTACTCTGCCAGGGGTGCCATTTGATGCCTACACTATCATTGCGTTTGTGTTTTTATGCGTACATAGTAATTATCCACTGTCAGGTTTTACTATGACATTTTGACACACATAGGTCATGTAACTTGACTGTATCCCTCCCCATTGCCCTCTCTTGCCCCCTCCATCCACCCCACTCTCACTGATTTCTTTCTTTTTTCTAACTTAAAAAAAACATGGATTTCCCAATCTTACTGAGAAAGAAATCAGGGGGAAAATTATTTGATTCTTAATAGCCTGAAAACAAAACAAAAAACATCATAGGCATAGAGGAAGAAGACTCACAGGATAACTGTACGGACCGGATCTTCAACAGGACTGTAGCAGAAAATTTCCCCAAATTAAAGAAAGGCGTCCCCATACAAATACAAGAGGCATATAGAACACCAAATAGACAGAACCAGAAAAGAAACTCTCCACGGCACATCATAGTAAGAACACTAAGCTTACAGAACAAAGAGAGAACACAAAGCTGCAAAAGAGAAACAAGTCACATAAAGGAAAACCCATCAGAATCACAGCTGACTTTTCAGTGCAAACTATGAAAGCCATAGAGCCTGCATGCCAACCCAGATTACTTTACCCAGCAAAAATGTCTATTATAGTTGAAGGGGAAAGAAAAATCTTCCCTGACATAAATAGGCTGAAAGAATTCACGTCCACAAAACCAGCCCTTCAGAGAGTACTTAATACAAAGAGCTGAAGAAAGGAATGACTATACCCATGGGGTGACAGAAAGAAACTTAATGAAGGTGTAACTGTGGAAACACACAGTTACACCAAGAAGGTGAACAGAAATCAAAAGAACAGGAACCAATACACATCCTTCATTAATAACTTTAAATATCAATGGACTGAACTCCCAAGTCAAAAGACACAGGCTAGTTGAATGGATTAAGAAACAAAATCTGGGGGTTGGCGAGATGGTTCAGCGGTTAAGAACATTGGTTGTTCTTGCAGAAGACCCGGGTTCGAATCCCAGCACCCACATGGCAGCTAACAACTGTCCATAACTCCAGTCCCAGGGGATCCAACAGCCTCTTCTGACCTCCTCGGGCATTGCACAACACAGGTGCACTTACCTACATGCAGGCAATACACGCACACACATAAAATAAAAATAATAAATAAAATAAAAAAGAAACAAAATCCATCTTTTTGTTGTCTGCAAGAAACCCATCTCACTTTCAAGGACAGGCACTACCTTAATGTGATCTGTATATCTAAAGAAGATCTATACCCAATACTACTTAATTTATTCAAAAAGATAGAAACAGAGTTCAAATTTCTTCTATGGAACCAGTATCATTCTAATACCAAAACCAGGCAAAGATAGAACAAAAAAGAGAAAACTTTAGATCCATATCCTTAATGAACGTAGATGCAAAAATTCTCAACAAAATACTTGTAAACTACATACAGACACACATGAAAAAGGTCATTCACCATGATCAATTCAGCTTTATTCCAGAAATGCAGGAATGGTTCAATATACATAAGTCAATAAATGTCATAAATCATATAAATGGACTCAAAGACAAAAACCACATGGTCATCTCAATAGATACCGGGAAAGCCTTTGCCAAAATTGGACACACATTTATTTTCAAAGTCCTAGAGGGAATTGGACTGGAGGGAACATACCTCAACATAATTAAGACTATAGACAACAAACCCACAGCCAACATCATTCTAAATGGAGAAAAACTGGAAGTATTTCCATTAAATTCAGGAACCAAACAAGGGTGTCCACTATCTCCACTCCTTTTGAACATAGTGCTTGAAACTCTTGCAAGAGCAGTAAGACAAGAGAAGAAAATTAAAGGAGCACTAATTGGAAAGGAAGAGGTCAAATTATCCCTTTTTGCAGACTGTATTATAGCTAAGAGATGCCAAAAATTCCACCAGAAAACTCCTGGAAATGATTAACACTTTCAGGAAAGTGGCAGGTTACAAAATTAGTCTACAAAAATCAGTAGCCTTTCTATATACCAATAACAAGCAATCAGAGAAAGAGCACATGGAAACACTCCCTTTCACAATAGCCTCAAAAAAAAAAAATCTCGGAATAAACCTGACCAAAGACATTAAAGAGCTCTACAATGAAAATTTCCAACCTTTAAAGAGAGAGATTGAGGAAGACGTCAGAAGATGGAAGGACCTCCCACGCTTATGGATTGAAAGAACTAATATTGTGAAAATGAGCATCCCACTAAAAGTCGTTTATAGATTCAGTGCAATGCCAATGAAAATCCCCATGATATTCTTCACAGAATTAGAAAAAAACATCCTAAGATTCATATGAAAGCACAAAAAACCTCGGATAGCCAAAGCAACCCTGAGCACTAAGAGCAATGCTGGGGGAATTACTATACCAGATTTTAAACTGTATTACAGAGCTATAGTCATAAAAACAACATGGTGCTGGCACAAAAATAAACCTGTAGATCAATGGAACAAAATTGAAGACCCAAATATGAGTACATTCAATCTCAGCCACCTGGTGTTTGACAAAGGGGCCAAGAACATTCACTGGAGGAAAGACAGCATCTTCAGCAAATGGTGCTGGCAAAAGTGGATCTTCACTTGGAGAAGAAGGAAACTAGTCTCTAGTCTTTCACCTTGCACAAAAGTCAACTTCAAACGGATTAAAGCCCTCAATGTGAAATCTGAAACTCTGAAACTGTTAGAAGAAAACATTGGCAATAACCTACAAGATATAGGGGTAGGAAAGGATTTTCTAAACCAGACATCAATTGCTCAGGAAACAAGGTCAGGAATCAACAAATAGGACCTCATTAAACTAAAAAGCTTCTGTACATCAAAGGAGGCAACCAGGGACGTGAAGAGAAAACCCACAGAATGGGAGAAAATCTTCACCAGTGACACAACTGACAGAGGTTTAACATCCAGAATATATAACCAACTCAAAAAACAAAGAATCAAGAAAACAAATAACCTAATTAAAAGATGGACTAAGGATCTGAACAGAGAGTTCTCAAAAGAAGAAATAAAGATGGTTAGGAAATATCTTAAAAAGTGTTCAACATCACTAGTAATTAAGGAAATGCAAATTAAAACCAGTCAAACTTTGCCCCAGTCAAACTGGCTAAGATCAAGAGAACAAATGATACCACATGTTGGAGAGGATGTGGGGAAAGGGGGAACACTCATCCACTGCTGGTGGGGCTGCAAATTTATTCAACCCCTATGGAAAGCAGTGTGGAGAAGTCTTTAAAAACTACAAATGAACCTACCATATGACCCAGTTATACCACTCCTTGGCATATACCCAAAGAATTGATCCTACTGCAGAGATACTTGTACAACCATGTTTGTTGTTGCTCTTTTCACAATAGCTAAGAGATGGAATCAGCGTAAGTGTCCCTCAACTGATGAGTGGATAATGAAAATGTGGTATATTTACACAATAGAGTTCTACTCAGTGGTAAAGAAAGACAAAATATGAAATTTGCAGATAAGTGGATGGAACTAGAAACCGCTATACTAATGAAGTAACCCAGACCCAGAAAAACAATGTATGTTCTCTCTCAAATGTGGAGCCTAGCACCAAGTCCGTGTAAGTATGTATCCAGACATAACTACAGGAGCCAGGATAATGAAAAAGAATCAGGGAAGTAAAGGGAAAGAAAGAACCTGAGAGAGAAGAACAGTAGAAACAGTAGTAGTAGGTGTTACTAAGTGAGAAATGGATAAAAATGGGGTTATTTAAATGGGAAGGGGGCAGGAGGGTTATACAAGGAACCTAGGGGATAAAGCGAAAGAAGGAGCTCAATAGAGGTGGGACCATAGGAGAAGGGTGTTATTAAGGGAGAAATGGGGGAAATGGGGACAATTTAAGTGGAGAAACCATGGTGGAAGGGTTAGACAGTGAGAGAGTGAGAGTGTGTGTGTGCGTGTGTGTGTGTGTGTGTGTGAGAGAGAGAGAGAGAGAGAGAGAGAGAGAGAGAGAGAGAGAAAGGAGAGCTAGCTAGTTTAAAAAAAACCCGGGGAACCATGTTAGTCCAACAACCTACTGACAAACTACACATACATTATCTCACACAGAATCTTTGTATATAGCTAATGGCTACATAACAAGAAACAGTGCCAGACAGGAGAAACCTTCCTTTGAGTTGTTGGCCAGGGTGGTCCAAGAGACTCCTGAAATTACTGAAGGCTATTGCCACAGCCCTTCATGGCCTCCCAGAACTTGAAGGTAAGACCCTACTGCTGAAGACAGAACATACTTCGGACACAGAATTTGGAGCAATAGAGCTGCAACTGACCTGCAACCACTTCCCCTGAAGGCAGCTCTCATAGCTTTGGAGAGCGCTATGAAGGTGCCAAGGGAAAACATCAACAGATGATCCAACACCAGCTTCAAGACCAAATAACCACATCAATGGCCAGCACAGCATATGTCATTGGTGCAGTACTGGCACTTTTATCTTGGGAGCATCAACAGCTACCTAATTGGACTAAAAGCCCACTCAGTGGGAGGAAACTCAACTGTGGTACTGTTGAGTACTGTTGAGTACAAATACACATGACTGGAGTGGTCATAGATCTTGGAGAAAACCCCAAGACTGTCACATCACTAGACTAATGTGATTTCTTACTATGTGCAAAATATGTACCCTTATATTTACAGACAAATATCCCAGTCACCACTCATCAAAGCAGCTCATTTTGTACCAGTCAGAGACTATCATCAAGTACCACAACCAATCACACACTGACGTTGTCTATGAATTGCCCAGGCCTATGGGACACATCTGCAATGCAACCTCTACACCTAAGGCTCATGGAACATAGAACAGGGATAAAGAAGAGGACACTGATGAATCTCTCAGTTCTCAGTAACGAAGCTCCCTCAGGAAGCAGAGGGCCAGGAACACAAAAGGTCACAAATGGCTAAAGTGTAGAGATCAAGAGTCTGCTGAATGATGGTCCTTGGACAGGGCTCCTTTATTAAACTACACCCACCCAAGGCTCAGGGACCATCTCGGAAGACGGGGTGGAAAGATTGTAAGAGCCATGGAGGAGGTACAGGACCATATGGAAACAGAGTCTTACAAGCTCCTGGGAAACTGTTCATAAGATTTTATGACAATGGTGTCAGCGTACACAAATCCACGCAAACTCAGGCAGACAAAACCCGGCACAGAACTGGGAAAATGCACAGCAGACCCAAATCTTATCTGAAGAAATAGTGTCAACTGATTGCTGCTAGGTGAAGAAGATCTAATCTTCCTAAAACAAGGGACTCTAGATAGGCTGAGCAGACCTCAGTGGATGGACTTGCACTGGGGAGCAACTGGGGATGCTGAAGACACAGTGGGCCTTAACACAATGACAGGGTATATGGGCCCCATTGGGGGGTGTGTGGGAAAGTGCCAGTGGGGATGGGGGCATAAAAGTGATTAAGATCATTTGACATGTTCCATATGAAATACACAAAAAATTCAATAAAAACAAATTAAAAAAACCCAAAACCAAAATACACACATACAAATCAACAACAGCAGCAACAGGGTCCCACCTTGGAATAAATGTAACCAATGAAGTGAAACACTTGTACACTGAAAACTTTAAAATATTGAAGAAATCAAGGAAGATGCTAGAAATAGAGAGCTTCCATGTTCACAAATCACAATATTAATATGAAAATGACTATCTTACCAAAAGTGGTACAGATCCAAGTCAATCCCAATCAAAATGATAACATCATTTTTCACAGAAACAGAAACAAAATCCTAAAATTCATGTGGAAGTTCAAAAGAACCCAGAGAGCCAAATCAATTCTGATGAAAAAGAATAATGCTGGAGATATTATTACCTGATTTCAAGTTATACTACAGAGCTATCATCATACAAACGGCATATACTGGCACAAAGACAAGCATGCAGATCACTGGTTCATCTACAATATCTACACTCATTTCATTGGCAAATCTTGCTGGTGTCACTTTTTATTTATTTATTTATTTATTTATTTATTTTAATTTTATGCATATGAGTGTTTTGCCTGCATGTACGTTAGTGCACCACATGTGTGCAATGCCCACAGATTACAGAAGAGGGTGTTATATCCCCTGGAACTTGTGTTATAGATGGCTGTTAAGCTGCCACGTGAGTGCTGGGAACGGAATCAGATCCTCTGCAAGAGCATCCAGTGCTCTTAACTGATGAGTCAGCTCTTCAGCCCTTTAACTTGCATTATAAGCACATCTACAAAGACCAGTTTCCAAATAACGTTATACTTATTGGCACCAGAGTTTAGGACACCAATATGTTTTTTAGGGAACCTAATTTAACACATGTATTTGAAACGCTATGGCCAAAAACAACTTATGGAAGAAAGAGTTTATTTTGGCTTCCTGTTCCAGAAGGAGAGTCCTTAAAGGCAGGGGAGGCATGGCAGCAGATAGCTGCATGAGGAAATGCAAGATCACTTCTTCACCCACAAACGCCAAGTAATAAGAGGGATCTGGGGCAGGGCTATAAGCATGCAAAGCCCACCCTCAGTGTTGCTAGAAGTTCTTCTGGGAAGCGTAACAGTGTCCAACCCCTTCTCCTTTGGTACTGACAATAAACTGAAGTATGAATTCACCAAATTGCGGTCTGGGAAACCAGTGTGTTTGTTGGGCTTGCTTACAGAGCAGTGGGTTTGGGCTTACTTACAGAAATGTGGGTGCTCCCCTCCTAAGGATGCACTGGAAAGTCTCTATCCAAGCATGGATGGCGACTTCCCTGTGGCCGTACAAGTGAGGAGAGAGCCTCCCCTCTGTACCTTTAGCCCCTCCCCTCGTGCAGTTAGGGTCCACTGGTTGGTTGGGGGTGTGGTTGACTTTCCCTGACCCTCTTTTCTTTCAGAAGGTAACAATTAACAACCTTAGCTGTGATGATCCTATGCAAGTGGTGCAAGCAAGCTTGGGAAGATGGTTCATGGTCTGTTTGTCAGATGACAGTCGTAACCAACACCCAGTGATATGCTTCCTCCAGTAAAGCTGGACCTCTAAAACCTCCCCAAACAGCACCACTAACTGGAAACCAAGTGTTCAAATACTTGAGCCTATGGGGGACATTTCTCACCCAAACCACCAGAGCATGTAACAGTCTCCTCTTCTGTATACTGAGCTCCTGGAACCACGCTCTGGTGCTTTAACTTGTGCTCACCCTTCCTTCTGTACTACACAGGTGTGAATGAGTGTGAGGATACCACCACGTGTCCAGCTTATGCCACCTGTAATGACACTGTGGACAGTTACTACTGCACTTGCAAAAGAGGGTTCCTGTCTAGCAATGGACAGAAACACTTCCGGGGCCCAGGAGTGGAATGCAAGGGTGAGTTCATGTTGTGTGGGACCAAAAATTGTTTCCACCGTGGGGCTTTTTCTCAGCAGACCCAAGCTAACAACTGTTCACCCTGGACAGGCACCACTCACAGACCAAATAAATGATTTTACCCAAGTTAAGCTTAGTGAGCCAATGAGTTTATTGGGGTTCCTTATAGAAGTGGGTGTGAGGCATTAGTTATAAGAGTGGGGATGATTCAAAGGCAGCTGCATCACTGCATGGGTGATGACTCATGAAAACTGCATTCCCAGGATTTCTTGCAACCACTTTCAGAGAGCTCAGTTGGTTGGACGGTCTTTTCTCTCCAGCAACTGTTTCTTGCTTGTCTAACCCTGGGGAGGGTCTTGGGATTCTTCTTTCAGCTTCTTCCTCCCTCCAGGAGGAGATTCTCAGTTCAGAAGGAATGGCTCCATGAGAGTTCACACCCCATCAAATCCTCTCATATTTGGAAGGGAGATCAGGTGACTCCGCTGTCCCCCACCCCTCCCCCCTTCACACCTTCTTTCTTTTCCTGTCTGTCCATTGTGACATCTAAGCACACAGGAACCTTTCGTCTCTCCCTGTCTTCTTTCCTCTCTCATTTTTCCCTTTCCCCTCCCTCCCTCCTCTTATTCTCTCTCATCCCTTTTCATCTGTCCATCCATCTGCCCATCCATCAATCCATCCATACATCCCCCCCATACATCCACACATCTATCCATCTGTCCATCCATCTGCCCATCCACCAATCCATCCATACATCCCCCCATACACCCACACATCTATCCATCTGTCCATCCATTTATCTGCCCATACATCTAGCCATGCATCTAACCCTGTGTATATCAGTCCATCCATCCATCCATCCATCCATCCATCCATCCATCCATCCACCATTCATTCATCTAGTCACCCCACCCATCTGTCCACCCATTAATCTATCCATCTACCCATTTATATATATGTCAGTCCATCCATCAATCCATCCACCCATCTTTCTACCCATCTACACATCTGTCATCCATCCATCCATCCATCCATCTGCCATCCACCTACCCATCTGTCCATCTTTACATAAGTCCATCCGTCCATCCATCCATCCATCCATCTGCCATCCACCTACCCATCTGTCCATCTTTACATAAGTCCATCCATCCATCCATCCATCCATCCATCCATCCATCCATCCACAAGGAAACCCATCTACACACACACATCCTTCCCTCCTTCCATTTCATTTTCCCTCCCTTTCCACCCATCCACCAGTTCATTTGTTTACCTAACTATTCATAGGGCGACCCATTTGCACATGCACCCCTACCTCCTTGGCCTCCCTTTCTCTGTTAGTGGGTTAGCATTCACCAACCTATTTGTTGGGACACCCACCCACCCACACACCCTTCCCTCTCTCCCCCTCTCCCTTTCTTTTTCTGACACCTGCTCACTGTAAAAGTTCACCGATGGTTGTGCTCCAATACTGGGCAACTCAAAAGAACAAAGTAGAGGTGTTGGATATTATTATGATCTAGCAACACAATTGTATGGCCTAGGAACCCTTCAACCATAGTTATAACAATGCTTGGATTCAAGAGGAGGGACCCTAGACCCCACCAAAGTGGTAGGCTATATTATTTCAGCCATTGTTTCCAGGATGAGAGCCATTTGCCACCAACATTTTCTCTGCTCAGATGTCAATGAATGTGTTGAAAGTACACCTTGTGGTCCTAACTCAATCTGCATAAATATCCCGGGGCGAGCCAAGTGCAGCTGTCTTAGTGGCTTCTCTTCTCCCACTGGAAACAACTGGATCCTGGGAAGTTCAGGTCAATTTCTCTGTACAGGTAATGTTTTCTGGCTCTTTGGCGTGGGTGCTTGGTGGACACCCGCCACTGGGATGAGCTGTCCAAGTTTAAGTGTCCAATCTCCTGTTCACTCACCATCTCCTCTGCCCTGCAGACATTGATGAGTGCCTCACCAGTAGGGTCTGCCCTGAGCATTCCCACTGTTCGAACTATGTGGGGAGCTACAGCTGCAGCTGTCGACCTGGATTCGTGTCTAGCGGCTCCACCTGTGAAGGTACACAGTACTTTTCATCACTTCTCAAATTATTTTCGTTCATTCTGGGGTTGGAACCCAGGGCCTTGCACATGATAACCAGGAGTCTATTCCTGAGCTCCATCCCACTCTTCTTGTGTATTTATTATTTCATAAATCCATACTTACATATGTGTATGTCTGTAAAGTGTACTGTGAGCACACTCATCCCACACCCTCTATTGTTTCCATGTACTCCTGCTGAGCCTCCTTTACTTTCCAACAGTTTCCTTCTAATTTCACACCTTTAAAATATTTTATTTTTATTTTGTGCGTATGAGTGTATTGCCTGCATTTCTGTGAGTGCACCCATGTGAGGCAACGCCACAGAAGTCAGAAGAGGGTGTTGGACCCCTGGAGCTGGAGTTAAAGATGGTTGTTAGCTGCCATTTGGGTGCTGGGAACTGAACCCAGGTCCTCTGCAAGAACAGCCAGTGCTCTTAATTGCTGAGCCAGCTCTCCAGCACCCAAATTCATGCCTTTTGTTTGTGGCCCACTGTTTAATTAGAGTTGCTTGCATGAGCATGCATGAGGGGTTATTTGTGGGCACCTTACCAGTGACTACACCACTGAAGAAAATCTCTTTGTGTATAAATCCTTAGGGAATGACAGGACCTTGTAAGCTCTTCTGTCTTAGCAACCATTAGCTGACTACAAATCCTCAAGGAGGGGTGGGGCGTCATGATCCCCTCCCACTTAGCAGCCGTTAACTCGCCACAAATCCTCAGGGAGGATCGAGGTCTCACCAGCATTTATTCTTAGGCTATACAGCTATGCTAATGCAAGGGAGGCTGGGAAGCATATGTTCCCAGGAAGAATCTGCCCCCAGTCAGCACACATGCGTCTCTGGTGTGTGGCTACCACTCCTTGCTTCCTCACTTGAGTTCACCTGACTTTTATCTTCATTTCATCAGATGAGGATGAATGTGAGAATCCCAATGCCTGCCCAGAGTACGCAACCTGCCACAACACTGTTGGAAGCTATTATTGTATGTGCAACTCAGGACTTGAATCTAGTGGTGGAGGCACAATGTTCCAAGGCCTGGAACAATCTTGTGAAGGTGGGTGGAGGTGTCTGCCACGTGTCTGAACTGTGTGAAAAGTGATGAAAGATCTGGGCTGGGTTTACAAAGCAAGACTTTTGTCTGAAGCTGAAGCCAATGCCTCCCTGCCTCCCTCCCTCCCTCTAGCAGTGTTTCTGTGAAATAGACCATTACCTCCCTCCCTCCTCCCTCCTTCCCTCCCTTCCTTCCTTCCCTCTATCCTTTTACTTCCTTCCTTCCTCCTTTTTCTTCTTTCCTTGAGTGTGGGCGTATCTATGCCATGGTGCTTGTGTGGAGGTCAGAGAACAATTTTGAAGGTCAGTTCTCACCGTCCCCCTTGTTGAGACAGGGTCTTTTGCTGTTTCTGCTCTGCTTGCTCAGCTGCCCCATGAGTTCCCAGGAGATTCTCCTGTCTCTGCCTCCATCTCACTGTAGGAATGCTGGGATTACTGAGGTATACCACTACATCCAGCTTTTTACATGGTTTTTTGAGATGGAATTTGGGTTGCTGGGCTTATTTAGCAAGTGCTTTTACCCATGCACCCTCTCTGGTCCCAATAAATACATATTTTTAATTTATTTATTTTTATTTTATGTGTATGAGTGTTTTGCCTACATGTAAGTGCACCACCTGTGTGCAGTGCCCATGGAGGCCAGAAGAGGGCATCAGATTACCTGGAACCGGAGTTACAGATGGTTGTTAATCACCATGTGGGTGCTGGGAACTGACCCTGGGTCCTCTGCAAGACAGTCCCATGCTCTTAGCTGCTGAACATCTCTTCAGTCACCTAATAGCTACTTCTTGGTCACTACATTCAAGGCATTATTCTAGATACTGATGATTTAGTAATAACAACATCTCAAAGTCCACCCCACGGAGGGCTAGGGCTTCAACACAGGAACTTTGGGGGAAGCTCAGTCGGGTGCACTCAGGAGCACACAACCTATAAATGATAGAATCCAGCTTTGAATCTAGAATTCCTATGCTCACCACCCACCTCCTCTGTACCTCCTTGTAATTATTACCAATAAGCTGATGATTCCTTAGACAGGAGTTGATGTCCCTGAGGGAAAGGGAGGATCATGCAAGCTCAAGGATGAGGTGCGGGCGAGAGAGCATTTGCCACTGTGGGTTATAGAAGATCAAGGCAACCAGATTGTAAATCAAGAAGGGACTATAAGAACTGGGAGGGGGCTCAGTCAGCAAAGTGCTCGCCTTACAAGCGTGAAGAGCTGAGTTTGGATCCCCAGAGCCCAGGTAACAAGCATGCGCTTGTAACCTTGGTGCTGACGAGGTGAGGACGGGAGGATTCCCTGGACTTCGATGGCCAGCTAGTCTAGCTAATCAGTGAGCTTCAGATTTGGTGACTGTCCCACTGGTGGAGAAGTAACTGAGGAAGACTGTGTCTACCTCTGGCATCCTGTGCACACACGCATGCATGTGCCTGTGGAGTCAGAGGGTGTCTTCATTGATGGTCTTTGCCTTCTGCTTTGGATACAAGGTCTCTTTGCTGCTCATTATTGCATATGCCAGACTACTTGGCTCAGGAGCTCCCAAGGGATTTACCTATCTCTATATCCCATCTTGTCTTAGGGTCACAGACATGTACGACTACATCTAGCTTTACATGGGTTCTGGGGCTCTGGATGCAAGTCCCCACACTGGTTTGGTAAGAGATTTGCCTGCTTATCTCTCCAACCCAATCTTCCTTGTGCTGACTGATGGACGTTCTGTTTAGATGTGGACGAGTGTGCCAAGAACTCAAGCCTTTGTTCTCCCACTTTCATTTGCGTCAACACCCTGGGCTCCTACAACTGCTCGTGCCTGTCTGGATTCGCTTTGTCAGTTTCTCAGATCCACGGTCATCCAATTGAGGAGAAATGTATAGGTAATTGTCCAGCCATACTGAGAACTTGCCAATGGAAACGAAATGATTCTGAAACACAGGACTTATAACAGCGACCCTCTGTTCTTGCTCACAATGCTGGTTTTCTTGTTTTGTTTAGTATCAGCTGGGGTGGTGCTTACAATGGCTGGTAGGTCTCAATGGTTGGTCTCTGGATGGGCACCCTACTGAGACCCCCCAGTTTTCACAGTGATCCTTGGGCATCCTCGTAGTATAGGTGCTTTTTCCCAAGAAGATGAATTTTACAGTCTGGGCTTGGAAATCTCAGTACATTACATTCACCACATCCCGTTGGCTACAGTCAAGGACCAATCTATATTCCAAATCGAGTAAGCTGCCTATTTGACTTGGGGAGTTGTGATGGTTAGTTTTTGGTTGTCAATTTGATACAACCTAGGAAAGGCGTCTCATTGAGGGATTGTCTTGATCAGATTGGCTTGTGGGCATGTCTGTGGGGGATTGTCATAATTACACTAACTGATGAGGGATGATCTTCCCACTATGGGTGACATTGCTCCTGGATTTAGGTCCTGAACTGTAGAAGAGTAGAGAGAGCGAGCTGAGGTGAGGCACGCACGCACTAGTGAGCCAAGGTGAGGCACGCACACACTAGTGAGCTGAGGTGAGGCATGCACACACTCTCTGCTCTTGACAATGGGTGTGAATCACTGCTTCCGACTCCTGTTTTGACTTCCCACAATGATGGGCTGTAGCCTAGAATTGTGACCCAAACATATGCTTTCTCCCCCAAGTTGCTCTTGCCAGGGTGCTGTATCACAGTGACTGGAATGGAGTCCAGCACAGGGGTCATGTATCCATTCAGGAAGTGCAGGCTGGATGGCACCCATCGAGCCCATTGTAGTCTTTAATCTCCATGATGGAAATGCTTGTTTTTCCTATTGAAAATGTTTTATTTCTTATGACTTGTTGATCTTCACTAACTGATGACCATGGTAGAAGAAGAGGAGGAAAAAGTTAAAAGGGGTCTTAAAGTGAAGTTAATATGACTTCAAAGACTCACATGAACCCATTCATGCCCCCATCAATACCAAGCAGTAAGACCATTTCTGTCAATGTAACATTCATCTAAGAAAAGCAACTTGAGGGAGGAAGGGTTGACTTTGGCTCACAGTTCCAGGTGGTGGGAAGCCCATCAGGGCGGGAAAGCATGGCAGCAGGCACTGAGGCAGCTGCTCCCATGCACCCACAGTCAGGAAGCAGAGAGAGACGCATGCTGGTGCTCAGCCCATGTTCTCCTTTTATGTAGTGCAGGACCCCAGCACATGGGATGGTGCCTCCAAAATTTAGGGTGGATCTCATCATAATCTGAATAGCCTCCCACAGATATACCCAAAGGCTTGACTTTTCTCTTTAGAAAGTGTGTGTGGGCCGGGCGTGCGGATCTCTGTGAGTTCAAGGCCAGCCTGGTCTACATAGTGAGTTCCAGGACAGCTGGGGCTACAGGGAGACCCTGCTTCAAACAAACTAACAAACAAACCAGCTGCAATGGGAAATAATAATAATAATAATAATAATAATAATAATAATAATAATAAAAAGAAAGTGTGTGTGGGCCTGGCATGGTGGCACACCTTTAATTCCAGCACTTGGGAGGTAGAGGCAGGCAGATCTCTGTGAGATCAAGGGTAGCTTGGGCTACATAATGAGGTCCAGGCCTTCTAGGGCTACAAGGAATGTGTGTGTGTGTGTGGTGTGTGTGGTGTACATGTATATGCCATGGCACATGTGTGGAGATCAGAGGACGATGTTCAGGATTTATTTTTTCCTCCCATCATGTAGGTTCTAGGGATTGAACTCAGGTCATCAGGCTTGCCAGCAAGTGCCTTCACCCACTGAGACATCCTGATGGTCCTGTTTTTATAATTATTTTAGGGTAACTGTGCTTATTAAACTTACTATGAAGCAAACATCCCTCACCTCTGCTAACAGCCTCCCACACTTCATGTTTACCACATTTCTTAATTGCACAAAGAGGCCCCTTCAAGAGATGAATGTGTACAATCTGGGTTTGAGCAAGCACATGGATTTGAACACTTGGTCCCTAGCTGGTAATGCCATTTTAGGAGGTTTAGGAGGTGTGGCCTTGCTGGTGGAAGGATGTCATGGGGGGCGGACTCTGAGAGTTCACAGCCTTTTCCTACTTCCCGCTCTCTGCTTCCTGTTTGCCACTGGAGATGTGAACTCTCAGTTTCTTGTTCTGGCTGTCATGCCTACAGTTTGCCTCCCCTCCAGGATGGACTCTGCCCCTCGGGAACCATAAGCTCACATAAACTCTTCCTTAAATAAGTTGCCTTGGTCATGGTGTTTTATCACAGCCAAAGAAAAGTAGCTAATTCATATACTCTGTGATTTTCTGACAAAAATCACCCAATGATTAATTTATGAGCATGCATTCCCATTAGTAAGCAGCACATGGCTGTACTTTGGAGGTGAAGCAGGGCTTTGCTGGGCTGTTGACTTACTCAGTTTCATGTTCTTTTTCTGGTGTGTATATATCTGCATGTGCTCATGTGTGTATATGTCTGGGGCCTTGGATGTCATTCCTTAGGAGCCATCCACCTTGTTTGTTTGAGACATAGTCTCTCACTGAACCTGGAGCTCACTAATTAAGCTGGCCTGGCTGACCAGTGAGCCCCAGGGATCCCCCTGCCTCCACCTCCCCAATTCTGCGATTACCAGTGCACACCACTATGCTTGTTTTATGTGTGCAATGGTTAGTTTTTATTGTCAACATGACACAACCTAGAATCACCTTTAGAGTCCCAGTGGGGGAGTGTCTGCATTGGGTTGGCCTGTGGACATGTCTGTGGAGGATTCTTCTGTTGACTGTAATTGATGTGGGAAGACCCAGCCCACTGTGGGTGCTTCCATCCCCTAATCAGGGATCCTGCATTGTATGAGTAGAGAACCTGAACCCAGCACTATCTTATGTTTATCTATGCTCTCTGCTTGTAACTGTGGATATGATGCACTTCAGGTTCCCACTTTGACCCCCTAGTGATGGACCTGGAATTGGGAGTTAAAATAAACCTTTGTCCTCTGAGCTACTTTTAGTTGGGGTATTTTATCACAGCAACAGAAATGAACCTAGGACACCCAACTGCTGGGGATCAAACTCAGATCCTCTTGCCTGCCAGGCGAGCACTTCACAGACTGAGTCATGTCCCAGCCCTTCACACTGATTCTCTGCTCCGCAGATATCGATGAGTGTGACGACATCTGTCCTTTCAACTCAACGTGCACCAACATTCCCGGGAGCTACTTCTGTACCTGCCACTCTGGCTTTGCACCAAGCAATGGGGAAGTGGATTTCACAGACCCAGAAGTGTCCTGTGGAGGTGAGCAGAGGGTTTTACAGAGAGCCAGGGAATACTTTTCTCCTTGTTCCTCTGAGTTTCTTGGTACATTTGATTTTTATTACAGATATTGATGAATGCTCCCAAGATCCATCACCATGTGGACGAAACTCTGTCTGCACCAATGTCCCGGGTTCCTACATCTGTGGCTGCCCTGCAGGCTTCCGACCTAATCCAGAGGGCTCTCAGACATATGTCAATTTCAGCTGCAAAAGTAAAAATCTCTTTATGTGTGTTGGCAAGAGGATCAGTGGCTTGTTTTGTTTTAAGCTCTTCATTCTACTCCAGTAACTGGATCCTCCTCTTACTCTCTCTCACCCATGTGTTGTGATTTATTTTAAAATGTGTGTGTGTGTGTGTATGTGTGTGTGTGAGCACTCACACGTGTGAGCATGTGTGTGGATGTGTGTCTGTGTGTGGGTATGTGCACCATTTGAGTGCAGGACCCACAACTTCCAGAAGAGGGCACTGGATACTCTGGAGCTGGAGTTACAGGCAGTTGTGAGCTGTCCAACAGAGGTGCTGGGAACCAAACTCTGGCCCTTTTCTAGAGCACTATACAGTCTTAACTGCTGACTCTCCAGCTCCCCAGTCATTTACTTGTTCATTGATGTACTCAGTAATAAATTATTGAGTGAATCTTGTATCCACTGTTTTTAAAGACAATCTCATGTGTCCTAGGTGTGCCTCAAACTTGCTATGTAGCCAAGACTGATGACCTTGAACTCCTGGTTCTCTTGCCTCCACCTCTGTGAGCTGGTCTGACAGGAGTACATGACCATTGTTTTAAGACAGTGCTGGGGATGGAGCCCAGGGCTTCATACATGCCAGGCAAGCATTCTACAACTGACCTGCAGCCTCAACCCTTAGATCAACTTAAAAAATGCAAACAAACATTGAAGGACTGGTGAGTTGGCTCGGTGGTTAAGAGCACTGGGTGCTCTTGCAGAGGACCTGGGTTCAGTTCCCAGCACTCACACGACAGCTAAAAATAGCCTGTAACTCCAATTCCAGGGGCTCTGACAAAGGCCCTCTTCTGGCCTCTGTTGGCACTGCATGCAGGGTGAACTTGCACACATGCAGACAAAACATTCATACACACAAAAAAGTAAAAATAGATAAATAAAAAACACTGAGTTTTTGACATGTGAATATAACGTTTTGATCAAACTCCCCTCTGCTTCCTCCCATCCAGCTCCCACCAGTTCTCCCTCCCAATTTCATGTGTTCTTTTTTCTTTTTGGTCTTTTTGAGGCAGTGTCTCCCTGTAGCCCCAGCTGGCCTGGAACCTGCTGTTATAGACCAGGCTGGCCTCAAACTCATAGAGATCCACCTGCCTCTGCCTCAGGAGTGCTGGGATTAAAGGCATGTGCAACCACACCCAGCATGTATTCTTTTTTAAACTCAGTGCTGTCTGTATGTTAATGGCTGTGAGATCATGGGTAGACTCTCAGGATGAATCCCCAAAGAAAGCTGAGTCTCCTTCCCCAAGAAGCCATCAGCCATCCATGGCTCCTCAGCTAGAGTGGGGCTCATGTGCCCCTCTCCCTCCACACTAGAATGTTGACTGGCTTGAACTTGTGCAATCATGTGCAGCATCCCGGTCTCGTCCAGAAGACATTGCCTTTAGCCCTCCTCCACTGCTCCTGGCTCTACACTTTCTTCCCCTATTTGCAATGATCCCCGTGCTGTTTTTGTTTTGTTTTTGAGACAGGGTCTCCCTGTAGTCCCAGCTGTCCTGGAATTCACTATGTAGATCAGGCTGGCCTCGAATTCACAGAGGTCCTTCTGCCTCCACCTCCAGAGTCCTGGGGTTAAAGGTGTGAACCACCATTCCTACTTCACCCCTTTTTTCTGTGGTGCTAGAGATGGTAGCCAGGGCATCATACATGCTAGGCAAGTGTGCCACCGGCTGAGCTACAGCCTCAACTCTTGGATCAGCTATTAACTAACTAATTTAGTGACTACTGCATTAGATTTCAGTATTCAGTCATGCATATGATGGGAAGGTTACCTGTAATTACATAGATTGTGATCTAGGGAAGGTGCCAGAAAGCACACACCTAATTATTGGTAGTAACCAAGATGACTACAACAGTATGAAAATCATATTGTTTAGAATTAATCAGTGGGATCTTTAGTATGCTGTGAGAAAATTATGTTGTAGTTTAGGAAAATTAAGTTTTAAATTTTGAGAATTTCATAATACTGTCTTTGCATTATTTCCATTCCCCCATTCTCCCACCAACTCTTCCCCTGGCCCCCGCTCCCTCTCAGTTTCTTGTCCTCCTCTCGGATCATTATATATATATATATAAAGTGCACTGAGCCCATTTAGTGGTGCTCATGGCTGCCTGTGTTTGGGGCTGCCCCTTGGATTGAATAGCCTGTCAGGAAGCCACTTTCTGGAGGAAACTGATGCTCCCTCCCTCAGCATCAGGAAACTTTTTTTTTTTTTTGAGACAGGGTCTCACGTAGCCCAGGCTGGCTTCCAACTCACTATGTAACCAAGGCTGACCTTCAACTCTTGATCCTCCTGCCTCCATCTACCAACAGCTAGGATTATATGTGTGCACTACACCCAGCTTCAAGTGTAAACTTAAAAGAGTGAGAGATTTCACTGTTCCAGGTTACAATATGTGCAAAGGTCCTGCGGTCATGGGTCATGAGTAGAGCTCAGAGTCTTGTTGGACTGTGTAATCTTTTCTTTCAAGAGCAACAGAGAACCATGAACGGTTTAAACATTTTAAGTAATAGGTGTAAAACTCTTTACTTTTATTTTATGTGTATGAGTGTTTTGCCTGCATGTATGTAAGTGCTTAATGCAATGCCCACAGAGGCCAGAAGAAAAGGGCACTGGATCCCCTGGAACTGAAGTTACAGATGGTTCTTAGCCACCATGTGGATGCTGGGAACTGAACCTGGGTCCTCTGCAAGAGTAGTCAGTGCTCTTAGCCACTGAGCCAGCTCTCCAGTCAAGTAACAGATTAAAAGCATTTTTTCACCCTTGAGCCTGTGACCTTTCCAGCCATGGACACTGACCAAGTTCACAGTACTAAGCATGAACATGGATGGAGGAGGGACTCATGAGGCCCCACCCCCAGATGAGGAGCTTTGGATAGTTGATGGCTGCTGGGGGAGGTCAGTTCTCTTCAGGGGTGTGCCCATGGTAGGCTGTCCACACTCCAGTAGATGGTTTCACACCCACTCATGTATGGACAGCACAAATTTGACTCAGTGGACTATTGAAAAAAGAGGACATGAAGATGTGGGTACTTGGGGGTTTGTGGGGGAGATAGGTGGAGATGATCATATTTTATTTTGCACATTCTTGAAATTCTCAAAGAATAAATTAAAAATTATTTTAAAGTTAGAATACAATGTAATGGGAGAGCTATTTTTCTATGTATTATCTATCTATCTATCTATCTATCTATCTATCTATCTATCTATCTGTCATAATCTATCAATCTATCATCTATCATCTATCATTTATAATCTTTTTATCATCTACCTATCAATCGATCTATCATCATCTATCTATCCTCTACCCTCTATTATCTATCTATCTATCTATCTATCTATCATCTATCTATCTATCTATCATCTATCTATCTATCTATCTATCTATCTATCTATCTATCTATCTATCTATCTATCTATCTATCTATCTATCTATCTATCTATCTATCTATCTATCTATCTATCTATCTATCTATCTATCTATCTATCTATCTATCTATCTATCTATCTATCTATCTATCTATCTATCTATCTATCTATCTATCTATCTATCTATCTATCTATCTATCTATCTATCTATCTATCTATCTATCTATCTATCTATCTATCATCTATCTATCTATCTATCTATCTATCTATCTATCTATCTATCTAATCTATCTACCATCTATCCACCTTCTCTCTCTCTCCTCTCTCTCTCTCTCTCTCTCTCTGTCTCTCTAATCGCACTTTGTTCTCATCCATCCCCACCTCCTGCTGGCTTCTCCCATCCCATGACTCTTGCTGGCCTCCTTCCTTGGCTCTTTCTGACTTCATGCCATCTGCATTCCATTACATCTGTTTTTCTCCCTCCCACCTTGAGATCTCTCCCTCCACTCTCACAGGCCCTTCCTATTTTCATGACCTCCATTTAAACCCAGGGCCCAGATGGGAGAAGAAACATGCAGTAATAATTAAAAAAAATTATTTATTTTTTATGCATATGGGTGTATTGCCTGCATACATGTAAGTGCACCCATATTGTGCAATGTCCATGGAGGTCAGAAGAGGGCCTTGGATACCCTGGAACTGGAGTTACAGCTGTTAGAAGCCATGTTGGTGCTGGGACTCGAACCTGGGACCTCTCCGCAAGAAGTCTGCTGAGCCATCTTTCCAGCCCGAATAAATTTTTTTTTTTGGTCTTTTTGAGACAGGGTCTCTCTGTAGCCCCAGCTGTCCTGGAACTCACTATGTAGACCAGGCTGGCCTTGAACTCACAGAGATCCGCCTGCCTCTGCCTTCCAAGTGTTAGGATTAAAGGCATGTGCCACCATGCCCAGCCGAATACTGGTTTTTTAGGTATTAAACTGTATGTTGCCTGGGGAGATACCTCAGTTGGTAAAGCTCTTGTTCTGTAAGCGTGAGGACTTGAGTTTGAATCCCCAGGATCCATGTAGTAAACCAGGTGTGGCGGAGTGTACCTGTAATGGGAGGGCTAAAGAAGGGGGTTCAGGATGGTCCTTGGGCCTCCCTAGCCAGGCAGCCTGGCAGACATGGAGTGTTCTAGGTTCAGTGAGAGAGTGTGATTGAAGAGGACACTCAGTGTCAACTTCTGGCCTCCACATGCACATGCATACACACACACACACAATAAAAAATAAAGGAAAATGAAATAAAGTATAGGAATCCTATATAGTTGCAATGGAGGTGTTGACAAACCCCTCGCTCAGCTGTAAACCCCCTCCTCCCGCTGCCTTCCTTCCCCTCTTGTATTCTTCCTACCCTTGTAATCCTCCTCAGTGATCTGGTCTCCATTTTGTTATCTTTCCCAACCTCTCCTTAAAGCCCCCTTTTAGTTTTCTGGCTGCTCTCCACACTTACAGGCACTTATATATTTATCCTGTAGAACCTAGGATTTGCACATAAGTGAGAGCATATGGTGTTTGTCTTTCTGAGCCTGCATTACCCTGCTTAATATATTTTCCAGTCTTGTCCATTTTCCTGAAATTTTCATAATTTCATTCTTTATGGCTGAATAATATTCCATTGTGTATATGTGCCACATTTTTATTATCCATCCATCTGTTGATGGGCATCTAGGCTGATGCCATTTCCTGGCTCAATTCCTCTAATTTTAAAAATTATTCTCCTTCCAGGAATGGACCATCTTGCTTAGTTTTGCCTGCCTTAGAGTTTTATAATAATGGCATCTTAGCATCTTTTCCTATTAATGTGATAAAGTACTTTGACAAAGGCAACTCAAGGGAGAAGGGGCTTATTCTGGCTCACAATTCACGTTATAGTTCATCGTGGTAGGGAAGTTGAGGCAGGAGCTTGAGGCAGCTAGTCATACTGAGAGACCCGAGTGACTCCATCTTGTATAAAACCTCCATAGGACTGACCCAGCCCTGGGCCCTGTTCCAAGAAAAACCACAATATTTGGAACGGATAGAGAACAACTCCCCCGCCAACGGTCAATTAACCAGGGACAGGAAAGTACTAAAAGTCTAGATATCTTTTCAGATTTCCTGAAGCCAGCAGTTTATGGTTTGGCACTGAGCTGCAACCAATCAGAGGCTTGCCAAGCTGAAGACCCCCTACTCCCCTACCTGCTGAACTTGCTGAAATAAACCTATAAAAACCTGTCTCCCAAAGCAGGGGGTCTCACATCTGAGATCTGCTGAGTTGGTGACAGAGTGGACCCAAGCTTAAGCTTGCAACAATGAAAGAACCCTTGTGTGTTTGCATCTGTCGGCTCCTTGGTGGTCTTTGGGGTCTCGCGAACTGGGCACAACAATATCACATCCACAGTCAGGAACAGAGCACATTGAGTGTGTGCTGGCTGCCCGGCTGGCTGTCTCCATTTTCCACAGTCTAGGATCCTGTCCCAGGCAAAGGTGCTGCCCACAGTTAGGAGTCTTCCCACAGTGACAATCCCAGTGCAGACAAGCCCCCAGAGGCCCGTCACCCAGGTGATTCTAGGTCCTGTTAGGTTGACAGTTGCTGCCAAGGCACGGATGGCACAATGCCGTCTGCTGCCTCTCCCGCCACTTTTCAGTCCTCTCCTCTCCTGCTTTTCCGTCTCTCAGAGCTCCTTATTCCGTGGCGTGTAGCTTGTTCCTCCCCACTGTGTGTGATGGCTGAGGTTGGATTTTATGCACAAAGACGATGAAATCAGACTTGCCTTGCAACCGCATCCTGCTGTTACTAAAGTTTGCTGTGGTTGATTTTTCCTCTTCTAGGGGTTCCCTTCAAGTGTAAGGAAGACATGATCCCCAACAATGAGCAGCTTCGGCAGTGCCAAGCACAGGCGGGCAGGGACCCTGGACATGTAAGTGTTTTTAATATTATTTTTATTTGTCCTCTGAGAATTTCATACGTGCATACAATGAGACATGGTCATATCCACCCCCATTTCTCCCTTCCACCTCCCCCATCCCTCCTCAACACAGCCCCCACCCAACTTCATGTCCTCTTGTTCCTCGATAACCCACCAAGATGTCAGTGCTGCCCATTTGTGTGTGTGTGTGGGGTCATCCTGGCTAACGAAAACCTTCCGGTGACCATGCCCTCCAAAATGGATGACAGCCAACAGCTATCAGTTGCCAATAACACCTCAGCGAACGGTGGGGTTGGAGACCATCTACCTTGTCTAGAAGAGGGTTCTGGTTGGCTTGATCTTGTGCAATAACCACAGCTGCTGTGAATTCATGAGTTTGATAGTCATGTCATGTCCAGAAGACAGCATTAGCCCCACCCTCCTCTTCTTCCAGGATGTTCCCTGAACTTTGGTGGTGGGGGGCTTGACATAGATGTCCCATTTCGGGCTGAGCACCCAGTGTCTTACTGAATATATATTTTGAATGTTTCCAGTTCTTGATGTTTTCCAAAAAGCCACTTGGGTTAGATACTGTGTGTGCATTTAAAATAATAAACATAATAGTGAAATAGCCCAAAACTGTAGTGCCCCAGTTACTTTAGAAAGCAGACACGGTTCCTGTGACTCGAGATGGCTGCTCCAGCTCTTGCCACCAGATCTGCATTGGAGAAAGGCATGCTCCTTCTGTTGAAGAACACACCCAAGACTTCTAGTCACATCTCATTGGCCAAGACATTGACCAGCCAAGACAGTTGGGAAGACAAGTATTTGCCTACCAAAACCTTAGGAATTGTTCTAGTAAAAGAAAAGTGTGTGTGTGTGTGGGGGGGCAGGAGAGATGGCTCAATGGTAAGAGCACTGGCTGCTCTTGCAGAGGATCTGGACCCACATGGTGGCTAACAACCACCTGCAACTCCAGTTCCAGGGGATCTGACTCCCTCCTCCGGTTGCCCTGGGCATTGCATACAGATGCATACACATAAAGCAATTAGGTAGTCTGAAACACCACAACTCATATTTGAAAACTGCAGTGTTTACATTCCAAGTTTTCTGATCATATAGAAACATAATAGTTTAGTTGTGGAAAACAAAGAATTTTACTGTTTCCCCACTGTCATTCCTTAGCATGTAAGAATCCAATTCCAGGCCAGTGAGAAGGCTCAGTAGGTAAAGATACTAGAATTTGATCCCTGGACCCACTTGGTGGGAGGAGAGAACTGACTCCTGCAAGTGGTCCTCTGACTTCCTCTCTCTCTCTCTCTCTCTCTCTCTCTCTCTCTCTCTCTCTCAGAAATGTAATTTAAAAAATAAAATTTAAAAGCAGAATAAAATCATCACTTCAGCATTTTTTTAGATTGTAATGTGGTCATTTGAATTGCTGACTTGAGTTTAAAAAAAAAAAATCATTCAGTGAATTTTGGCCTGAGGTTAGAGAATAATGTCCATCAGTTTTGAAATGGCCCTAATCACATTTCTGTTTTTTCTTACGTATTTGTGAAATGCCATTCTCAGTATTGACTATTATAAAATCAAAATACTGATAACCCTGAAAAATGTTGAAGATTCTCTGTGTCTCAGAGTATCAAACACTCAATGATTTAATTCTTTATGTAAAAATAAGCATACTCATTAATATGCAAATTTGCATTTGTCTTTAATAAGTGGTAAAATTTTATGTGGAGCAAGAATTGTTTACTTTCTAAACTTAAAACCTTTTTGTGGTGCTGAGAACTGAACTCATGGTCAATGTGCCTCCTAAGCCCAAAGAATTGTTTTAAAATAAATTTCTTCATGATGTACTATTGGTAAATGTTTGATTTGTACATATGTCTTTCACATGATACCCAGAGTCGTGTGAAAACTTCTCAGCCAAAAATGGGGTAAGTGAAGAAAGTTTAAGGTCATGAACTCACTTCAGCAAGTGAGAATGTCATATCTATGTGTAGGGATTGTTGACATTGACAGAGTTTACAAATTATCTTTGCAGTTCCCACATACTTTGAACCACTATTTTTCTACCTAATTGTGGTAAAATATGTATAATATATAATCTACCTGTCCTAGTTACTTTTCCTGTTGCTATGATAAAAATTCCAACAAAACAACTTAAGGAAAGAAGGATTTATTTTGGCTCATGGGTCAAGGGTGCAGGCACTGCTCATGATGCATCTGCAGTCAGGAAGCAGAAAGAGATGAATGCTGGTGCTCAGCTCACTGTCTCCCTTTTAAACAACCCAGGACCCCCAGCCCAGTACATGGTGCTGCCCACAGTGGTGGGTCTTCCTACCTCAATTAACCTCATCAAGATAATTCCCCACAAACCTGTCCAGACACCTGTCTCAGGTGATCTATCTCATTATGTTGCTAATTAAGACTAACCATCACACCACCATACTGTGGATTTCAGTAGTAGAGTATTTACAATGTTATGCAAAACCCAGTACTATCTTGTTCCAGACTTTCATCAGTCCCAATGGAAAGTCCGCACTCATTAAACAGTATCTCACCATCCCTCTCCTTCCAGGCCCCAACGCTAAGCAACTTTCTGTGTGAATTTGTGTGTTCTAGACAGTTTCTATATGTAGAAGAATTCTACATATGGTATGGCTGGATCCTGTGGTGAATCTATGTTTAATTTTCTGGGCAGCTTCCACAGTGAATTCTACTACAGCTGTGCCTTGTACTCCTGCCAGCAGCACCGGAAACTTCTTTCCCCCAAACTCTCACCAGCATTTGCTGCCCTATTTTATTCCACATTTCGTTTCTTACTGAGAATTTCATACATGCATATTTCATGCTTTGATCAAATCCAGCCCCATTTTTTCTCCCTGGCTTCCTCCCCATCTTCCCTACTATGTCTCCTTCCCGACTTCCTGTGCTCTTTTGTTAAACCCACTGAGTCCACAACACTGTCTGTTTTCTCGTGGTTTCCTTCTGACTTTGGCGAGATAGAACCTCAACACAGTTTTACAATGTATTTCCATTTACAGGAATGCCAAGCACTGGAGAGCTGGCTCAGTGGTTAAGAGCCCTGGATGCTCTTGCAGAGGACCTGGGTTGGGTTCTCAGCATCCATGTGGTAGCTAACGCCAGTTCCAGGAGATTGGACACCTTCTTCTGGCCTCTTCAGCCACTACATGCACGTAGCACACACACATACACTCAGGCAAAACACTCTTACAGATAAAATACAAATAAATACATCTTAAAAGGTGTTAAAAATGAATATTGAGAATTTGTTTCATGTAATTATTGGGAACTGTATTTTTCTTTGACAACTGGCTATTCATTTCTAAATTAATTTTATCAACATGTATGTTGCTTAACTTTAATTATCAACATGATCCAATCTAGAACCCCCGGGGAACAGAGCCTCATTGTGTCCATCGGGCTGGCCTGTGGGTATGTCTTTTGGGGCGGCACTGTTCCCCAGTCGGGGCTCCTGGCCAGTTATAAAAGCGAGCCAGCACGCAGCACTTCTCTCTGCTCTTGACTGCGGGTGTGACGTGGTCAGTTGTTTGAAGCGCCTGCCTTGCCTTCCCATGATGGACTGTGACTTGGAATTGTGAGCCAAACGAACCTGTTTCTCCCCTAAATCGTTTTTTGTCAGAGTGCTTTAGCACATATTCAGGAATGCAACTAGGACGGCATGTGTAATTAATTATACATTCTAGTGGAGTAGAGCAGGAAATTTCAACATGAATATGCAGTGTGCACCGATCACATCCAGGGAATTACATTTCTGTCCTCTCTTTGTTTAGGTCTGGGGTCTTCACCTCATCTGGCTATTCACAGAATATACACTAGGTTAACACGAACTGCCTTCCTGCTGGGATGTGGGAAGCAGAATCTATTCTCTTAATCTAATCTCTTCAGTGCTTCCTACCCATGGACTGGCTCAACTTCTAATAAAATGAAAAGTTGGGCCAATGAGCATTTATCTCCTGGAGAATTTAGACTCAGGAATATATATGCCCACCTACTTGCTGAGCTTTATTGTCCAACCTGTGGACCGCACATTCTGTGGACAGATTGACAGATACTCACAGGCCCTCTTCCTTCCTGGTCACAGGTCTCCTTTTGTGCACTGGTAAACAGCACCTTCAGCATTTTGGATAACACCTGTGAAAACAAAACCAGACCAGTGTCCCTGCAGGTAATGATGGAATCTTTACGGTGTGTCTGAGCTTTCGCTGTGTGCCTCTGTGTGGGTGTGCACTTGAGCGTGCAGGTGCATGTGTGGGGATGTCAAAATTCAACCACGGGTGTTGTCCCAAGACGCTCTTCACCTTTAAGATTTTTTTGTTTAGTGTGCAAAGTATCGGGTCTCATTATGACATTTCATAAGTGCATGCCATTGAACTTTGCTCATGTCCCACCTTCTCTTCCTCCTCCACATCCCCTTATCCTTTCTCTCCCTTATCCTGTTCTCTCTTTCTACTTTCAAAATAGATCACTTTATTTTGTTGTTATTATTATTACTATTGTTGCTTTATGAGCCAGGGTCTCCCCGCAGCCTCAGCTGGCCTGGAACTCTCTAGGTAGACCAGGTTGGTCTCGATCTCACATAGATCTGCTTGCCTCTGCTTCCCACGTGCTGGGATTAAAGGTATGCACTACCACATCTGACTTTTTTTTATAATTACAATTTTGTATCTTTTTAGAATTCCCTATATGAACAGTATATTCACGTCATTTCAACCTCCCCTCTGCTCCTCCAGCTCCTCCCAGTGTTTCCCTACCTCTCTCTCAATTGTCTTCTTAATTATTGTTACATATATATGTATGTAAGTATGCATTACTATTAGATATACAACCCACAGTCTGTCTAATGTGGCTTAGATTACATGTGTGTAGGGCTTATGCCTGCTTCTAGATACTGTTTTCCAAATATGTTAAGGAAGCTGCTTATTTTTATTATTTTTAAAAACAGAGCATCTTTTATTAATTCTTGGACAATTCTATACATGTACACAATGCATCTTCCACTCCTCCCAGGTCCAGCGTGTCTCCATTCCCTTCCATGGCCTTCCATTTTATAACCCACTGAGTCCAATTAGTGCTCCTTGTTGGAATGTCGACTGATCCTGTCCCCTGATCTGGTGCAGGTGACCACAGCCGCAGTGAGTTCATGAGCAGAGTGTCCTGTTGGGGCCAGAAGGCAGCCTTTCACAGGTCTTCTCCCCACACCCTGGCTCTTACATTCTTTCCACCCACTCTTCTGCAGTGTTCCCCTAGTCTTGTTGGGGAGGGTGATGCAGATGTCCCACGCAGAGCGGAGCACTCAGTACTCACTTGTTCTCAGCATGCTGACCAGTTACACACATCATTTTCCATTGCTACATCTCTTCAGACACTTCATATTTCATTTAGAAGAGCTGCCTTGTTCTTTGAGACACAGTCCCAGAGCTCGTTGATTCTGCTCAGCTGGCTGGCCAGCAATCCCCCAGGATCCCTGTCTTTGCCATGAAACTGCAGCAAAATTACTTTCTGGTCTTTTTGGATGTATAGTTTTGGGAGTTTTATCACCCAAACCAATCAGTGGAACTAGCACCTAATTAGGACATAGCCAGTTTCATTTGTGCCAAAATTCTCTTGGGATTTCCCTTATTTTTTTGTGGTCCTGGGGATGGAACTCAAATATTCATGAGTGCCAGAACAGCAGTTGTCAGTAGAGCTGCAACCCAGCCTGAGGTTATCTTTGATAACTAGATATTTCCTCCACCAGTAACCCTACAAACCCACAATCCATTCTTACTCATTGTAGTTTTGTTATTTCAACGATGCTACATAAGGGGTTGGAAAGCTTGCTCAGTGGTTAAGAGCACTGGCTGCTCTTGCAGAGGACCTGGGTTTGGTTCCCAGCATCCATATGATGGTTAACAGCTGTCCAGACTCCAGTTCCAGGGGATTCAACAGCCTCCATGGGCACTACACTCCAGTGCATACCATTCAGATACACATTAAGGAAAAAGAACCTTACATAAATGCAATCTTGATGTGATGGTGCACACCTGTAATTCCATCACTTGAAAGACTGAGGCAGGAAGATCACGAGTGTGAGGATAGCCTGGGTTACCCAGTAAGATCCTGCATCAAAAATGAAAATAATTTTATATAAATGGGATCACATATTAGATGGGTTTGATGGTCAATACTGTCAACTTGATAGTATCTAGAATTACCCAAGATACAAACCTTTATATCTGTGAAGGACTCTCTAGATCAGGTTAGCCAAGGTGGAAGGACCCACCTTAACTGGGCAGCACCATGCAATAGGCTGAGGTTCTGGACTACAGGTAAAGGAGACAGTGAGCTGAGCACCAGCATTCACCTCTCTGCTTCTTGACTGTGGATGCTGTGTGACCAGCTGCCTCCTGCTCCTGCCACCATGCCTCCCTGACACGATGGACTGCATCTTGAAACTGTGAACCGAAATAAACCCTTCCTTTCCAAGTTGCTTTCGTCAGGTGTTTTGTCACAGCAACGTGGAAGGTAACTAACACAGTGGTCTTTTGCATCTGGTCTTTCCCCTCCAAAAAACATCATGCATTTGAGATTCCTCTACATCTTGCCTATCAATACTTTTATTCTTTTTGTTAAAAGAAATGATCATTAGTAGTGTTTAGAATAATGTTGAGCAGTAACCACCATGTTTTAGATCTAAAGCATTTTCATGATTCTCTGAGGAGGCCCTTCACTTGGGGCTGGAGAGATGGCTCAGTGGTTAAGAGGACATACTGCTCTTGCAGAAAACCTGGGTTGGGTTTCCAGTACTCATACGACAGCTCACAACTACCTATAACTCCAGCTCCAGAGGATTCAACACTCTCTTCTGACCTCAGTGGGCATCTCACTTATGAGTGTACTTATACACATGCACATACACACACACACACACACACACACACACACACACACACACACATTAACTGTCAAGTAAATCAATGCCATCAGACAGACAGGCAGGTACTGGGGTAACTATGAATTTCAGGGTAACTACATATTTTGGTTGGTCCTATTTTGTGACACATGACTTCTCTTATCTAAAGCCATCAGTTGTTCTGGGTTCTATAAATCTAAAGAAAAGTTACAAGTTAGGACTCCTTAAGGCATGTCCAGGACAGAGGGTCAGGGGACAGAGTGCTCACCTAGCACGTATGAATCCCTGGGTTCATCCCCAGCATCACATAAACCAGGTGTGTCAGCTCACACCTGTCATCTCGGTACTCAGGAGGCAGAGGCAGGAGGATCAGGAGTTCAGGACCATCCTTGGCCATATAGGGAGTTGAAGGCCAGGCTGGGCTATGTGAGACCTTGTCTTAAAAATAAAGGAGTAAGTCTTATGATATGGTTTTAGATCCTTCCCAGGAGTTGTTCATTTTGCACCCAATGGCTGGATACAAAAATGCAGTCTTTGTTTCCGGACTGCCAGAATTCAAATCTTCTCTTAAAAAAAGATTTTATTTTTAATTTATTGTATGTGTGTGTCTACAGTGTGTATGTGCACATGTGTGTGCAGGTATCTCTGGAGGCCAGAAGGGGATGTCAGATTTTTTGGAGCTGTAGTTATCAGTGTTTGTGAGCTGCCTGAAGAGGCTGCTGGGATCTGAACTCATGTCCTCATAACTGAGCAGCAAGTGCTCTCAGCAATCGAGTCATCTCTCCAGCCCTGAGTTCAACCTGGGTGATACTACCAAACTATGAATACAATCTGAATCCTTGTTTCCCATCTCAAGCCAGAAATAATCATTGCATATAAATTCATAGACGTAACACTGAACGAGCTGATATATGCATATACATATATGTATGTGTAAATACAATGCTTGAACCTATAAAACTGTCTGGTTCAGGTTGAAGAGACGGCTCATTTGGTAAAGCACTGCCCTGCAAGCTTGAAGACCTGAGTTCAAGCCCTGGAACCCACATTAAGAAACATCCAGGTGCAGTTGCACACATTTGAAATCTTACTTCTGGGCAGGCAGAGACAGGTGGATTCCTGTAGCTTACTGGCCAGCCTGTCTGGCCTACTCAGTGAGTTCCAGGCCACTGAGATACCCCTCATTAGTTACTTTTCTGTTCTTGTGATAAAACATCATAATCCAAAGCAGCTTGTGGAAACAAGAGTTTACTCTGATTTAGGGTTCCAGAGGGGGAGCTCTTAATGGTGGCATAAACTGTGGCAGCAGGCTGCTGGAGAGCCCATTTTATTGGGCAGGAAGCCAAGGGATTGAACAGGAAGTGGAGCAGAGCTAGGACCTCTCAAAGCCCGCCCCCTGTGACATGCTTCCTCCAGCAAGGCTCCTCCTAAAGGCTCCACAACCTCCCCAAACAGCACCACCAACTGGGGACCAAGTGTTCAAACACATGAGCCTATGGGGGACACTTTTCATTCAAACTGCCACAGACCCTGACTCAAAAGAGCAAAAACAAGAAGATGGAGGAATCTGATCAATGATAGCTGAGCTTGGCCTCTGGCCTCCACATGCATGTGCACACATGTGTTTTTGCACACACACATGGAGAGATAGAGAGGGAGGGGAGGCAATATCTGGCCTGGAACTCACTATGGAGACCAAACTGGCCTGGATCTCTCAGTGATCTGCCTGCCTCTGACTCTTGAGTGCTGGGATTAAAGGTGTGTACCACCATGTCTGGATTAAAATGTTAT